>NC_091982.1:143210360-143529490 GCF_044704955.1 Pristiophorus japonicus | reverse complement strand
CACCCGCGGCAACCGCGCCGCCGGCCACCGATTGGCTGCCGCCCGACCCTCTACCGATTAGTTCCTGCGGCCCAGACCCGGCCACCGATTGGCTGTTGCTGCCCCATCAAGAGCCCTGGACAACGATTGGCTGCCGCCTAAATGACCGAGCATGGATTGGCTGCCACCGAAAAGCCCTCAGTCCGATTGGCTGCTTTCAGATAGCTCCGCTATTCGGAGCGGGAAATAAAAATCAACATTAAAAGAGAATCATAGAAATTTACAGCACGGAAGGAGACCATTTCGGCCCATCGAGTCTGTGCCGGCAGACAAAGAGCTATCCAGCCTAATCCTACTTTCCAGCTCTCGGGGCTACGGCATTTTAAGTGCACATCCAGGTACTTTTTAAATGTGGTGAGGGTTTCTGCCTCTACCACCCTTTCAGGCAGTGAGTTCCAGACCCCAACCCCCCTTGGGTGAAGACATTTCCCCTCATATCCCCTCTAAACCTTCTACCAATTACTTTAAATCTATGCCCCCTGGTTGTTGACCCCTCTGCTAGCCACTCTATCTACGCCCCTCATAATTTTATACACCTCAATCAGGTCTCCCCTCAGCCTCCTCTGTTCCAACGAATACAAAGCCAGCCTATCCAGTCTTTCCTCATAGCTACATTCTTCAGTCTAGGCTGTTATGTGTGCAAACTCTTTGTGTTAACTATGTACGATGTACCACCTGAGGACGCTGCTGTTGGAGGCCCCAGGGGTTACCTGTCCAGGTGTGCAGGGGCATATAAAAGATGGTCAGCCATGCTGCCCCTCACTTTACAGTCGTATTGGAGGCCTCATGGAGTTATTCGATGGTAACTGCAATATCCTCGTGAATCTCCTCTGTACCCTCTCGTGCAATCACATCTTTGCGGTTACAGGTCAATCTGGGGGGGGGGGTTTACAGGTCAGTCAGGGGTGGGGGGGGTACAGGTCAGTCGGGGGGAGGAGAGGAAGTAAAAGGTCAGTCGGGGGGTCTACAGGTCCTTCGGGGGGGGTTACATATCAGTTGGGCGGGGGGGGGTTACAGGTCAGTCGGGGGGGGGGGTTACAGGTCAGTCGGGGGGGGTTTCAGGTCAATCGGGGGGGGGGGGTTACAGGTCAATCGGGGGGGGTTTCAGGTCAATCGGGGGGGGTTTCAGGTCAGTCGGGGGGGGTGGGGTTACAGGTCGGGGGGGGGGTTTACAGGTCAGTCGGGGGGGGATTACAGGTCAGTCGGGGGGGGGGGGGTTTACAGGTCTGTCGGGGGGGGGGGGAGGAAGTAACAGGTCAGTCGGGGGGGGGTTACAAGTCAGTCGGGGGGGGGGGGTTACAGGTCAGTCGGGGGGGTTTCAGGTCAATCGGGGGGGGTTTCAGGTCAATCGGGGGGGGTTTCAGGTCAATCGGGGGGGGTTTCAGGTCAATCGGGGGGGGTGGGGTTACAGGTCGGGGGGGGGGTTTACAGGTCAGTCGGGGGGGGGGGAGGGGGGAGGTTACAGGTCAGTCGGGGAGGGGTGGGAGGAGGAAGTTACAGGTCAGTCGGGGGGGGGGTTTACAGGTCAGTCGGGGGGGAGGTTACAGGTCAGTCGGGGGGGGGGGTTACAGGTCAGTCGGGGGGGGGGTTACAGGTCAGTCGGGGGGGGGGGGGGGTTACAGGTCAGTCGGGGGGGGGGGGGGGTTACAGGTCAGTCGGGGGGGGTTACAGGTCAGTCGGGGGGGGGTTACAGGTCAGTCGGGGGGGGTTACACGTCAGTCGGGGGGGGGGGTTACAGGTCAGTCGGGGGGGGGGGTTACAGGTCAGTCGGGGGGGGGGTTACAGGTCAGTCGGGGGGGGTTACAGGTCAGTCGGGGGGGGTTACAGGTCAGTCGGGGGGGAGGGGGAAGTTACAGGTCAGTCGGGGGGGTGGGTTACAGGTCAGTCGGGGGGGGGGGGTTACAGGTCAGTCGGGGGGGGAGGGGGAAGTTACAGGTCAGTCGGGGGCGGGGGTTACAGGTCAGTCGGGGGGGGGGTTTACAGGTCAGTCGGGGGCGGGGGGGTTTACAGGTCAGTCGGGGGGGGGTTTACAGGTCAGTCGGGGGGGGGGGGTTTCCAGGTCAGTCGGGGGGGGGGGGGTTACAGGTCAGTCGGGGGGGGGGGGGTTACAGGTCAGTCGGGGGGGGGGGGGTTACAGGTCAGTCGGGGGGGGGGTTACAGGTCAGTCGGGGGGGGGGGTTACAGGTCAGTCGGGGGGGGGGGTTACAGGTCAGTCGGGGGGGGGGTTACAGGTCAGTCGGGGGGGGGAGGTTACAGGTCAGTCGGGGGGGGGGGGGGGAGGAGGAAGTTACAGGTCAGTCGGGGGGGGGGGTGGTTACAGGTCAGTCGGGGGGGGGGGGGAGGGAGGTTACAGGTCAGTCGGGGGGGGGGGTGTTTACAGGTCAGTCGGGTGGGGAGGGGGAAGTTACAGGTCAGTCGGTAGGGGTGGGGGTTTACAGGTCACACACCGGGGGTGGGCAACAAGCCGCGGATGAATCCCGGGTCCCGGTCCCTTACCCGGGAAGTGCAGGACCTCGGCGGCGCGGCCTTGCTTCGTCAGCGCCTCCTTCAGCCACCGGCACTGGGTGCTCTTGCCGGCCCGGTCCACCCCCTCCAGCACGATCAGCGCTCCCCGCTTAGCCGCCATCACCCGCGGCAACCGCGCCGCCGGCCACCGATTGGCTGCCGCCCGACCCTCCACCGATTAGTTCCTGCGGCCCAGACCCGGCCACCGATTGGCTGTTGCTGCCCCATCAAGAGCCCTGGACAACGATTGGCTGCCGCCTAAATGACCGAGCATGGATTGGCTGCCACCGAAAAGCCCTCAGTCCGATTGGCTGCTTTCAGATAGCTCCGCTATTCGGAGCGGGAAATAAAAATCAACATTAAAAGAGAATCATAGAAATTTACAGCACGGAAGGAGACCATTTCGGCCCATCGAGTCTGTGCCGGCAGACAAAGAGCTATCCAGCCTAATCCTACTTTCCAGCTCTCGGGGCTACGGCATTTTAAGTGCACATCCAGGTACTTTTTAAATGTGGTGAGGGTTTCTGCCTCTACCACCCTTTCAGGCAGTGAGTTCCAGACCCCAACCCCCCTTGGGTGAAGACATTTCCCCTCATATCCCCTCTAAACCTTCTACCAATTACTTTAAATCTATGCCCCCTGGTTGTTGACCCCTCTGCTAGCCACTCTATCTACGCCCCTCATAATTTTATACACCCCAATCAGGTCTCCCCTCAGCCTCCTCTGTTCCATCGAATACAAAGCCAGCCTATCCAGTCTTTCCTCATAGCTACATTCTTCAGTCTAGGCTGTTATGTGTGCAAACTCTTTGTGTTAACTATGTACGATGTACCACCTGAGGACGCTGCTGTTGGAGGCCCCAGGGGTTACCTGTCCAGGTGTGCAGGGGCATATAAAAGATGGTCAGCCATGCTGCCCCTCACTTTACAGTCGTATTGGAGGCCTCATGGAGTTATTCGATGGTAACTGCAATATCCTCGTGAATCTCCTCTGTACCCTCTCGTGCAATCACATCTTTGCGGTTACAGGTCAATCTGGGGGGGGGGGTTTACAGGTCAGTCAGGGGTGGGGGGGGTACAGGTCAGTCGGGGGGAGGAGAGGAAGTAAAAGGTCAGTCGGGGGGTCTACAGGTCCTTCGGGGGGGGTTACATATCAGTTGGGCGGGGGGGGGTTACAGGTCAGTCGGGGGGGGGGGTTACAGGTCAGTCGGGGGGGGTTTCAGGTCAATCGGGGGGGGGGGGGTTACAGGTCAATCGGGGGGGGTTTCAGGTCAATCGGGGGGGGGTTTCAGGTCAGTCGGGGGGGGTGGGGTTACAGGTCGGGGGGGGGGTTTACAGGTCAGTCGGGGGGGGATTACAGGTCAGTCGGGGGGGGGGGGTTTACAGGTCTGTCGGGGGGGGGGGGAGGAAGTAACAGGTCAGTCGGGGGGGGGTTACAAGTCAGTCGGGGGGGGGGGGGTTACAGGTCAGTCGGGGGGGTTTCAGGTCAATCGGGGGGGGTTTCAGGTCAATCGGGGGGGGTTTCAGGTCAATCGGGGGGGGTTTCAGGTCAATCGGGGGGGGTGGGGTTACAGGTCGGGGGGGGGGGTTTACAGGTCAGTCGGGGGGGGGGGAGGGGGGAGGTTACAGGTCAGTCGGGGAGGGGTGGGAGGAGGAAGTTACAGGTCAGTCGGGGGGGGGGTTTACAGGTCAGTCGGGGGGGAGGTTACAGGTCAGTCGGGGGGGGGGGGTTACAGGTCAGTCGGGGGGGGGGGTTACAGGTCAGTCGGGGGGGGGGGGTTACAGGTCAGTCGGGGGGGGGGGGGGTTACAGGTCAGTCGGGGGGGGTTACAGGTCAGTCGGGGGGGGGTTACAGGTCAGTCGGGGGGGGTTACACGTCAGTCGGGGGGGGGGGGTTACAGGTCAGTCGGGGGGGGGGGTTACAGGTCAGTCGGGGGGGGGGTTACAGGTCAGTCGGGGGGGAGGGGGAAGTTACAGGTCAGTCGGGGGGGTGGGTTACAGGTCAGTCGGGGGGGGGGGGTTACAGGTCAGTCGGGGGGGGAGGGGGAAGTTACAGGTCAGTCGGGGGCGGGGGTTACAGGTCAGTCGGGGGGGGGGTTTACAGGTCAGTCGGGGGCGGGGGGGTTTACAGGTCAGTCGGGGGGGGGTTTACAGGTCAGTCGGGGGGGGGGGGGTTTCCAGGTCAGTCGGGGGGGGGGGGGTTACAGGTCAGTCGGGGGGGGGGGGTTACAGGTCAGTCGGGGGGGGGGGGGTTACAGGTCAGTCGGGGGGGGGGTTACAGGTCAGTCGGGGGGGGGGGTTACAGGTCAGTCGGGGGGGGGGGTTACAGGTCAGTCGGGGGGGGGGGTTACAGGTCAGTCGGGGGGGGGAGGTTACAGGTCAGTCGGGGGGGGGGGGGGGAGGAGGAAGTTACAGGTCAGTCGGGGGGGGGGTGGTTACAGGTCAGTCGGGGGGGGGGGGGAGGGAGGTTACAGGTCAGTCGGGGGGGGGGGTGTTTACAGGTCAGTCGGGTGGGGAGGGGGAAGTTACAGGTCAGTCGGTAGGGGTGGGGGTTTACAGGTCACACACCGGGGGTGGGCAACAAGCCGCGGATGAATCCCGGGTCCCGGTCCCTTACCCGGGAAGTGCAGGACCTCGGCGGCGCGGCCTTGCTTCGTCAGCGCCTCCTTCAGCCACCGGCACTGGGTGCTCTTGCCGGCCCGGTCCACCCCCTCCAGCACGATCAGCGCTCCCCGCTTAGCCGCCATCACCCGCGGCAACCGCGCCGCCGGCCACCGATTGGCTGCCGCCCGACCCTCCACCGATTAGTTCCTGCGGCCCAGACCCGGCCACCGATTGGCTGTTGCTGCCCCATCAAGAGCCCTGGACAACGATTGGCTGCCGCCTAAATGACCGAGCATGGATTGGCTGCCACCGAAAAGCCCTCAGTCCGATTGGCTGCTTTCAGATAGCTCCGCTATTCGGAGCGGGAAATAAAAATCAACATTAAAAGAGAATCATAGAAATTTACAGCACGGAAGGAGACCATTTCGGCCCATCGAGTCTGTGCCGGCAGACAAAGAGCTATCCAGCCTAATCCTACTTTCCAGCTCTCGGGGCTACGGCATTTTAAGTGCACATCCAGGTACTTTTTAAATGTGGTGAGGGTTTCTGCCTCTACCACCCTTTCAGGCAGTGAGTTCCAGACCCCAACCCCCCTTGGGTGAAGACATTTCCCCTCATATCCCCTCTAAACCTTCTACCAATTACTTTAAATCTATGCCCCCTGGTTGTTGACCCCTCTGCTAGCCACTCTATCTACGCCCCTCATAATTTTATACACCCCAATCAGGTCTCCCCTCAGCCTCCTCTGTTCCATCGAATACAAAGCCAGCCTATCCAGTCTTTCCTCATAGCTACATTCTTCAGTCTAGGCTGTCATGTGTGCAAACTCTTTGTGTTAACTATGTACGATGTACCACCTGAGGACGCTGCTGTTGGAGGTCCCAGGGGTTACCTGTCCAGGTGTGCAGGGGCATATAAAAGATGGTCAGTCATGCTGCCCCTCACTTTACAGTCGTATTGGAGGCCTCATGGAGTTATTCGATTGTAACTGCAATATCCTCGTGAATCTCCTCTGTACCCTCTCGTGCAATCACATCTTTGCGGTTACAGGTCAATCTGGGGGGGGTGTTTACAGGTCAGTCAGGGGTGGGGGGGTACAGGTCAGTCGGGGGGAGGAGAGGAAGTAAAAGGTCATTCGGGGGGGGTTACATATCAGTTGGGCGGGGGGGGGGTTACATGTCAGTCGGCGGTGGGGGGGTTACATATCAGTTGGGCGGGGGGGTTACATATCAGTTGGGCGGGGGGGGGGGGGGGGGTTACATATCAGTTGGGCGGCGGGGGGGTTACATATCAGTTGGGCGGGGGGGGTTACATGTCAGTCCGGGGGGAGGGGGTTACATGTCAGTCGGGGGGGGGGGTTACATGTCAGTCGGGGGGGGGGGGGTTACATGTCAGTCGGGGGGGGGGGGTTACATGTCAGTCGGGGGGGGGGGTTACAGGTCAGTCGGGTGGGGGTTACAGGTCAGTCGGGGGGGTTACAGGTCAGTCGGGGGGGGTTACAGGTCAGTCGGGGGGGGGTTACAGGTCAGTCGGGGGGGGGTTACAGGTCATTCGGGGGGGGGTTACAGGTCATTCGGGGGGGGGTTACAGGTCAGTCGGGGGGGGGTTACAGGTCAGTCGGGGGGGGGTTACAGGTCAGTCGGGGGGGGGGTTACAGGTCAGTCGGGGGGGGGTTACAGGTCAGTCGGGGGGGGGTCTACAGGTCAGTCGGGGGGGGTCTACAGGTCAGTCGGGGGGGGGGTTACAGGTCAGTCGGGGGGGGGGGGTTACAGGTCAGTCGGGGGGGGGGGTTACAGGTCAGTCGGGGGGGGGGGTTACAGGTCAGTCGGGGGGGGGGTTACAGGTCAGTCGGGGGGGGGGTTACAGGTCAGTCGGGGGGGGGGGTTTACAGGTCAGTCGGGGGGGGAGGAGGAAGTTACAGGTCAGTCGGGGGGGGGGGAGGAGGAAGTTACAGGTCAGTCGGGGGGGGGGGGGAGGAGGAAGTTAAGGTCAGTCGTGGGGGGGGGTTACAGGTCAGTCGGGGGGGGGGGGTTACAGGTCAGTCGGGTGGGGTTACAGGTCGGGGGGGGGGTTTACAGGTCAGTCGGGGGTGGCGGAGGTTACAGGTCAGTCGGGGGGGGGGGAGGAGGAAGTTACAGGTCAGTCGGGGGGGGGGAGGAGGAAGTTACAGGTCGGGAGGGGGGGGGGGAGTTACAGGTCGGGAGGGGGGGGGGGTTTACAGGTCGGGAGGGGGGAGGTTACAGGTCAGTCGGGGGGGGGAAGGAAGAAGTTACAGGTCAGTCGGGAGGGGGGGGTGTTTACAGGTCAGTCGGGGGTGGGGAGGGGGAAGTTACAGGTCAGTCGGTCGGGGTCGGGGTGGGCAACAAGCCGCGGATGAAGTCCGGGTCCCGGTCCCTTACCCGGGAAGCGCAGGACCTGGGCGGCGCGGCCTTGCTTCGTCAGCGCCTCCTTCAGCCACCGGCACTGGGTACTCTTGCCGGCCCGGTCCACTCCCTCCAGCACGATCAGCGCTCCCCGCTTAGCCTCCATCACCCGCGCCGCCGGCCACCGATTGGCTGCCGCCCAGACCCTCCACCGATTAGTTCCTGCGGCCCAGACCCGGCCACCGATTGGCTGTTGCTGCCCCATCAAGAGCCCTGGACAACGATTGGCTGCCGCCTAAATGACTGAGCATGGATTGGCTGCCACCGAAAGGCCCGGAGTCCGATTGGCTGCTTTCAGATAGCTCCGCTATTCGGAGCGGGAAATAAAAATCAACATTAAAAGAGAATCATAGAAATTTACAGCACGGAAGGAGACCATTTCGGCCCATCGAGTCTGTGCCGGCAGACAAAGAGCTATCCAGCCTAATCCTACTTTCCAGCTCTCTGGGCTACGGCATTTTAAGTGCACATCCAGGTACTTTTTAAATGTGGTGAGGGTTTCTGCCTCTACCACCCTTTCAGGCAGTGAGTTCCAGACCCCAACCCCCCCTCTGGGTGAAGACATTTCCCCTCATATCCCCTCTAAACCTTCTACCAATTACTTTAAATCTATGCCCCCTGGTTGTTGACCCCTCTGCTAGCCACTCTATCTACGCCCCTCATAATTTTATACACCCCAATCAGGTCTCCCCTCAGCCTCCTCTGTTCCAACGAATACAAAGCCAGCCTATCCAGTCTTTCCTCATAGCTACATTCTTCAGTCTAGGCTGTCATGTGTGCAAACTCTTTGTGTTAACTATGTACGATGTACCACCTGAGGACGCTGCTGTTGGAGGCCCCAGGGGTTACCTGTCCAGGTGTGCAGGGGCATATAAAAGATGGTCAGCCATGCTGCCCCTCACTTTACAGTCGTATTGGAGGCCTCATGGAGTTATTCGATGGTAATTGCAACATCCTCGTGAATCTCCTCTGTACCCTCTCGTGCAATCACATCTTTGCGGTAATGTGGTGACCAGAACTGCACGCAGTACTCTCGCTGTAGTCTAACTTGTATTCTATGCCTCGGCTAATAAAGGCAAGTATTCCGTATGTCTTCTTAACTACCGTAACTCTACACTTCTCAGAATGCTACCATTTAAGGTGTATTACCTTGTCTTGTTATCCCTCCCCAAATGCATTACCAATAAAGGGAATCATCTTCATCATAGGCAGTCCCTCGAAATCGGGGAAGACTTGCTTCCACTCCTTAAGTGAGTTCTTTGATGGCTGAACAGTCCAATACGAGAGTCCCTGTCAGGTGGGACAGATAGTCGTCGAGGAAGGGGTGAGTGGGACTGGTTTGCTGCACATTCATTCCGCTGCCTGCGCTTGATTTCTGCATGCTCTCGGCATTGTGATTCAAGGTGCTCAGCGCCCTCCCGGATGCACTTTCTCCACTTAGGGCGGTCTTTGACCAGGGACTCCCAGGTGTCAGTGGGGATGTCGCACTTTATCAGGGAGGCTTTGAGGGTGTCCTTGTACTGTTTCTGCTGCCCACCTTTGGCTCGTTTGCCGTGAAGGAGCACCGCGTAGAGCACTTGCTTTGGGAGTCTCGTGTGTGGCATGCAAACTATGTGGCCTGCCCAGCAGAGCTGATCTAGTGTGGTCAGTGCTTCAATGCTGGAAATGTTAGCCTGGACGAGGACGCTGATTTGGTGCGCCTGTCCTCCAAGGGGATTTGTAGGATCTTGCTGTCATGTATGTAACCACAATGTAACACCACTGTATTACTGTATACACTCAACCTAGATGCACACCTTGACCACAAGGAGTGAACTTGTGGAAGACACTCCTTACCTGATCACACAGGCATAAAAAGGGAGGTCCCATGCAGGGTCATTGCCTTTGGAGTCCTGTAAATAAAAAGTTACGGTCACAGAAGGACCTTGTCCCCAGAATGTGCCTCGTGTGGTTTCATACTGTAGAGTAAGGACTTTACATTGGCGACGAGAAACGGGAATTCACGACCCACGAGAATGGCCACCGGTAGCACAGAGGAACGGTACTGTGTTGGGGAAGACTGGGACGATTTTGTCAAACAGCTTCAGCAAAGATTCGTTATGAAAGAATGGCTGGGGGATGCAGCGGCCGACAAGCGAAGGGCTCATCTTTTGACCAGCTGCGAACTAAAGACTTATGCGCTCATGGAGGACTTACTGGCACCCGAAAAGCCGGCAGACAAAACCTTTGAAGAACTTAGCAAATTGATTGGGGAGCACCTCAAACCGGCGAGTAGCATACATATGGCCCGACACAGATTCTACACCCACCAACGTCGTGAAGGACAGAGCATACCGGACTTCGTAGCGGACCTCCGACGTTTGGCCAGCCTCTGTAAGTTCACAGACGCCTGCAGTGGGGTGATGCTAAGGGCTTTCTTTATCGAGGGCATCGGTCATGCGGGAATTTTCCGCAAATTAATTGAGAACAAGGATTTGAACTTGGAAGCGGCGGCGTTAATAGCTCAAACTTTCATGGCGGGGGAGGAAGAGACGAAAATAATATACGCGCGCAATTTTGCCTCTAAGGCGGCAATGGATCATCAGGGAGTCAACATCATCAATACGACTCAGAGCCCTGCAGGCAGGCAGGAGCAGTCCGACACTCCCCAGGCAGCAATAGACCCCAGAGACAATGGCAGGCTGAACAGACATTCACGCCATCACAGTGGACAATGCGGCCCGGGTTGGGACCATTGACACCCACTAATAGGGTACTTAAAAGCAGTCAAAGGGACAGTCAGCGCGGAATGCCTGGCCATAGTTCCTTTGTTCCCAACAATGGAAACTTTAACTCATGCTGGAGGTGTGAGGGAAAACACTCAGCCAGATCTTGCAGATTTCAACAGTTTGTTTGCAGGAACTGCAATCTCAGTGGCCACTTAGCTCTGAGGAAGCCTGCAACCAGACTAATATATGAGGTGGATGGACCAGAAGAGGGTTCTTTGAGGCAGGATGAGGCAAATCGATGGACGCCGAGGTTCAGCGGGTCCATGTGGCGAATATTCACAGTTCATACACCAAAACGCCACCAATGATGATGAGGGTTTTATTAATACGCATGGAGCTGGACACTGGGGCCAGCCAGTCACTCATGGGCGTTCAGCAATTTGAGAAGCTATGGTCACTTAAAGCCAGTAGACCCAAATTAGCATGTATTGAGACACAATTACGAACTTACACTAAATAAATCATTCCGGTGCTAGGCAGTGCAATGTTGGCTGTCACACACAATGGGGTAGTGAATCGGCTGCTGCTCTGGATTGTCCCAGGCAATGGTCTCGCACTGCTTGGGAGGAGCTGGTTAGCTGAGATGAACTGGAAATGGGGGGATGTTCACACAATGTCATCTGTGGAGCGAAGTTCGTGCTCACAAGTCCTACAACAATTCGATTCACTATTCCAACCTGGTGTGGGGACTTTCAAAGGCACCAAAGTAGTGATACACATCACCCCGGACGCCAGGCCAGTGCACCAGAAAGCCAGAGCGGTGCCATATGTGATGCGGGGAAAGATCGAGAGCGAATTGGACCAGTTGTTGAGAGAGGGCATCATCTCGCCTGTTGAATTCAGCGACTGGGCGAGCCCCATCGTTCCCGTCCTAAAAGCGGATGGCTCTGTCAGGATCTGTGGCGACTACAAGGTCACCATCAATTGGGTGTCCCTACAAGATCAATACCCGCTCCCGAGAGCGGAGGACCTCTTCGCCACGCTGGCAGGCGGCAAGCTGTTCACCAAGTTGGACCTCACTTCAGCCTATATGACCCAGGAACTGGCCGCCGAATCTAAACTACTGATCACCACGCACAAGGGACTGTTCGTTTATAACAGGTGCCCGTTTGGCATTCGATCAGCGGCCGCGATTTTTCAAAGAAACATGGAAAGCCTGCTTAAATCCATTCCTGGAACGATCGTATTCCAGGACGACATCCTCATCACAGGTCGAGACACCGAGGAAGAACTCCACAACCTGGAGGAGGTGCTACGCCGACTGGACTGGGCAGGCCTGCGACTCAGGAAGTCTAAATGTGTGTTCTTAGCTCCTGAGGTTGAGTTTCTGGGCAGGAGGGTTGCTGCAGATGGGATTCAGCCCACCGAATCCAAAACAGAGGCGATTTGACGAGCACCCAGGCCCTGCAACACATCGGAGTTGCGTTCATTCCTGGGACTGTTGAACTATTTCGGGAACTTTCTGCCGAACTTGAGCACGTTGTTGGAGCCGCTACACGTGCTCCTGCGTCAGGGTTGCGATTGGTTTTGGGGGGGATTGTCAGGAACGGGCTTTCGATCGGGCGCTAAACCTACTGTGCTCAAACAAGTTGTTGGCCCTGTACGACCCCTGTAAAAAAAATTGGTTCTGACATGTGATACATCGTCCTATGGGGTTGGGTGCGTGATGCAGCAGGGCAATGCTGAGGGTCAACTACAACCTGTGGCTTATGCCTCCAGGTCACTCTCTCAAGCACAACGGGGATATGGGATGGGCGAGAAGGAAGCGCTTGCATGTGTCTATGGTGTAAAAAAAATGCATCAGTACCTCTTTGGTAGGAAGTTTGAATTAGAGACGGACCACAAGTCATTAACATCCCTGTTGTCAGACAGCAAGGCTATCAATGCCAACGCATCTGCTCGCATACAGCGGAGGGCTCTCACGCTGGCTGCTTATGACTACTCCATCCGGCACCGGCCCGGCACTAAAAATTGTGCAGGCGCGCTCAGCAGGCTTCCACTGGCCACCACTGAGGGGGCAGCGGAGCAAAGCGCCGAGATGGTCATGGCTGTCGATGCCTTTGACAGCGCAGGCTCCCCCATCACAGCCCGCCAGATCAAAATCTGAACAAATAGAGATCCCCTCCTATCCCTGATTAAGAAATGTGTCCTGACTGGGGATTGGGCGCCCACACACGGAGCATGCCCTGAGGAGGTCAGACCGTTCCACAGACGGATGGATGCGCTCTCCATCCAAGCCAACTGCCTACTATGGGGCAGCCGCGTAGTTATGCCCCAGAAGGGCAGGGAGGCATTCATCAGGGAACTCCACAGCGAGTACCTAGGCATTGTGCTGATGAAGGCCATTGCCCAGTCACACGTTTGATGGCCTGGAATTGATTCAGACCTGGACCACTGTGTTCGCAGGTGCACGGCATGTGCCCAGCTGGGTAATGCCCCCAGAGAGGCCACGCTCAGCCCGTGGCCCTGGCCCACCAGGCCATGGTCACGCATTCATGTTGACCACGCGGGCCCGTTAATGGGAAAGATGCTCCTTATTGTGGTAGATGCGTACTCGAAATGGATCGGGTGCATCATTCTGAATTCATGCACGTCATCCACCACCGTGAAAAGCCTACTTTGCAACCCACGGCTTGCCGGACATCCTGGTTAGTGATAATGGCCCATGTTTCACAAGCTACGAATTCTGAGAGTTTCTGTCGGGCAATGGCATCAACCACGTCAGGACTGCGCCGTTCAAGCCGGCCTCCAATGGCCAGGCAGAACGTGCAGTCCAAATCATTAAGCAAGGTATGCTCAGGATTCAAAGACCCTCCCTACAATGCTGCCTATCGTGTCTCCTGCTGGCCTATAGATTCCGACCGCACTCGCTCACGGGGGTCCCGCCCGCAGAGCTACTAATGAAACGGACATTCAAAACTCGGTTGTCCCTCATTCACCCAGTCCTGACCGACATAGTTGAGGGCAAGCGCAAGTCACAAAACGAGTACCATGACCGTAATTTGAGGGGGAGATGTATAGAAATAAATTATCCTGTATTCGTCCTCAATCATGCCATGGGGCCCAAATGGCTTGAGGGCATTGTAATTGACAAAGAGGGGAATAGGTTCATCGTGGTAAAACTCAACAATGATCAGATATGCCGTAAGCATCTGGACCAAGTAAAAAAAAAGGTTCAGCATCGACACGGAGGAACCTGAAGAAGACCATGAGATGGGGCTCACAAAACCGCCAGTGAACGAGCAACAAGAGCAATCAGAAGAATGCACAGTCCCTGCGCTCAGCCCAGACAGGCTGGAATCACCACAGGTGACAGACACTGACGTGAGTATCTAACAACCAGAGCCCCAACTGCGACGCTCCACGAGGGAGTGTAAACCACCTGAAAGACTAAACCTATAATCCCAATAAGACTGGGGGGGGGAGGTGATGTCATGTATGTAACCACAATGTAACACCACTGTATTACTGTATACACTCAACCTAGATGCACACCTTGACCACAAGGGGTGAACTTGTGGGAGACCCTCCTTACCTGATCACACAGGTAAAAAAAGGGAGGTCCCACGCAGGGTCATCGTCTTTGGAGTCCTGTAAATAAAGAGTTAAGGTCACAGAAGGACCTTGTCCCCAGAATGTGCCTCGTGTGGTTTCATACTGTAGAGTAAGGACTTTACACTTGCGGAGACATCGTTGGTGATATTTCTCAGCGACTTGAAGTGTCTACTGTATATGGTCCATGTCTCTGAGCCATAAGGGAATAAGCGGTTATGGGGAGCGGGCAGGGAAGTGGACCTGAGTCTATGATCGGATCAGCCATCATCATTGGCGGTCCCTCGAACGAGGATGACGTGCTTCCACATGGGTTCAGAGATTTCAGTGAAGGATCCGATGTTCCAGTCCCGAACTCCAATTGAGGGGGTGGAAGATGCCTGTGTGTGAATTTTTTTAACGTGTGGTGACCGTTGCACACCAGCCACCACACAGGCTTGACAGAGCTAGGTCTTGGTCCAGTGGCAAGGGTTAACCAGGACGACTGGAGACCTGCTCTGCTGCATGGACCTAGTGTGCACACATATCGCAGTGTGGGCTGGCCCGTGTTGCCTCTGTGCCCTCGGCTCTTCTGGGCCCTGTACCCTCATTTGCCGCACCTCCGTCATGATCTGTCGCCGCTCCTCCACCACAAACATTCGTGGCACCTCCAACTCGATCTCTCACCGTTCATCCACCCCGACCTTCCCGCTCCTCCCCCCATTCTAATCTAGTAGTCTGTAATTACCCCATTCTTCCTTGGTAAAGACGGATGTGAAGTACTCATTTCGTACTTCAGCCAAGACCTCTGTCTCCCTGTGTAAGTCTTTTTGGTTCCTAATCGGCCCCACTCTCCTCTTACTACCCGTGTATTATTTCTATATACACTACCGCAGGTCGGGAGGATAAAAGAGCATACTACTGTAGCTTTCAGCGCGATCTGCTACAAATGTGCGACGGCCTCGAAGTGGACGACTGGGTGATGTCATCAAAACTCAGGTCGCCGTTTGTAGCGTGGGCAGGAACATCGGCGGGGCTCAGGTACAGCGGAGGAGTGGGAAGTCCATTATTAAGGAAGTAGTAACAGGACATTTAGAAAATCATAATACAATCAAGCAGAGTCAGCATGGTTTTCTTAAAGGGAAATCATGTTTGACAAATTTGCTGGAGTTCTTTGAGGATGTAATGAGCAGGGTGGATAAGGGGGATCCAGTGGATGTAGTGCATTTGGATTTCCAGAAGGTATTCAATAAGGTGCCACATAAACAGTTACTGCACAAAATAAAAGTTCACGGGGTTGGGGGTAATTTATTAGCATGGATAGAGGATTGGCTAACTAACAGAAAACAGAGAGTTGGGATAAATGGGTCATTTTCAGGTTGGCAAACTGTAACTAGCGGGGTGCCACAGGGATCAGTGTTGGGACCTCCACTAATTACAATCTATATTAATGACTTGGATGAAGGGACCAAGTGTAACATAGCCAAATTTGCTCATGATACAAAGATAGGTGGGAAAGCAAGTTGGGAAGAGGACACAAAAAATCTGCAAATGATCGTGTTAAATGGCGGAGCAGGCTCAAGGGGCTGTATGGCCTACTCCTGCTCCTATTTCTTATGTTCCTATTACCTCACACTTCTCAGAATTAAAATGCTGCTGATAATGGAAACTTGAAATAAAAACAGAAAATGTTGGAAATACTCAGCAGGTCAGGTAGCAACTGTGGAGAGAGAAACAAGAGTTAATGTTTCAAGTCAATGACTTTTCATCAGAACAGGAAAACGTTACAGCAAGGTTTTAAGCAAGTACAGAGGCAGGGGAAGGGGGTGGGGAGGAAAGAACAAAAGGGAAGGTCTGTGATATAGTAGAAGGCAGTAGAAATTAAATGGATGATGGTGCAAGGCAAAGGGGGATGAGAATCATAGAATCTTACAGCACAGAGACCATTCGGCCCAACATGCCTGTGCCCACTCTTTGGTAGAGCTATCCAATTAGTCCCACTCCCCTGCTCTTCCCTATAGCTAATGTGTTTTTGAGTGTGCGGTTCCTTTAGGGGGCTGCGTAGCCCATTCAATTTATGTTTTTTCCATTATAAAGCCATTGAGCAGCCTGCACACGACCTCCAGATCACTGCACTGCTGTGCAGCGTAACGGGAACATTGCCCATAGTCCTGTATATTTATCCAAAACTCTTTTGAATGTTACTACTGAAACACCCTTTGCAGGCAGTGCATTCTGTGGGAGCACAGTCCCGCATTTCTGAACTCTTGCTTCAGCACGTGGTCTGACGTTTGGATTAAGAAAACAGGAAGATTGAAGTTTGGATTAAAAAACAAGAAGATTGGAAGTTAAGAGACTGTTAGACAATGTGGTGCCTTCCAGCCATTGAAATGAGTGACTGGTCATTGCCTGGATGTTAAATATTTGAGTACCTTGTTATGGTGGGAATAATGAAAATTCATGACTAAACAATTTGATGATGTCTGTATGTTATGTATTTGAGTGTAACTTTGTTACTATGCGAGGAAACGATTCTGTATGTTAAGTATTTGAGTGTACCTTTGTTACTATTTAATTACATCTGTAGGTTAAACAAGCAATGTTAAGTGTGTATGTTAAACAATTCACAAAGCAGTTGGCCATGATTGTCTCCAGAGGCACTTACATTTGGTTAATGGCTTGGCAGGATACATTGATGCTGAGCAAGCAGCTCGCATGAAAAAGGAATTTGATCAAAAGGCTGACCTTCGTGCCTATCAGGTCGGTGATCAGGTTATGGTGATAAAAGATAGAAAGAGGCAAAAATTCCCCAAGGGAAATTGGGATAGGCCCTACAAAGTAATCAATAAATTGAGTTCATCTGTGTATCTGATCCAGATGGGAACTGCATTTGTTTGGAAACATGCGATGCAACTCAAAAATTTTGGAAAAACGACGGAGAGTGCGGATTAATGTTGCGAATGAAGCGGGGAGGCGGATAATGTTGAGTTATGCGTTTTTGCTGTACCGCATTTACCCTTTCAGGATCAAGAAGTATGATACAGTATCTGATTTGGTGGTTAGGGCTGTGGGTGATGTCTGGACTTTTGTGTTACAAGTGCACTACCCCTCTAGATGGATGCAATATCTCGGCAAGCAACCTGACATTTAGTGCCTTCCTGGGACATCCCCTTAATGTGACATGGAGCTGGTCTGAGTGTGTAAATTTGGTCCAGCTGGAACTCAAAATGGGACAGATTGGACATTGCACCATGGTAAATTGTATTGTGTATAATCCGATTCGTGGTTTAGTGCGGCACGGGGTCTTTCGGGAAAACAGGCAGGTGTATGCAAGCATGACGTCCAACACTATCACGGTATCAATTGCAAACAGCACACAATCCTGGTTGGGCATCGGGCAATTGACATTGAGCACATTCCCACAATGTACCGGAATGATTGGGCGAATAATAATCTTCGGGGTAAGTGATCAGGCTGTGTGGCAGCCAGCTGGTCCTCTGCAGGTACAGCTTAATCACCCAATCCGCGTTATTCTAGATGCTCAGTTAAGAATGACCACTTTTACATTTTTCCCCAATTCTACCACGATTGCTCAGTCGTACCCAAAGTGCTCTGATTATATTAAAAATGAGGTGTCTTTCCAGAAGACGTGGTTCACCTCTTGGCACCAACAAAAAAGGGAATTGTTTGACACTATCTTGGGATCCATAGGGATCGGGACGGGGGTATTAAATTCAATAGATGTCGAAGTCCTTAGGAATAAACTGCTGGCAATAACCCAGGCTGAAACAAAGGGATGGGCACACGAGATCCTGAAGACAGAGGACTGGAAGGTCCTAATACCTCGATTAATTTTAGCCGGAATACCCACTCAGCCCTGATGACATTGGGGAATTTAACACTGCAAGGATTAAATGAGGCAGCGTGGGCTAGCCTTTGCCAAAATGTGCAATTGAGTCTGAACGAATTAGTAAGGAATATCGTGCGAGCTTTATTCCATCAGAATTGGCCACTAGATCTGGCTTGAACAGCCCTGGGACTATTTGGGCCTGAATGGGTTAAGGCTCACTTGGGAGATTGTCAGTTTGGTGGTTGTTTATCTGTGGCCCTGTACCCACGTAATGGTACCCAGCAAGTTGTATTTCCCATCAGAAATTTTGTTTATCTGAGTGACAATGTCACAATGAGAGCTACTGAGAGCCCAATGTATGCTCTATATAACGAAGCCAGTCAGACCTACTCTGAAATTGATTTGAGATTCTGTCCAAGATTTGACGACAAGTACATGTGCGATAATACCCATTGGGGCAATAGTAATTTAACATCTTTTATGGAACGATCTCGCTCATGCAATGTCGAGGTTCGGCAGTTAAATAAGTCTATAATTGTAGATATGGTGTTTGACCGATTTATGTGTACATAATGTGCGTCCTTGTCATGGTTTTGTTGTTACTAATGGCCAGCTACAAATGTGTATGCGTCTGGAGGTTGGATTTTGTTGCTCTAATCGATCTCTTCTAATTGTGGAGTGTGGTCATTTACAATTTTATCGATACAAGATGATCGCAGACCAACAGACTTTAAAATGGCACCCTGAGAATTTGAATCTACAGCAACCCTACTTTGACCCTAAGCATGCTGCTATTTGGAAGAAGGCAATGCGGAAATGGAATACAAAATTTCAACAGCTAGAGTTTGAATCAAGCAATCGTTGTGGACATTAACCATCATACTGCAGAAATTGAGAATGTTCGCACAACTTTGGACCAGATTGGACATGTAAGCTGGTGGGAGTCATTGTTCGGATGGAGCCCGACGACAACAGGTGTGATGAACACAATGACACACCCTGTCCTCATGCTGGTGCTGTTTCAGCTGATCGTGCTGGTCATTTTGATTTACTGCGGATGTCGTGTTCGAAAAAAAGGACTACAACTGGACAATGCTGTTGAACAAGCACGAACGATCATGCAAATGTATGTTACCCAGAAGACCTGCAGAGAGGCAAGGAGAAGAAGTGGGGGAATGTGGGAGCACGGTCCCGCATTGCTGAACTCTTTGCTTCAGCATGTGGTCTGAAGTTTGGATTAAAAAACAGGAAGATTGAAGTTTGGATTAAAAACCAAGAAGAGTGGAAGTTTGGATCGAAAAGAGACTGTTAGACAATGTGGTGCCTTCCAGCCATTGAAATGAGTGACTGGTCATTGCCTGGATGTTAAATATTTGCGTACCTTGTTACGGTGGGAATAATGGAAATTAATGACTCAACGATTTGATGATGTCTGTATGTTAAGTATTTGATTGTACCTTTGTTACTATTCAATTACATCTGTAGGTTAAACAAGCAATGTTAAGTTGGCTATTAAACAATTCGCAAAGCAATCTAAATGCAAAGAAATAAGAGTTCTAAGGCTTTTTCAGTATAAAGATAAGACTCACACACACAGACAGCAGAGACACTGGACATTCGGAAGGTGTGTGTCTCAAGCAGCCACGGAACTGGAGAGCCATCAACTCGGTGAAAGACACACTTTGGTCTTCCCGAAACTTGCTGGTCTTCCAGAGCAAGGAGATGTCCAAGGCCGAGTGTTGCAGACTGGCGCAATCCAAGGTCAGGAGTACATGCTGAGGGACACACTAAAGATTAGCGCAGTCGCCGCAAA
The DNA here is from genome assembly GCF_044704955.1 of Pristiophorus japonicus. Lineage (NCBI taxonomy): Eukaryota > Metazoa > Chordata > Chondrichthyes > Pristiophoridae > Pristiophorus > Pristiophorus japonicus. The sequence continues at coordinate 143,509,958 of NC_091982.1, read as the reverse complement.
GGCACAATGGGGAAGAGCCACAGTTCAAGGCCCTTCAGCCACGGTAAACCCAGGGGATGGAATCAGACCCCCCTCGGGCTGTACTTGTTAATCTGCTTGTATACATAGAGCACCATGTATTGAAAAACACCTATGTTGTGCCATGTATAATGAAAGTCTCTGCACTGTTTAGTAACTTGTAAAGAAATGTAACGTGATTTACAGATTGTACTAAACTGTACCTTGAAATGAAATGTACGCTAGTGCATTGTATGGAACTGCTGTCAGCAGCCAAACAAATTGTATGGGATTGCTGACTGCAAGGTACTGAACTATTTTCCAATGTATTGTGAAAATTTTATATGAGGAAAGTATATTTTTGAAAAAAAAAGCTATGGAAATCGAAGCAAGCTGCCTTTGTGAAGTGTTCTCAGTAACTTTCATACTTGGTTTGTTTAGTATAAATGTTTAAGTAAAAGACCCGATCCTGCCTTTACTACAACTGAGTGTGTGCGGGTAATTCGACGTTAAAAGCAACGAAGCAGAAAAGAGCAAGACAGCCGTTTACAACACTTTCCAGATCGCAACAACTCACTGCGTGAAACAAATGTTTCCTGATGTTTCCTCGGTTCTTTTGTCAATCACCTTAGATCTGTGTCCACTGGTTACCGACCCGTCTGCCATTTGAAGCATTTTCTCCTTATTTACAGTATCAAAACCATTAATGATTTTAAACACCTCTATCAAATCTCTTCTTAACCTTCTCTGCTCTAAGGAGATCAACTACAGCTTTACTAGTCTCACCACATAACTGAAGTTCCTTATTCCTATTCCCATTTTAGTACAGGTACATCATTTCTGCAACCTCACCAAGGCCTTTCAAAAATATGGTGCCCAGAATTGAACACAATACTCCAGCTGAGGCCTAACTAGTGTTTTATAAAAGGTTCATCATAACTTCTTTGCATTTATACTCTATGCCTCTATTAATAAAGGTAAGAATCCCATATCCTTTTTTGAACAGCTTTCTCAACTTGTCTTGCCACTTTCAAAGATTTTGTACGTACACCCCAGGTCTCTCTGTTCCTGCTCCCCCTTTAAAATTGTACCATAGAGTTCATATTGACGATCCTCATTCTTCCTACCAAAATGTATTACTTCACACTTCTCTGTTGTGATATATTCATAGAGCACAGCACACACAGCTTCCTAACATGGCAGGCAGCTCTCTCGGAAGTCTCCGGAAATCTGCCAAGTTCTGTTTATTATTAACCCTGCACTTGCAGTACACAATACGTCCACATCCACAGTGTGGAGCTACAAACATTACAAGCTTACAGACATTACACTTCTCCCTCCTTAATGAAGAAGCCATCATAATAAACATCATACATAACTTTCATGTCTATACATAACACAGGATATAAACTTATTTATTTTTTCCTTATTTACAAATTTAACTTTACTACTTGTTTTCTGTTTCGAAGAGGATACCTTCGTTCTCGAACAGAACCTTCCAAACATGGTGTTGAATCTAAACTCATTCGAGGCTCATCCTGAGGAACGTTTTCCTCCACGGAATTTCCTTGATTTTCATTTGAACTCACTCTAACTTCAGGCTCTTTGTTTTCCTGACTCGGACTCAGACTTTCATTCTGAATCTCTCCTGGATTTTTTTCCAGTACATTGGATTTAGGAGTTGCTAATGGTGTATCAAAACTATCTGATGAGTCAGAAATAATTGAATCATTCCCACCTTCAACTCCTTCCATGTCTGTAGGTAAAATATGATCAATATGAACAAACCTAACCTGTCTATTATCAAACATATTTACCAAATATGTGCGAGGACCACATATCTTCACCACTCTTCCTGGTAATCACTTTACCCATTTATGGTGATGGTTCTTCACTCTCACCTTCTGGTTTAATTTCACATTTCTCTCTTTTACTCTACCTTTATCATAATTCTCTTTCTGTCTTAATTGTGTCTCTTCTGCGGACTGTGCTAAATTTGGCTTTAAAAACGAGAATCTGGTTCGTGGCTGTCATTTGAGAAACAACTCTGCTGATGTTCTACCAGTAGTTTTATGAGGAGTATTTCGATATATAATCAAAAAATTAGCCAATTTGTGATCCAATGACAACTGTCATTTCCTTGGATTAGGATCTAACATTTGTTTTATGAGGGCACGTTTTACAATTTGTACAGTGCGCTCTGCTGCACCATTCGAAGCAGGATGGTATGGTGGAACCTTGGTATGTTTCACACCATTTTTGCTCGTGAATTGTGCAAATTCTTCTGAATGAAATTGTGGTCCATTATCCAAAACAATTTCTTCAAGGAGGCCAAATGCAGAAAATAATTTTCGTAAAATGTCCAATGTTTTACTTGTTGTTATTTTCCACATTGGAAACACCTTAACCTACTTCAAATGGCTATCAATCATAATGAACAATTGCTGTTCTTCTAACTCAGCAAAATCAATATGTAGCCTTTGCCACACCCTGGGAGGCCATTTCCATGGCTGTAATGGTACTGGTGGTGGTTGCTTGCTTACCGATTGACATGTCGTATACTGACTCACGATGTACTCTATAACTTTACCAAGACCTGGCCACCAATAATAACTGCGTGCAAAACTCTTGGTCAAGCACATTCCCAGGTGCTGGTCATGGAGGTCTCCTAATAAGTTGGACCTGAATTTATTTGGTATAACCACTCTTGCACCCCACATGATACAATCTTTATCAACTGATAATTCATTCCTACGAATGAAGAATGGATGTGTATCTTTGTCTGTTACCTGGTTTGGCCATCCATTTGCAATATAATTATACACCTTTGACATCACTGGGTCACATTTGGTTGCTCTACCAATCTCTAGCTGTGACTGGCAGTTCATCAATGTATGAAAATTAAAACACTTCCCTATCGGGTGTAACTTGTGATGGGGAAGGCAATCTAGACATTGCATCAGCATTACTGTGATCAGCTGATCACCTGTATTCAATATCATATGTATATGCTGACAAAATCAAAGCCTATCTCTGCATTCGGGCTGCAGCTAATGTTGGAACTGGGGACTTTGGATGGAGGATTGCTGTTAGAGGCTTATGGTCCGTAACGATGGTAAACTTACGACTATACAAGTATTTGTGGAATTTCTTGACCCCAAAATTAATGCCAAAGCTTCCCTTTCAATTTGCGCATAAATACTTTCACTGGCACTGGCAAAAGCAATTGGTCTCTCCTCCCCACTACTTAATACATGAGAGATTACTGCCCCAACTCCATACGGAGAGGCATCACATGCTAGCTTAATCTCCTTAGATATGTCATAATGAACTAACATGGTGCTCTCTACCAAGTTGCTTTTACACTTCTTGAATGCTGTATCGCATTCTTTTGACCACCTCCAATGGACCTGTTTTTTCAAAAGTTCATTCAGTGGATGTAATACTGTAGCCAAATTTGGTAGGAACTTCCCATAATAGTTCAAAAGACCCAAGAATGAATGAAGTTCAGTGACATTCCTGGGAGTGGGTGCATTTCTAATTGCATCCAATTTTTCCATAGTTGGATGTAAACCATCTTTGTCTACTCTGTACCCTAAGTACTCTACTGAGTTTTTAAATAACTCACACTTATGAGCAGACACTCGTACTCTGTGCTTCTCTAGCTGTTGAGGACTTAATTCAGTATGTTATTATGAATTTGCCTATTTGGTGCTGAAATTAGTACGTCATCCAAATAACATACTACCCCTTCAATACCTTGCAAAATCTGGTTCATCATCCCTTAGAATATTGGCAGGGGTGGAAGACCCTCCAAACGGTAGCCTATTAAATTGATATAGGCCTAGATTAGTATTTATAGTCAAACATGACTTGGACTCCTCATCTAGTTCAAGCTGTAAGTAGGCATTCGTAAGACCCAGTTTTGAGAAGATCTGACCACCTGTCAGTGTTGTGGACAAATCTTCTATATTCGGCAATGTATTGGGGACATTACCCTCTAGAACCTGGTTTACGGTTACTTTATAATCACCACACAATCTTACCTTATCATCGGACTTAGGTACAACAATGGGTGTAGCCCAATTACATCGATCGATCTTACAAATAATGTTCTCAGTCTCTAGTCTTTTTAGTTCTTGCTCAACTTTCTCCTTGAGTGCATATGGTACGGAATGTGTCTTGCAGTAAACCGATCTAGCGTCCTTCTGTACCCTGACACTCGCCTTGAAGCCTTGGATCTGACTGCCCGTTTCGCAGAACACCTTCGGATACTTATTGATAACCTCATCCGTTGATGAAAATCTCGCTTCCACACAGAAAATCTTACTCAAATCCAGCTTCAGTGAGCTCAACCAATTTCTTCCTAGTAAGGTAGACTTGTCTCCTTTCACTACTATTAGAGGCAAGTTCTGAAATTGATCTTTATATTTCACCGGTACGGTGTTACGACCTACCACAGGAATTTTCTCTCTCGAGTAGCCTCGCAGCTCTATCTTGGATTTCTCCAGTTGGAAATCACGCAATTTGTCGCGGTATAGTGACTCTGGTACTACACTCACTGATGCACCCGTGTCGATTTCCAATGGTATCTTAATCCCGCAACATCTATGTGGATTTTGATGCTTTCCGAATCACTGTCCGTTAACCTTGTGCTCCTGATGACGTGTAACTCTAACATCTCCTCGTCCTGTTGTTGTTCTTCCATGCTATGTAGTCTCTTGGGATTTCTACTCATAGCTTTGAACGCTGGACTCATAGCTTTAAAAACTGGTTTACCCTCCAGTCGGCATACCTTTGCAAGAGGCCCAGTCTTTCTGCAGAAGAAACACTCTGTCTTCACGTATGGACAACTTTGAGCAATGTGTTGTCCCAGGCACGCATAGCACGACTTCGACGCTCTATTAGAATTTCTAGTTTCTGAAACTTTCGGCCATGTCCGTCTTTTACTTTGAACCTGCAGGTGATTTACCTCGGTTGACTGACGACCGTAATTATTATTTAATTCTCGGGAATATTGTTCGGCCAAGCCCATTGACCTCGCTGTCTGACAAGCAATCTCAAAAGTCAAGTCATCCGTCGTCAATAACTTCCTTCTGATTGCATCATTTTTCACCCCACAAACAAAACAATCCCGTAATGCTCGGTTTTGAAAGTTTCCAAAATTACAGAGCATCGATAGCTTTTTTAATGCTACGATGTAATCACTGAAACTCACATCAGCCTTTTGATTCCGAATCCCGAAACGATAGCTTTCAGCAATTTCTTACGGTTTGGGGTTATAGTGCTGCTCCAGCTTCGTTAAAATCTCTTTAAGCGTTGTATCCTTTGGCTCGTCAGGCACAAGCAGATTTACATGAGTGTCATATAATGTCGGACATGCCTCCGATAAGAAGATCACTCTCTTACATTCCAAGACAGCCCGGATCTGGACTGCATTGTCTGGAACTTCAATTATGTTATTTGCAATGAAATACATTTCTAGCCGATCCACACATTTTAAAACGTTCCCGGTCGTGTCTATATTCCCCCAAATATCCGATTACACCTGCCATTTTAATCTCCAGCTGTTCACCCCGTGTGCTGTATTTTACCTCGGATTTTGTAGCTTTTTTCCAAAGACAGAAACTTCCAAAGTCTCTCTGTCGGCTGGCTGAATCCTTCACCAACAAAATTTAAGCTTTAAATCATACGAAAAATCCCATCTTCCGTCGCCAAATGTGATATATTCACAGAGCACAGCACACACATCTTCCTAACATGGCAGGCAGTTCTCTCGGAAGTCTCCGGAAATCTGCCTAGTTCTGTTTATTATTAACCCTGCACTTGCAGTACACAATACGTCTACATCCACAGTGTGGAGCTACAAACATTACAAGCTTACAGACATTACATCTGTATTAAATGCAATCCACGTGTCTGCCCATTTTACTAGTCTGCCTATATCCTCCTGAAGTTTGTTACTATCCTTCTCATTATTTACTACATTTTTGAATTCCGTATCATCTGCAAACTTTAAAATGATGCCCTGTATACTAATAATAGATATCAAAAATAAGTGCACCGTATTATCCTCATCTACCCTCTCTGTTACTTCATCAAAGAACTCGATCAACTTGATTTGCCTTTGACAAATACATGCTGACTTTCATTTATTAGCCCATACTTTTCCAAATGCCAATTAATTTTGTCCCAGATTATTGTCTCTAAATGTTTCCCCACCACTGACATTAGGCTGACTAGCCTGTAGTTTCTGGGTGGCTCTCTATGCGGGATCCCTCCCCTTATCTATTGGGGAATTGGCCTGGAGGGTGGTGCACGGGGCAGTCCCGTGCAATAAGTTTTAAAGTCAGTTCACAGAGTCCCAGGCCGCCTACAATTTCTGCAGTCTGGAGGAGCCCGTGTTCCATATTTTTATGCAATGCGTGAGGTTGCAGCCCCTCTTCCATTATCTGAAGGGGCTGCTCCTTGATTTCTTGCTGCACTTCAGTCCCGCGCTCCTGATCTTTGGGCATTCAGTGCGGAGGGGAGAGGGCAGGTCGGAGGGCCTTCTCGTAGGATTGTTCCTGGGTCTGGCCGAGGGGGCCATCGGCCGGTCCAGGCAGCGGGCAGTTGAGGGGGTCGTTCAGCCCGAATGCCTGCCTCTTTTCGTTCGCGCCAGGGTGTCCCTTGAGATGGAGCACAGAGTCTACCGGTACGCTCGCGGCCTTCTGTGACAGGTGGGCACCGGAGGGACTGGAGTGCATCATTACAGCAAGGAACAGAATTTTAATTTGATTTGTTGAGGTTCCCTTAATGTTTAATTGTTAATTTGCGGGTTTTAGTGCTCTTACCAAAGATGGCACTTGGCTTAAAGTTATAATTTAAAATAGTTACATAAGAAATAGGAGCAGGAGTAGGCCATTTGGATCCTCGAGCCTGCTCCGTCATTCAATAAGATCATGGCTGATCTGATTCTGACCTCAATCCACTTTCCCTGCCTGCTCTCCATAACACTTGACTCCTTTATCACTCAAAAATCTCCACCTTAAATATATTCAATGACCCAGCCTCCACAGCTCCCCAGTGGAGAGAAGTCCAAAGATTCACAACCCTCTGAGAGAAGAAATTCCTGTAGTTGCCAGGTTTATCCCGCTCTCCTGTTTTAACGTTTGCAATCCTCCAGCCCTCTGGCACCACCCCATATCAAAGGAGGATTGGAAAATTGTGGCCAGCGCCTGAGCCTCCGCAATTTCCACCCTACTTCACTCAGGAGGCATCCCATCTGGACCGAGTGACATTTCTACTTTGAGGACTGCCAACCTTTTAAGTACATCCTCTTTATCTATTTTATCCTACCCAATATCACTATTGCCTCCTCCTTTACTGCTACATTGGCAGCGTCCTCTTTAGTGAAGACAGATGCAAAGTACTAATTTAATGCCTCAGCCATGCCCTTTGTCTCCACACAAAGATCTTTTTGGTCCCTAATTGGCCCCATCCTTCGTTTGATTATTTGTGTGTTTATAAAAGAATGTTGGGTTTCCTCTTGTGTTAGCCACTAATCTATTCTCATACTCTCTCTTTGTCCCTCTTGTTGGGTCCTGACTCTAATGTACTGACTTACATGAGACACATGCTGAAGTCAAGGTCACTCAGGACCTGCACCTTTAATTCCAGCTCTCCCGTGCTGCACTTGCCTGAGACCTCCCTTTATATACCTCAGTGGAACAGGTATGGAGTGTCTCCTGCAAGTGCACCCCTGGTGATAAGGAATGCTTATTGTTACAGGTCATATCCAGTTACAGTCATGTATAGCATGGTAAGATACAGTTATATACAGTCATGTGAGATACATGACATCACCCTCCCCCTTATTGCCTTTATAGATTCAGTCTCTCAGGTGGTCTGCGCTCTCGCGTGGAGCGTCTTAGTTGTGGTTCAGTTGTTTGCCTTGGTGCCTGTTTTTCTTTCGGTGTGATTGCTGGTATCTTGCCTGGGCTGTCTGTTTCGTTCGGTGTGATTGCTGGTATCCCGCCTGGGCTGTCTGTTGAGACTGCCCTTTCCTCAGGTTGTTCCACCTGTCTGTCCACCAGGTGTGGTGTGAGTTCCACATTGTAGTCTGCCTCTGGTTCTTCAGTGTTATCAGTGAATCTACTTTTTACTTGGTCTACATGCCTCCGGCTGGTTTGGCCATTGTCCATTTGTACAACAAGTAGCCTGTTTCCCTCTTTGTCTGTTACTGTCCCTGCAAGCCATTTGGGACCCCGGCCATAGTTTAGCACAAATACTTTGTCCCCTATCTCATTCCACCTCCCCCTCGAATTTTGGTCATGGTACTCAGTTAGCTTTTGACACTTGGCCTCAACATTTAATGCATGTCTAGGAGGATTAATGAGAGCCTGGTCTTTAAGGTTCGTTTCATCAATAGTTGCGCGGGGGGAACCCCAGTCAACGAATGCGGACGAGATCTGTATGCCAGCAGCAGTCGCGACAGGCGGCTCTGCAGCGTGGGACCTTGGATTCTGAGCATGCCTTGTTTAATGATCTGCATTACTCGCTCCGCCTGGCCATTGGAGGCCGGCTTGAAAGGTGCTGTCTTAACGTGATTTATACCGTAGTCAACTATAAAATCATGAAATTCTACGCTGGTGAAGCATGGACCATTATCACTGACCAATATGTCAGAAATGCCGTGCGTTGCAAACATGGTTCTAAGGCTCTCCACAGTGGTGGAGGTGGTGCTCGAGTTTAAAATGCTGCACTCGATCCATTTTGAAAATGCATCAACGACTACGAGGAACATTTTGCCCATGAATGGGCCCGCATCGTCTACATGCACCCGCGACCACGGTTTGGTGGGCCAGGGGCTTAGGGAAGCCTCCCTGGGGGCATTACTGAGTTGGGCACAAATGGTGCACCGATGGACACAGAGCTCCAAGTCCGCGTCAATGCCAGGCCACCAGACACGAGATCTGGCTATGGCCTTCATAAGGACGATCCCCGGGTGCTCGCGATGGAGCTCCTGGACAAACGCCTCACTGCCTCGTAAGGGCATAACTACTCGGCTGCCCCACATCAGGCAGTCTGCCTGTAGTGAGAGTTCATGCATGCGCCTATGGAAGGGTTTGACCTCCTCGGGGCAGGCATCGTGAACCTCTGCCCAGTCACCGGTTAAAACGCATCTTTTAACTAGAGATAACGTGGGGTCGCTGGTCGTCCAGGCTCTGGTTTGGCAAGCCGTCATGTGTGAACCTGTGGATTCAAAGGCATTGATTGCCATGACCATCTCACAGTCCTGTTCGTCGGACCCTTCTGTGGTCGCCAGGGGTAGCCTGCTAAGCGCGTCGGCACAGTTGTCTATGCCTGGTCTGTGTCTTATCGTGTAGTCGTAAGCCGCCAGTATGAGTGCCCACTGCTGAATGCGCGCCAAGGCGTTGCCGTTGATCACCTTGCACTCGGATAGTAGGGACATGAGGGGTTTGTGGTCAGTTTCTAACGCAAACTTGGCCCCGAAAAGGTATTGGTGCATCTTTTTCACACCATACACGCACGCGAGCGCCTGCTTCTCAACCATACCGTACCCGCGCTCCACCCGCGAAAGTGACCTGGAGGCATAAGCAACGGGCTGCAATTTACCCGCATCATTGACGTGCTGTAAAACGCATTCGACCCCATACGCTGACACATCACACATAAGGACTAACTTTTTACCTGGGTCAAAAAAGGCTAAAACACTCTTGGAACATAGAAGGTTGCATGCCTTATTGAAGGCGCATTCTTGGGCGCCCCCCAAAACCAATCGCACCCCTTTCTGAGTAGCACGTGGAGAGGCTCCAGCAGCGTGCTCAAGTTCTGCATAAAGTTCCCAAAGTAATTGAGTAGCCCGAGAAAGGTGCGCAGTTCCGAGACATTCCGGGGCCTGGGTGCCAGGCGAATCTCTTCGGTTTTGGATTTGGTTGGGCGGATTCCATCAGCGGCAATCCTTCTGCCCAAAAATTCAACTCAGGCGCGAGAAACAGACACTTGGATTTCTTAACTCTTAGGCCTACCCGATCCAATCGACTTAATACTTCCTCAAGATTGCGGAGATGAGAGTCGGTGTCCCTGCCCGTGATGAGTATGTCATCTTGAAACACAACCGTCCCCGGGATGGACTTGAGCAGACTTTCCACGTTGCGCTGGAATATAGCAGCTGCCGACCTGATGCCAAATGGGCAATGATTGTACATAAAAAGGACTCGATGTGTGTTGATGGTGGTGAGTAGCTTAGACTCTTCGGTCAGTTCTTGCGTCATATACGCAGATGTGAGGTCAAGTTTCGAGAAAAGTTTTCCTCCAGCAAACGTGGCAAATAGGTACTCTGCTCTGGGCAGCGGGTATTGGTCCTGTAGGGAGACTCTGTTTATGGTAGACTTGTAATCCCCACAGATTCGCACGGATCCATCAGGCTTCATGACGGGGACGATGGGGCTTGCCCAGTCGCTGAATTCCACGGGAGAAATTATGCCTTCCCGCAGAAGCCGGTCCAGTTCGTTTTCAATCTTTCCCCTCTTCACATAAGGCACAGCTCTAGCCTTGTGATGGACTGGTCTGGCATTCTGTGTGATGTAGATTCTAACTTTAGCCCCTTTGAAGGTGCCCACACCTGGCTGAAAGAGATGTTCAAAACGGCTTAGAACTGTTGAGCAAGAGGTCCGTTCCTCTGACGACATGGCGTGAACATCATCCCATTTCCAATTAAGTTCTGCTCGCCAGCTTCTCCCCAACAGGGCTGGGAGATCCCCGGGGACAATCCACAGGGAAAGTCGGTTCACCATCCCTTTGTGTGTGACTGAGAGCATGGCGTTGCCAAGGACTGGGATGATTTCTGTAGTATAGATCCTTAGTTTGGTATCGATCTTTGTGAGTTTTGGTCTGTTGCTTTTGTGCGGCCACAGCTGTTCAAATTGTTGAACGCTCATGAGGGATTGACTGGCCCCCGTGACCAGTTCCGTGTTGATGGGTATTCCGTTGAGTAGAACCCTCATCATAATTGGAGGCGTCTTGGTGTAAGAACAGTGGACATTGATCGTGTTAACCCGCTGTACCTCGGCGTCCCGTGCACTGTTCCAACCGTCTTCTGGTCCGCTTTCCGACCCTTCCGATTCGTATACCAGCCGAGCTGCTGTTTTTCTGCACATGCGAGCCAGATGCCCTGTGTAGTTGCAGTTTCTGCAAACGGCATGCTGAAATCGACACACCCTGCTTGAGTGCCTTCCCCCACATCTCCAACACAGACCGTTTACATTGTTTCCGAAGGATGAGCTGCGACTGGCTGATCTCCCTTGAGCTGTTGTTGATTGTTCGCATTGTGGGTTAATGAGGTGTGATTGGCCGTTCATGTGGCCCTTGATTTTGATGGCTTCTGGCGCCACTGTCTGCTGTTGAAGGCCTGCTCTCCTGCCTTTGTCTGTGTGTGGGGGTAGCGGTTTGTTTCACAATGTGAACCCCTTGTTCCGATGCCTTGTTGGTTGTCGTACCCAAAGTATAGATCAGCCTCGTTTCTTCTTCGCCTGCCAAGAACGTCTGTGCGACCAGTGCTGCTGCCTCTAGCGTCACATTCTTAGTCTCTATAAGCTTTCGGAATATGCCTGCGTTGCCTATTCCTTCAATGAAAAAGTCTCTCAGTACTTCTCTCCTTAGTTCATTGGGGAACTCACATGAACTAGCCAGCCTCCGAAGTTCCACCACGAAGTCGGGTATGCTTTGGCCCACACAGCGTCTGTAGTTGTAGAACCTGTGTCTGGCCATGTGTAGGCTGCTGGCTGGCTTCAGGTGGTCTCTCACCAGTGTGCTCAACTCCTCAAACGACTTGCTTGCTGGTTTCTCGGGTGCCAGCAGGTCTTTCATTAAAGCGTATGTTTTCGAGCCACAGCTGGTCAAGAGATTGGCTCTTCTCTTGTCTGCCTTATCGTCGCCCAGCCAGTCTTTTGTCACAAAGCTTTGCTGGAGCCTTTCTATAAAGTCATTCCAATTGTCTCCAGCATTGTATTTCTCATCTGAGCCGTTCTGTGGATTCTGTGATCCCGTAACTTGTCGCCACTGTTCAGTCCTGACTCTAATGTACTGACTTACACGAGACACATGCTGAAGTCAAGGTCACTCAGGACCTGCACCTTTAATTCCAGCTCTTCCGTGCTGCACTTGCCTGAGACCTCCCTTTATTTACCTCAGTGGGGCAGGTATGGAGTGTCTCCTGCAAGTGCACCCCTGGTGGTAAGGTATGCTTATTGTTCCAGGTCATATCCAGTTACAGTCATGTATAGCATGGTAAGCTACAGTTATATACATCTAAACCTGATATTATGATGACTGTTCCCCGAAAGCTCCCCCACTGAAACATACTCCACTTGCCCCATTTCATTCCCCAGAACTAGATCCAGCACTGCTTCCTTCCTCTTGGGCTGGATACACACTGATCAAGAAAGTTCTCTTGTACCCATTTGAGGAATTCCTCCCCCTCTTTGCCCCTTACACTGTTCCTATCCCAGTCTATATGAGGATAATTGAAGTCCCCCATTATCACTACTCCTTAGTTCTTGCATCTGACTATAATTTGCCTGAAAATGTGCTCTTCTTCTCTCCACTATTTGGTGGCCTGTAGTATGCACCCAGTAGTGTATTAGCTCTTCTATTATTTCTTAATTCTAATCAACTCCCTCTCCAGTGCTATAATAGTTTCCGTGATCAATACTGCCACCCCCTCCATTTTTTTTCCTTCCTATCTTTCCTGAATACCTTGTAGCCAGGAATATTAAGTTCCCAATCTTCCCCTTCTTTGAGCCAGGTCTGTTATTGCCACTATATCATAGTCCCATGTGGCGACTTGAGCCTATAGCTCACCCACTTTATTTACCACACTCCGTGCATTTATGTACATGCACTCCAAACCCATCTTAGACTGCTTCACATTTGCCCCCGGTCTGATCCCTCCTATTTCTGAACTATTCTTTACTCTAGTGCTATTTGCCTCTCCCAGTCCTCTGTGCACATTGTATCTCCTCTATAATGTTTCATCTTGGTGCCCCTTCCCCTGCCAAATTAGTTTAAACCCTCCCCCACAGCACTCGTTAACATTCCCGCGAGGTCACTGGTCGCAACTTTGTTGAGTTGCAATCCGTCCACACTGATCAGGTCCCTCCTGCCCCAGAACTGGTCTTAATGCCCCAGTAATTTGAAGCCCTCCCTCTTGCACCATTTCTCCAGCCACGCATTAACCCGTTTTACCCTACTATTCCTATAGTCACTAGCATGTGGCACTGAGAGTAATCCAGAGATGACTACCTTGGAGGTCCTGCTTTATAACTTCCTCCCTAGCTCCTGAAACTCTGACTGCAGGACCTCAACTCTTTTCCTTTCGCTGTCATTGGTTTCCACACTGACCACAACTTCTGGCTGTTCCCATTTCCCCCTCAAAATGATCTGCATCCTCTCAGTGATGTCCTTCCCTACATGCTGTATTTCCTACATTACAATAGTGGCTAGACTTCAAAAGTACCGCTGCAAGTACTTTGGAATGTTCTGAGGTCATGAAAGACGCTATATAAATATAAGTCTTTCTCTCTTTTACCCTGGCACCAGGGAGGCAACACACTATGTGAGACTCATACCGGGGCTTGCAGAATTTCCCGGCTATCCCCTGACTATCACATTCCCTATGACCAGCAGGATCACTACTAGCTGGCTAAACAAATAGGAGCAGTGGTTATGATCTGATCATCTGGTTATGTGCCTTCCCATGCTTGTAAAATTGAAAGCTGTTCCTGGAGTTTCATTAGAACAGCGCAGAAGGCCAAGGTCAGAGAAGTCAGAGTGGGAGTGGAACGGAGACTTAAAATGGCAGGCGACCGGAAGCTTGGGGTCAAACCTGCGGACTGAGGTATTCAGCAAAGTGAACGTCAATCTGCATTTGATCTCCCCAATGTATAAGAGACCGTATTGTGAGCAGCGAATACAGTATACCAAATTGAAAGAAAGCGCTGTTTCACCTGGAAGGAGTGGGAAGGGAGGAGGTGAAAGGGCAGGTTTTGCATCTCTTGCGCTTGCACTGGAAGGTGCCATGGGATGGGCAGGGGGTGTTGGGGGTGATGGAAGAGTGGGTCAGGATGTCGCGGAGGGAGTGGTCCCTTCGGAATGCTGAAAGGGGAGGGGACAAGAAGGTGTGTTTGATGGTGGCATCACCCTGGAGATGGAGGAGGTGACCAAGGCTGGGAACTCAACATCCAAGGGTATTCAACATTTAGGAAGGATAGACAGAAAGGAAAATGAGGCAGGGTGGCATTGCTGGTTAAAGAGGAAATTAATGCAATTGTAAGAAAAGACATTAGCTTGGATGATGTGGAATCGATATGGGTGGAGCTACGGAATACCAAGGGGCAGAAAACGCTAGTGGGAGTTGTGTACAGACCTCCAAACAGTAGTTGTGATGTTGGGGAGGGCAGCAAACAGGAAATTAGGGGTGCGTGCAATAAAGGTGCTGCAGTTATAATGGGTGACTTTAATATGCACATAGATTGGGCTAACCAAACTGGAAGTAATACGGTGGAGGAGGATTTCCTGGAGTGCATAAGGGATGGTTTTCTAGACCAATATGTCGAGGAACCAACTAGGGGGGAGGCCATCTTAGTCTGGGTGTTGTGAAATGAGAGAGGATTAATTAGCAATCTCGTTGTGCGAGGCCCCTTGGGGAAGAGTGACCATAATATGGTGGAATTCTGCATTAGGATGGAGAATGAAACAGTTAACTCAGAGACCATGGTTCAGAACTTAAAGAAGGGTAACTTTGAAGGTATGAGGCGTGAATTGGCTAGGATAGATTGGCGAATGATACTTAAGGGGTTGACAGTGGATAGGCAATGGCAGACATTTAGAGACCGCATGGATGAACTACAACAATTGTACATCCCTGTCTGGCGTAAAAATAAAAAAGGGAAGGTGGCTCAACTGTGGCTACCAAGGCAAATTAGGGATAGTATTAAAGCCAAGGAAGTGGCACACAAATTGGCCAGCAATAGCAACGAACCCGGGGACTGGGAGAAATTTAGAACTCAGCAGAGGAGGACAAAAGGTTTGATTTGGGCAGGGAAAATAGAGTACGAGAGGAAGCCTGCAGGGAACATTAAGACGGACTGCAAAAGCTTCTATAGATATGTAAAGAGAAAAAGGTTAGTAAAGACAAACGTAGGTCCCCTGCAGTCAGAATCAGGGGAAGTCATAACGGGGAACAAAGAAATGGCAGACCAATTGAACAAGTACTTTGGTTCGGTATTCACTAAGGAGGACACAAACAACCTTCCGGATATAAAAGGGGTCAGAGGGTCTAGTAAGAAGGAGGAACTGAGGGAAATCCTTATTAGTCGGGAAATTGTGTTGGGGAAATTGATGGGATTGAAAGCCGATAAATCCCCAGGGCCTGATGGACTGCATCCCAGAGTACTTAAGGAGGTGGCCTTGGAAATTCTCTCTGTATCCACTCTGTCAAAACCTTTCATCATTTTAAAGACCTCTATTAGGTCACCTCTCAGCCTTCTATATCCTTTTTGTAATATGGTGACCAGAACTGTACGCAGTACCCCAAGTGTGGTCTAACCAAGATTCGATACAGGTTTAGCATAACTTCCCTACTTTTCAATTCTGTACCTCTAGAAATAATGGCTTTGCTAACCTGTGACGCAACTTTTAGTGATTGGTGTATTTGTACTCAGAGATCCCTTTGTTCCTCTACCCCACCTAGACTCTCGCCCTCCAAGTAATAAGTGACCTCCCTATTCTTCCTACCAAAACGTAATACCTCACATTTATCTGTGTTGAACTTCATTTGCCAATTATATGCCCATTCTGCAAGTTTATTAATGTCCTCCTGTAATTTGTTGCCGTCCTCCTCAGTACTGTACTGACTATCGCCCCAAAACTGGAAAGTTGTGATTGCACTCGCGAGGGTACAGAGGAGATTTATGAAGATGTTGCCTGGACTGGAGAATTTTAGCTGGGAGGAAAGATTGGATAGGCTGGGTTTTGTTTTCTTTGGAACAGAGGAGGCTGAGGGGAGACCTTATTGAGGTACGGACCAAGAGCTGGAAAGTGGGATTAGGCTGGATAGCTGTTTGTCAGCTGGTGTGGACACGATGGGCCGAAATGGCCTACTTCCGTGCTGCAAATTTCTATGGTTCTGTGATATCATCCACAAATTCAGAAATTGTGTTTCTAAAGGAGTAGGGGGAGCACAGATGGAAGGTGTTTAGGGAGTGTGGAAACCTAGACCTCTTTCCTCATCAGCATGCTGAATGATTATTTAATTTAAAAGCTCTTGGGGCCTGGCAGTGACACTCCACAGTAACAGGCCAGCTCCACAAACGGCACCCGATCCTGCTGGTGGACCATTAGTGTCAGCTGTGGCTCAGTGGGTAACATTCTCGCCTCCGAATCAGAAGGTTGTGGGTTCAAGTCCCACTCCAGGGACTTGAGCATATAAATCTAGGCTGACACTCCAGTGCAGTGCTGAGGGGGGAGTGCTGCGCTGTCGGAGGTGCCGTCTTTCGGATGAGACCTTAAACCGAGGCCCCGTCTGGCCTCTCAGGTGGGTGTAAAAGATCCCATTGAACTATTTCAAAGAGCAAGGGAGTTATCCCCAGAGTCCCGGCCAATATTTATCCCTCAATCAACATAACAAAAACAAACCTAGATTATCTGGTTATTATCACATTGCTGTGCGCAAATTGGCTGCTGCCTTTCCCACATTACAACAGCGACTACTCTCCAAAAGGACTTCGTTGGCTGTGAGATGCCCAGTGGTCGTGCAAGGCGCTATAGGAATGCAAGTCTTTGTGCGGGCGGCGGCCCGCAGTGCGCATGCTCAGTGCGGCGCTTGGCTGAGCGGGCTGAAGGATGACAAGATGGCGACCGCGATGTACCTGGAGCATTACCTGGACAGTGAGTAGGGGGGCAAACAGGGCGGGCCCAGCCCCCCTGCACCAGTCACCGGGGCCTCAGCCAGCGGGTAGGATTTAGGCCCAAATCCGGGGTACACACTGGGCCCCTGGCCGAGCCGCGTGTCCCCGCTGGCAGGCGGCCTTCCCCCCGAGCGGACCCGGGCTCCGGTCCTCTCTGCCTTCTGCACCAACCCGCGCTCCCGCTCGGCTCGGTCCGGCTCCGAAAGGTTTTTAAGTTTCGAGAAGATTCAAGAATTTCTGGCCGCGCTCGGCCCACACTGCGCACGCGCGAACAGATTGCCCTCCTCCCGCCTCCCGAAGGCTGAATATATGTAAACATCTGGGGGGTCTGTAACAGTGGGGGCAGGGGCAGTGTTCTGTAACAGTGCGGGGCAGGGGCAATGTTCTGGGGGCAGTGGTTTGTAACAGTGCGGGGCAGGGGCAATGGTCTGTAACTGCGGATAGAGGCAGTGGCCTGTAACAGTGCGGGGCAGGGGCAGGGGCAGTGGCCTGTAACAGTGAGGGGCAGTAGCCTGTAACAGTGCGGGACAGGGTCAGTGGTCTGTAACAGTGCGAATAGAGGCAGTGGCCTGTAACAGTGCGGGGCAGGGGCAGTGGCCTGTAACAGTCAGGGGCAGGGGCAGTGGCCTGTAACAGTCAGGGGCAGTGGCCTGTAACAGTGCGGGACAGGGTCAGTGGTCTGTAACAGTGCGGCGGCGGGGGGTGGGTAAGGGGAATGGTCTGTAACCGTGCGGGCAGTGGGGATAATGGGCAATGGTCTTAGTGCAGGCGGGAGTGATGGGCAGGGATCTGCAATAGTGCATGCAGGGGTTTTAACGCGGAGTGAACCTCAATGAGGCATCCAAGGATTGCAATGGACAAGCATCCATAATAACGTGGGTAGTATGATATACGTCCCTGCTTCAGCACTTCGGCTGCTGAAACCTTCATCCATGCCTTTGTCATCTCCAGACTCAACTATTCCAATGCTGTCTTGACTCCCAACCTCCACCTTCTGTAATGTTCAGCTCATCCAACATTCTGCTGACCATATTCTATCCCGCTTACCCTTCAACCTTGTGCTCGCTGACATCTTAACTACTTGTTGCAGTAAATGGGCACATTTTGAATTGAATCCTTGGTTTGCAGATTCTCCACACTGCTGATTACATTTTAACTGCTTTTTCATTGAATTGGTTGTTCAGCTCACTGCTGTTTGTGAAATCTTGCTGTGTGCAACAGGCTGCCACATATGCTTACATAACAATTCAGCGCACTTCAAAACAGCTCACTGGACATGAAGCATCTTGGGAGCTGCACACAGGTGCTATATAAATGCAAGGTTTTAAAATTTTTCGCCCATGCTTTCAGAACTGTTAATTGGATATGATATTTGTAACACAATGAGCAACAGGAATAAAACCCGAAACATGTGGAGCTGTTTTTATTTTTATAGAGCAAAATAAATCAAAACAGGCCAAAATTAGTAAACAAAGCTTCTAATAAGTGACAATTGGCATGCAGATTCCGACCCACCTGTCCTCCAGCAGACCCCATTATACTTCCCATTGATACCCCCTTCCTAATAAATTTTTAATTACATCCCCGCTTCCCTTACACACAAACACACCTGTTATATTTCACCCATACTTGGCAGGTTCTGTTGGATTTTTCCAGCCTGAACTTTAATTAATGGCTCCTCCCTATTCATTCGCCCCTTTGCTTATACTTTGGCTTTCCTCCAGCGCACACTATGGCAGATTCCCTGTTGCATCCCTCCTGCCCACTCTATTGTGGACTGTCTCTTCATTTTGCTCACATAACTGCACTCCAAAAGTAATGAATTTTGTGAAGCGATTTGAGACATAAGCGCAGGCCTAGTTTCTCATTCCATTCCCTCCTGCTCGCACTCTTGAGGATCTTTCAGCAGATCCTTTCAATTCCCTGACTGCACTTTTGCAAATTCTTGTGTTACGTTCCCCTCTACCCACATTTTTTAGATCATATAATCATCAGTGTGGAGAATCTGCAAACCAAGGGCTCAGTTTAAAATGTGCCCATTTCCTGCATCAGTAGTTTAGATGCTTAGTTTGAAAATGTGCTTGCAGTGAAAATGAAAACTTAAGCCACCTCTGTGCTCTGACAGGTATTGAAAACCTTCCCTGTGAGCTTCAGCGGATCTTCCATCTGATGCGAGACCTGGACCAGAGATCTGAAGGTGTGTACATCACGACGAGGGAATATGTGTCAAACCTAGAGTTTTAGGGGTTTGGGGTTTCATTGTGGGGGGTGCAGTGGATCACGTCACGGTGAGCTTTCAGATTTTGGCATGAAGGTGTGAAAATGTAATCTTTTAATTGGGGTCTCTGACTAACATACATAACTTAATTTTCCAGGAAGTTCTCGTAGTAGTTCTGTAAATTATTTTCCAATACCCTTTTCAATTCAGCAAAGCTTTTTTTCACCTTATTAAAGTAAGAAATGTAAGCAGTGGCCATTGGAACATTTTCGAACAGAATCGTAGTTGTCCCATTGAATCTTCTGTACGTGCCACCACTCCTTACTACTTGCTTCCCGTACCCTTTAATATGCCTCTTTTTCAAGCAACTGTGCAATCCCTTTTTAAAAAATACTCATGGAGTCTGCTTATATGATTATCTTAAATTTATGTCCTCATTACTGTCTCTCTGACCAATAGAAACAATCAAACGATTTTGTCGTAATGATTTTGAAGTCCTCTAACAGATCCAACTGCAACCTTGTACAAGTTCAACTTATTTCCTTTTGTATTCTATGTCTCGAGATACAATACCAAGGGTTGCACTTGCCTTTTTATAGCCTCCTACTGCATTGCCACCTTTAATGGCCTGTGTATCTGCACACCAAAATGCTTCTGCTCCTGTGTGCTTTTTAATTCATACCAGTTATCTTACAAGATGTTGGTGTTCATGTTTTCCCTTTCTTTGATGTTTAATATAAATGGCCTGGCTGCTTTCATGTCCTAAAAATGGTATCCTTGTGGTTTACATTTTCAGTAATTTTCCATTGATACGCCAGAGTAGCTGATGGGCTTTCCAAGTTCTAGCATGCTCTGTGAATGTTGACAATCAAACATTTCTAGATGTTTTAGGTACAGGTGTCTCTTCAGAGTTGTAGTTTGCCAGTTTGAGTCTCTCAGGTTGTCAATGATGGGTCTAAGAACGAGCATGAAATCAAGGCTCAGGCTTCTCGTGTAGATCCGTGCTTCTGACAAGAAACATTGTTACAGGCATTTTGACAAAGGTAAATGATGTTGTATAGATAAGACTAATCATTCTTGTAAGTTAAGTATTGTTGTGTTAAAACTATTTTCCATTATTAAGTATTCAACTTAGTGAACAAATCAAATTGGTGATCGAAATGACTTTCCAAAAATCTCTCTCGTGATTTGATTAGTTTCCCCTATTTTTTAATTGGTAGGTCCTGCTGACTTCTCATTCTTGGTTTGTTTTAATATATCCTTCGTAGTTCCTCGTTGAAGTTTATCCATCTAATTTCCTTGAATTTGGCTTGCATACCCCTTTAGTTGTAATTCGATGCTGTTTTATAACTGAACATCTCTGTGGGGCGGGGCTATAAAAAGAGCTGGAGCATGCCACTGCAGCTTCCAGTGCGAGCTGACACAAATGTGCGACGGCTTTGAAGTGGGAAACTTGGGTAACCAGGTCCCAGATTGCCGTTTGGAGCGTGGGCAGAAGCATTGGCGGGGCCCTGGTACAGCAGAGGAGCAGGAAGGTTGCGATGAGTGATCAGGGCGGAGGAGTGATGAGGGAGACATGAGGAATCGTGGCTGAGATTTGGTGGGTGATCATGATGGAGGTACGGCAAATGTTTGGTGCGGCGGGAGATTGTGGTGGATGTGCGAAGAGTGTTTTTGTGGCGGAGGGGCGGTGAGAGTTCGTGGCGGAGGCGCGGCGAATGTTTGTGGTGGAGGAGCGGCGAGAGATCGTGACTGAAGTGCGGTGAACGAGGGTACGGGGCCCAGAAGAGGCGAGGGCCCAGGGGCAGCATGGGTCAGCCCACACTGCGATATGTGTGCGCACTAGGTCCATGCAGCAGAGCAGGTCTCCAGTCTCCCTTGCCACTGGACCAAGGCCTAGCTCTCAAGCCCGTGTGGTGGCTGGTGTACAACGGTCACCACAGTTAAAAAAATCCACGCACCCCCACAATTGGAGTTCAGGACTGGAACATCGGGTCCTTCATTGAAACATCTGTGAACTCATGTGGAAGCAAGTCATCCTCGTTCGAGGGACCGCCTGTGATGATAACTGAAAGATTTGAATCAAATCTGCTGCTCGAATTTTGCATATAGTAAGGTTTGCTGCTCAGAGTTGATGCATAAAGGTGCGGTGTGGTGGATAAACATACCAAACATGTTTTTAATAACGTACTAGTGGAACCCTCATAGCGACTCGGGATAATGGATGTTATGCCATTTGGTATTGTGGATTTCTAGCAGAATTTTGAGAAATTCAGGCTGTCTTACCATGAAAACTATAAATTGGTCTTGATTATTTACGAGGTAATCAATTTTTATCTCTTTTAAAACCGAACAAGATGATAGTTAAAATGTACCACAATGGAAATATTTACCATTTGATTTAGCAGCACTGGGAGAGGTGCTGGGGTTTGATACTCTAAAGATTGGTGCTGGGGTTTTGCAGCACGTGGTTAGTTGCTGCGGTCCCAGGCTTGGCAGCAGTGGGTGTCCTGAGGTATTGTAGCCCTTGGTTATGTGGCACCTTTGGGTTTGACAGTATTGAGGTGGAGACTCTGGGGTTTGCGAACACTGGCGGTGGGTCCTGCAATTTGGCAGTGCTGCTGCAAGGGAAGTGGAGTTGGAATCTGATTTCTGGCTTCATGATTTGAGGTGTGAATTGGCTAGAATAGACTGGCAAATGATACCAGGCATTGTGGATAGGCAATGGCAAACATTCAAAGATCACATGGATGAACTTCAGCAATTGTACATCCCTGTCTGGAGTAAAAATAAAACGGGGAAGGTGGCTCAACCGTGGCTAACAAGGGAAATTAAGGATAGTGTTAAATCCAAGGAAAAGGGCATATAAATTGGCCAGAACCAGCAGCAAACCTGAGGACTGGAGAAATTTAGAATACAGCAGAGGAGGACAAAGGGTTTAATTAAAAGGAAGAAAATAGAGTACGAGAAGAAGCTTGCCGGGAACATAAAAACTGACTGCAAAAGCTTCTATAGATATGTGAAGTGAAAAAGATTAGTGAAGACAAACTTAGGTCCCTTGCAGTCGGATTCAGATGAATTTATAATGGGGAACAAAGAAATGGCAGACCAATTGAACAAATACTTTGGTTCTGTCTTCACGAAGGAAGACACAAATAACCTTCCGGAAGTACTAGGGGACCGAGGGTCGAGTGAGAAGGAGGAACTGAAGGATATCCTTATTAGGCAGGAAATTGTATTAGGGAAATTGATGGGATTGAAGGCCGATAAATCCCTGGGGCCTGATAGTCTGCATCCCAGAGTACTTAATGAAGTGGCCCTAGAAATAGTGGATGCATTGGTGGTCATTTTCCAAAAGTCTATCGACTCGGGATCAGTTCTCATGGATTGGAGGGTAGCTAATGTGACATCACTTTTTAAAAAGGGAGGGAGAGAGAAAGTGGGTAATTATAAACCGGTTAGCCTGACATCAGTGGTTGGGAAAATGTTGGAATCAATTATTAAGGATGAAATAGCAGCGCATTTGGAAAGCAGTGACAGGATCGGTCCAAGTCAGCATGGATTTATGAAGGGGAAATCATGCTTGACAAATCTTCTGGAATTTTTTGAGGATGTAACTTGTAGAGTGGACATGGGAGAACCAGTGGATGTGGTATATTTGGACTTTCAAAAGGCTTTTGACAAGGTCCCACACAAGAGATTTGTGTGCAAAATCAAAGCACATGATGTTGGGGGTAATATACTGACGTGGATAGACAGCTGGTTGGCAGACAGGAAGCGGAGAGTCGGGATAAACAGGTCCTTTTCAGAATGGCAGGCAGTGACTAGTGGAGTGCAGCAGGGCTCAGTGCTGGGACCCCAGCTCTTTACAATACACATCAATGATTTGATGAAGGAATTGAGTGTAATATCTCCAAGTTTGCAGATGACACTAAACTGGGTGGCGGTGTGAGCTGTGAGGGGGACGCTAAGAGGCTGCAGGGTGACTTAGACAGGTTAGGTGAGTGGGCAACTGTATGGCAGATGCAGTATAATGTGGATAAATGTGAGGTTATCCACTTTGGGGGCAAAAACGCAAAGACAGAATATTATCTGAATGGTGGCAGATTAGGAAAAAGGGAGGTGCAACGAGACCTGGGTGTCATGGTTCATCAATCATTGAAAGTTGCCATACATGTACATTAGGCGGTAAAGAAGGCAAATAGTATGTTGGCCTTCATAGCTAGGGGATTTGAGTATAGGAGTACGGAGGTCTTACTGCAGTTGTACAGGGCCTTGGTGAGGCCTCACCTGGAATATTGTGTTCAGTTTTGGTCTCCTAAGCTGAGGAAGGACGTTCTTGCTATTGAGGGAGTGCAACGAAGGTTCACCAGACTGATTTCTGGGATGGCTGGACTGACATATGAAGAGAGACTGGATCAACTGGGCCTTTATACATTGAAGTTTAGAAGGATGAGAGGAGATCTCATAGAAACATACAAGATTCTGACGGGACGGGGCAGGTTAGATGCGGGTAGATTGTTCCCGATGTTGGTGAAGTCCAGAACCAGGGGACACAGTCTTGGGATAAGGGGTAGGCCATTTAGGACTGAGATGAGGAGAAACTTCTTCACTCAGAGAGTTGTTAACCTGTGGAATTCCCTGCCGCAGAGAGTTGCTGATGCCAGTTCATTGGATATATTCAAGAGGGAGTTAGATATGGCCCTTACGGCTAAGGGGATCAAGGGGTATGGAGAGAAAGCAGGAAAGGGGTACTGAGGGAATGATCAGCCATGATCTTATCGAATGGTGGTGCAGGCTCGAAGGGCCGAATGGCCTACTACTGCACCTCTTTTCTATGTTTCATGAGGAAGAAGCTGGATCTGGCTTTTCTGGGAGAGGGAAACTTGGAAATAAGTTTGTAAGAGATCTGCTCGGAGATTGAGGTATGCTTTTTGATTGGTTCCTGGAAAATGTTTTCAGATATCAATAGTAAATAGGCATATGGCTCTTTCTATGTTTGTGCCATGCCTTTATCTGCATTGACCCTATGCTCTAGAATTCCCTCACTGAACCTCTCTTCCATTAAGACCATCCTTAAAACCCACCTCTTTGACCAAGCTTTTATTTACCCCCTCTTAATATTTCCTTTGGCTCAGTACCCGGGAATGTCAAGGGTTGTGAGACTCGTTGTGTATAATGCCATTGATGTACAATGGTCTTTTATGTTCTATCCCGTCAGCCTATGTATTTGTGTTTGTGGCCGTTGTCAGTGATTCTGTGGACAGAACATAGAGAACAAACAGCAGCTCTCTCTGGTCCCTCATTGGAGAGGAAATGCAGCCTTTGGTATATACTGTGGAAGTGGGATACAAATTGAGAGTTCTGATTTTAATGAATTCATCAAAGACCATTTTTTTCCAAGCTCAGGGAGAAAATGCTCCATTTTACCCAATTGAAGGGAACAGGATCTGGAAGCTACCTAATTTACAAATGGCAGTTATATTGCTAGAAAAGGAAAACGTGATTATTATCCAATTTATCCTTTAAAGGACTTGTGTGGGTTTTGCTCTTTCTGTAGCTACTTTGCTTAACAGAGGAAAATTACTTAATTTAGCACTCTTGTTCTGTACTTTTTATTCTGTCTCTGTTTTCTGGGTCTTGTTTTTTTCGTACTTGCAAGATTAAATAGTTTGACCATATACCTTTAAGTCGTTTTTAAAAATTCCATTATGATCTGAGCCAGCATGGTGGAAAGACATTACAGTATGCCTCAGCACCAGTGAGTTTGGTGGGGTGGGGGTACAGGGTGCAAATCAGCCAGACTTTCTGCTCCTGGTTGCTATCCCGCAGTGTCCACGGGAAGTACGCAGTTGGAGTTTGGATGTAACAGAACCTGAATTCGGTTGTGATGCCTCCCCATGACCAATTATCCTGCCAGCATTATCTTACAGGTAGATTGTAGTCATTTATGTGCAGTACTAAATAATGCCTGCTTCCTGTGGAACTGTAGCCCAGCAGGGAATCAACATTTCACCAGGGGGGAAATTGGTGAGAATGAAAAATTCCATTGTTGCACCTTATTTTCTGATTGGCAAAAGTGTGGATTTGAGAGCAGTAAAGTTACTAATGGGAGGAGAAGGGAGGTGGGTATGGGGGTGGTAAATCGTGTAAAGTAGCGGGTGGTATTTATGTTCTTATACCCGTCTAATTGTTTGCAGTTAAAAAAGTAGAAATCGACAAATTGGCAACTGAATATATCTCAAACGTGAAGAACCTGTCTCCGGATCAACGGGTTGATCATCTGAAGAAGATTCAGCTTGCCTACAATAAATGCAGAGAATACAGCGATGATAAAGTGCAGCTAGCAATGGAGACGTATGAAATGGTGGGTGATCTGTGCGTCTGCAGGGGAATCTAAGGTTAATTACATTTGAGGGTTGGGGTAAAAGTGCAGTCATTTTCCTCAAGATGTAATTAGGTGGCTTGTACATGGTCTGTAGAAGAAATGGGCTTGATGGGCAATGGCATTTTATCAACTGCATGCGTAATACTCCAATAATATAATGAATGTTTCTGAAATACCAATGGTCTTATCTATTGCCTTTTTCCCAAGTAATGGTAGACATTACATTAAACTGCAAAATAAACTGCAGCTTTCATGGGTATAATCCTAATGAGCTAAACCACACATAGAAATGTTGCACTAAATTGGTACAAAATATGAAAGTATCTCAATCTGACACTATCAAACAGTCTAGAGGGAGAACAGTACTCCCAAGAAGACTGGGCCATTGAGGTAGGGGAAAATTGGAAATACTGCAAATTATGTCTAGACATAGAGATGTTTGTACTTTGTCCTGATGCAAATGAGACCAGTGGATATTTCACTTCTCCAGCTTTCTGCATTTATTTCATGCGTTGTTCTCCTAGCACTGTTTTGAAATTATGTCACCCTTTCAGTACACAGGACAAAATTCAGAGGCAGAAGTGACATGGAAAGATAATAACAATGATGTTTATTATATTCTGCATACTGAAAGGGTGATAACATTTCAAAACTGTGCCATTTTACTCAAGCTGCTAAAGTAGCATTGATGCTTTAAAGTGGAACTGTTCAGAGATCCCTAATTTCTATTACTGGCAGTATCTTCTGATGTAATACAGTTGGGCCAGGAGCCTGAGTGGTAGAAAGGTGGGACATTTCCCATTTCCCTGTCCCAGATTCTTTTGACTGTCGCTGATGTTCAGGGCATATTGTCACAGTGCTGCAGATCTGAATATGTGAACATTCACGTGGTCTTACGCTGTCTCGGAAATGATTTGTGTGCTTACGGCAGGTTGATAAACACATCAGACGGCTGGATGCTGAACTGGCCAGGTTTGAAGCTGATCTGAAGGAAAAGTTGGAATCAAGTGACTATGACAGCTCAGGAGGGAGAGCTAATAAGAGTAAGTCATGGTATTAATTGTTCTGATGGAGAAAATAATTCTGAAATGGAAAACTGGTATTCAGTAGAAAATTACCTAATTGGGAATAGGAGGCGGCCATTCAGCCCCTCGAGCCTTTTCCGCCATTCAGTTAGATCATGGCTGATCTGTATCTTAACTGCATTTACCCACCTCGGTTCCGTAACCCTCAACACCCTTGCCTAATCTAAATCTATCAATCTCAGTTTTGAAATTATCAATTGACCCCCAGCCTCAACAGCTGTTTTGGAGGATTAAAAATAAACTGGGCTTGCTAACTAACTCGGTGTTGAAATGCCACACACTGATTTTTGAGAGCGCAGGTTCCAAGCGGATGTCAAAAATATGAAGCTATCAGAGATTCATGTCTCATGCAACATCTGCCTTGTTTGTTTATCTCTTTTTCTTTACTGTTACTGTTCACTACCATATATCAGCCTTGACCGATGAAGATGAGGCTAGCTGGACTGCAGGTCACCACACGTTAAAAAAATCCAGGCATCTTCCACCCTTTAAGATTTAGTTTGGACCTGGAATTTTAGGTGCATCATTGAAACACCTGTGAACTTTTTGACGTGGAAACAAGTCATCCTCGGTTCGAGGGACTGCCTATGATGAGACCTCAAGTTAAACAGCACAGAAGGGTATCCATTTAGCATCTCTCTTAATAGGGAGAGAACTTGCTGCAACTGATTTGATAAGGATTTATTAATTGTTGTGTTATTCACATTCATCATCCTGATACAGACTTCTCCCAGATTCTCTCTTCTACTTCCCTCTCTCTCATTCAGTGTTGTTTATTTGGACTCTTGCTTTAAAAAAAACTCTGTCCAGGCAAGTTCCCTCCCTTTGCTATACATGTAAAATGAAAAAAAATCCATCCTCTTAAGAAAAGGCTAAAGAGTAAATTCAAAATCATCTCCAAACTGGCAACAGGAGAAATAGATGGGTTGAAGCTCAAAGTGCTAAAATTGACTGACAGATAGAACTACATATATACCCCACTGACCTGCACATCTCACCTGATGCTTTCTTTCCCCCTTTTTAGAAGGTAGAGCCCAGAAAGACAAGAGAGGGTCTCGGGGTCGTGGCAGACGGGGATCTGATGATGATGCACCAAAGAAGAAGAAGCAGAAAGCAGGGTAGGATGGATATTTGAATTTTTATAAACAGTGCTGTTGATTTTCATTTTGATATTTCTTCTTCCACCCCCACCCCCGCTGCCCGCTTCCATATCAACGCAGTTCCCTGCAGCTGCAAGTCCACTGTGATATATGGGGAGTATTTGAATCTAAAATACCCCATCTCCAACATATCGTAGAAAAGGGCTTGTAAGGCGTGAGAATCATCATTTTAATATTCTTCACAATCCTAAAGAGTTAGTCCAGGTGTGGATTTGTTCTGGGAAGTCAGGTGCTGGGTGTGTTTGCTTAATGTTTTGATGTCGGACTAGAACTTACTCAGCCAGCATGTATCAGTTGGTTGATAATGAAGAAGAAAGCTGTAGACTGCAGGAAGATATCAATGAACCGGTCAGGTGGGCAGAACAGTGGCAAATGGAATTCAATCCAGAGAAGTGTGAGGTAATGCATTTGGGGAGGGCTAACAAGGCAAGGAAATACACATTAAATGGTAGGACACTGAGAATTGTAGAGGAACAAAGGGACCTTGGAGTGCATGTCCACAGATCCCTGAAGGTAGCAGGCCAGGTAGATAAGGTGGTTAAGAAGGCATACGTAATAGGAGCAGGAGTAGGCCATTTAATAAGATCATGGCTGATCTGATTTTGGACTCAGCTCAACTTCCCTGCCTGCTATCCATAATCCTTTATTCCCTTATCGCTCAAAAATCTGTCTATCTCCGCCTTAAATATATTTAATGACCCAGCCTCCACAGCTCTGAGGTAGAGAATTCCACAGATTTACAACCCTCAGAAAAGAAATTCCTCCTCATTTCAGTTTTAAATGGGCGGTCGCTTATTCTGAGACTATGCCCCCTAGTTTTAGTTTCTCCTATGAGTGAAGATATCCTCTCTGCATCCACCTTGTCGAGCCCCCTCATTATCTTATATGTTTTGATAAGATCTGAACTTGCGTGAGTATAGGCCCAACCTACTCAACCTATCTTCATAAGTCAAGCCCTTCATCTCTGGAATCAACCTAGTGAACCTTCTCTGAACATCCTCCAATGCAAGAATATCCTTCCTTAAATACGGAGACCAAAACTGTACGCAGTACTCTAGATGTGGCTTCACCAATATCCTGTACAGTTGTAGCAGGACTTCTCTGCTTTTAAATTCTATTCCCCTTGCAATAAAGGCCAACATTCCATTTGCCTTGCTGTACCTGCATACTAACGTTTTGTGTTTCATGCACAAGGACCCCCAGGTCCTTCTGTACTGCAGCATTTTGCAATTTTTCTCCATTTAAATTATAATTTGCTTTTCTATTTTTTTCTGCCAAAGTGGATAACATTTTCCCACATTGTACTCCATCTGCAACATTTTTGCCCACTCTCATAGCCTGTCTGTATCCTTTTGCCGATTTCTTGTGTCCTCCTCACAATTTGCTCTACCACCCATCTTTGTATCAATAGCAAACTTGGCTACATTACACTTGGTCCCTTCATCCAAGTCATTAATATAGATTGTAAATAGTTGAGACCCCAGCACCGATCCCTGCGGCACCCCACTAGTTACTGTTTGCCAACCGGAAAGTGACCCATTTATTCCGACTCTCTGTTTTCTGTTAGTTAGCCAATCCTCTATCCATGCTGATATATTACCTCCAACCCTGTGAACTTTTATCTTGTGCAGTAACCTTTTATGTGGCACCTTATCGAATGCCTTCTAGAAATCCAAATACACCACATCCACTGGTTCCTCCTTATCCACCCTGCTCATTACATCCTCAGAAGAACTCCAACAAATTTGTCAAACATGATTTCCTTTTTATAAAACCATGTCGACTCTGCTTGATTGAATCATGCTTTTCCAAATGTCCTGCTACTGCTTCTTTAATAATGGACTCCAGCATTTTCCCAACAAAAGATATTATGCTAACTGGTCTATAGTTTCCTGCTTTCTGTCTGCCTCCTTTTTTAAATAGGGGCGTTACATTTGCGGTTTTCCAATCTACTGGGACCTCCCAGAATCCAGGGAATTTTGGTAGATTACAACCAATGCATCCACTATCTCTGCAGCCACTTCTTTTAAGACCCGAGGATGCAAGCCATCAGGTCCAGAGGACTTGTCCGTCTTTAGTCCCATTATTTTACCGAGTACTACTTCTTTAGTGATTGTATTAAGTTCCTCCCTGTCTATAGCCCCTTGATTATCCACTATTGGGATGTTTTTAGTGTCTTCTACTGTGAAGACCGATACAAAATATTTGTTCAAAGTCTCTGCATTATTAATTCCCCAGTCTCATCCTCTAAAGGACCAACATTTACTTTA
This sequence comes from Pristiophorus japonicus, assembly GCF_044704955.1. Taxonomy (NCBI): domain Eukaryota; kingdom Metazoa; phylum Chordata; class Chondrichthyes; family Pristiophoridae; genus Pristiophorus; species Pristiophorus japonicus. The sequence continues at coordinate 143,479,870 of NC_091982.1, read as the reverse complement.
GCCACTCTTTTCTTTTTTTATGTACCTATAGAAACTCTTACTATCTGTTTTTATATTTCGTGCTAGTTTGCTTTCATTATCTTCCCTCTCTATTTTTCTTTGTTCTTTGCTGGCTTTTAAAAGTTTCCCAATCCTCTGGCCTCCCACTAGCCTTGGCCACATTGTATGCCCTTGTTTTCAATTTGATATCATCCCTTAGTTCCTAAGTTAGCCACGGATGGTATCCCTTCTCTTACAGTCTTTCCTTCTCATTGGGATATATATTTGTTGAGAGTTATGAAATATCTCCTTAAATGTCTGCCACTTCTCATCAACCATCCCACACTTTAATCTATTTTCCCAGTCCACTTGAACCAACTCTGCCTTCATATCTTTGTAGTCTTCTTTGTTTAAGCTTAGGACACTGGTTTGAGATCCAACTTTCTCACCCTCCAACTGAATTTGCAATTCAAACATGCTGTGGTCACTCGTTCCTAAAGGATCCTTTACTTGGAGATCGTTTATTAATCCTGAAATTGGTAGGAAGTTTAGAGAGATAGGAAGGAGCTATTTCCCTTAGCAGAGGGATCAACAACTAGGGTGCATAGATTTAAAGGACTTGGTAGGAGGTTTAGAGGACATTTGAGGGGAAATGTTTTCCCCCAGATGGTGATGGGGGTCTGGAAAGCACTGCCTGAAAGGGTGGTGGAGGCAGAAACCCTCACCACATTTTAAAAGTACTTGGATGTGCACTTGAAGTGCTGTAACCTACAAGGCTACGGATTAAGAGCTGGAAAGTGGGATTAGGCTGGATAGCTCTTTGTCGGGTGGTACGGACACGATGGGCTGAAATGGCCGCCTTCTGTGCTGTAAATTTCTATGTGGGGGGAGGGCAGCCCTAATGATGAGAAGTAGCCGCATTGACTGGCACCAGGTAGGCAACACACACATTGGGTGTCTCATTCGTGGCTTCAGAGTACGCTAGCTATTCCCCTAATTATAGAATTCCCTATCACTACCACATTTCTCTTCTGCTCTCTTCCTAACCTCCCTGACAGCCTCTTCAGCCATTATGCCTTGGTCTGTATTGTGGTTGTCCTCCCCTCAGTCTTTCTCCTTGTCCTCATCGTATCTATCGGACAGGACCAGTTTCTGCGGGGACCTCCTTCTCCACCTTTCCTAAGTCCCCGCTATCCGGCTCCCTGACAATCACAGTCACCCCTTCCTGTGCTTTTCTCTGTGGGGTGTGACTATGCGCTGGATAAAACGATCCAAAAATCCCTCCCCTCCCTTATGTGTCGAAGTATCTCTAACTCGCAGTCCAGCTCAATGACTCTGAGCCGGAGTGACTGAAGACAGAGACATTTCCTGCCGATGTGGGAATCCGCGACAGTCTCGCTGTCCACAAACTCCTACATACTGCAGTCTTGACACATAGCCTACCCTGCCAGCTCTAGTCTTTATTTATCGATAGCCTGAATTAAAATTAGGTAGACTGCTTTTGTTTAATATAACAAATTACTTACTATTTAATTACCCTGCGAGCTCCTTCTCCATGCTCCCTGATGCCATTTTATCGGAATTTGTGCCAGCCATCTCCTTGCTCGGTGCTCCACACTGACTGACAATCCTCTCTCACTGCTGCTCCTTTTTAAACACGGCCGTCTCCTTCCTCGGTGCTCGATTGGAGCTAACCTCACATGTTTCAGTGCCAAACTGATTTACAATCCTTCAGAATGTAGTACAGGTTGAACCTCCGTTATCCAGAACTCTCTTACTCCTCATCCAGAACCATTCCCGGCCACCGGGTAATGCATGCGCAGAACTGCAACTTGAACAAATTGAAGTCCTTCCTCACAGCTGACTCCCGCAATCGCTGACCTGACCCCACGATCCACCCCCCCCCCCCCGGCCAATGATCTCTCTGCCGCACTCCCAGCCCCAAGCCAGCCAGCCCCGATATCCCCTTGCTCAGTACCTGTACCATCCAATTTAGCGTGACCACCCCTCGTCCGGAAAAATCTCTTATCCAGAACAGGTCAGGTCCCAAGGGTTCTGGATAAGGGAGGTTCAGCCTATATCCCCATACCCTGGCAATGTATTACTTACTCTTCTGAACTGGCAGCCACTTTTGTTTCACCAATGCATGTCTATTCAATGAGGTCTCTTCAATTGATCCTGCTTTGGTACTGGCCGTTATCTCAGCCAGTGTGAATCGATCAAGCTGAAGATCTGGATTTCAGATGATGGGCCTCGGAGTGCAGTGTCCTTCTCAGGAATTCCCCTATGCCATCTTCTCCCCAGCTGATAACCAGACACATCACTGTCTTGGGGGTGGGGGACAGATTTTCAGGATGGATGGGCTCGATGCAAGTGAAATACAGAAAATCTGCAAGGCATAAGTACTACTACTTGCATTTCTATAGCGCCTTTAGGGTAGCAAAACATCCCAAGCCGCTTCATGAGCGATGTCAGTGAAAATGTTGACAACACGTCATAAACGGAGATATCAGAACTAATGAGCAAAAGCTTGGTCAAAGAGGTTTTTTTTTCAAACAACCACTTAAAGTTCTGGCTGTTGCAGCTGGGCCTGGAATATTTCCCGGCACTGATGTAGGGTATATGATGTGACAGTGGAGCTATACTGTTAGGGAGGCATTGGGAGGGTCAGTGGCCCACTGGAGTTCAGAGTGGAAGGTCAGGGTGGTCACGGCCATGATGCTCATCACTTGCTGGAGGAAAAGAGACCAGGTCACCAATGGGGAAGGAGAGGTTCAGTCGTCGCTGAAGGAGGAGGAAAGGCCAACTGCCGTGTAGAAGAGGAGGCCCGGTTACCGTTGAGGAGGTCACCAGTGGGGAAGAAGAGGTCCAGCCGTTTCCGAAGGAGAGGAGGCCCAGATGTCGTCGTGGAGGAGAGGCCCATCTTCAGCCGCTGGAGGGGACCTGATTGTCGTTGGAGGGGGCCCGATCGCCTAGTCAGTGGCTCGCCGGGCGTCGTCGAGTATCGGTTGACGTCAAGGTCGAGGTCGCCGAAGGAGGGAAAATGATGATGATGACTGTTAGGGAATGGATGTTCTTAGAAGTTTATAAGTTATTCCACATGATAATAGGGCTCAAAGGCATGTATTGGCTTTCATAGGAATTAAGCATAGTGATAACTATTAATAGGTTACAATTTTTGAACTTGAGGGGATCAGCTGACTAAGCCTTGTTGAATTCTGAAGTATCTATTCCAACAGCCCTCTTTATATACCTTCTTCACTTTGGCTACGTGAGTACCATCATGTTATCAAAGGTTTACCTCATCCCGTTATTCACTTAATGAATTTCAGTTTTAACAAGTACGCCTAATCCATAAATCTTATGAAGCCTTTATCTGACTAAGTTGTCAATCAAATCATTCAACTGGATAGAAACATAGAAACATAGAAAATAGGTGCAGGAGTAGGCCATTCGGCCCTTCTAGCCTGCACCGCCATTCAATGAGTTCATGGCTGAACATTCAACTTCAGTACCCCATTCCTGCTTTCTCGCCATACCCCTTGATCCCCCTAGTAGTAAGGACCTCATCTAACTCCTTTTTGAATATATTTAGTGAATTGGCCTCAACAACTTTCTGTGGTAGAGAATTCCACAGGTTCACCACTCTCTGGGTGAAGAAGTTCCTCCGCATCTCGGTCCTAAATGGCTTACCCCTTATCCTTAGACTGTGACCTCTGGTTCTGGACTTCCCCAACATTGGGAACATTCTTCCTGCATCTAACCTGTCTAACCCCGTCAGAATTTTAAACGTTTCTATGAGGTCCCCTCTCATTCTTCTGAACTCCAGTGAATACAAGCCCAGTTGATCCAGTCTTTCTTGATAGGTCAGTCCCGCCATCCCGGGAATCAGTCTGGTGAACCTTCGCTGCACTCCCTCAATAGCAAGAATGTCCTTCCTCAGGTTAGGAGACCAAAACTGTACACAATACTCCAGGTGTGGCCTCACCAATGCCCTGTACAACTGTAGCAACACCTCCCTGCCCCTGTACTCAAATCCCCTTGCTATGAAGGCCAACATGCCATTTGCTTTCTTAACCGCCTGCTGCACCTGCATGCCAACCTTCAATGACTGATGTACCATGACACCCAGGTCTCTTTGCACCTCCCCTTTTCCTAATCTGTCACCATTCAGATAATAGTCTGTCTCTCTCTTTTTACCACCAAAGTGGATAACCTCACATTTATCCACATTATACTTCATCTGCCATGCATTTGCCCACTCACCTAACCTATCCAAGTCGCTCTGCAGCCTCACAGCATCCTCCTCGCAGCTCACACTGCCACCCAACTTAGTGTCATCCGCAAATTTGGAGATACTACATTTAATCCCCTCATCTAAATCATTAATGTACAGTGTAAACAGCTGGGGCCCCAGCACAGAACCTTGCGGTACCCCACTAGTCACTGCCTGCCATTCTGAAAAGTACCCATTTACTCCTACTCTTTGCTTCCTGTCTGACAACCAGTTCTCAATCCATGTCAGTACACTACCCCCAATCCCATGTGCTCTAACTTTGCACATCAATCTCTTGTGTGGGACCTTGTCGAACGCCTTCTGAAAGTCCAAATATACCACATCAACTGGTTCTCCCTTATCCACTCTACTGGAAACATCCTCAAAAAATTCCAGAAGATTTGTCAAGCATGATTTCCCTTTCACAAATCCATGCTGACTTGGACCTATCATGTCACCTCTTTCCAAATGCACTGCTATGACATCCTTAATAATTGATTCCATCATTTTACCCACTACCGATGTCAGGCTGACCGGTCTATAATTCCCTGTTTTCTCTCTCCCTCCTTTTTTAAAAAGTGGGGTTACATTGGCTACCCTCCACTCCATAGGAACTGATCCAGAGTCAATGGAATGTTGGAAAATGACTGTTAACGCATCCACTATTTCCAAGGCCACCTCCTTAAGTACTCTGGGATGCAGTCCATCAGGCCCTGGGGATTTATCGGCCTTCAATCCCATCAATTTCCCCAACACAATTTCCTGGCTAATAAGGATTTCCCTCAGTTCCTCCTCCTTACTAGACCCCCCGACCCCTTTTATAACCGGATGGTTGTTCGTGTCCTCCTTCGTGAATACCGAACCAAAGTACTTGTTCAATTGGTCCGCCATTTCTTTGTTCCCCGTTATGACTTCCCCTGATTCTGACTGCAGGGGACCTACGTTTGTCTTTACTAACCTTTTTCTCTTTACATATCTATAGAAACTTTTGCAATCCGTCTTAATGTTCCCTGCAAGCTTCTTCTCATACTCCATTTTCCCTGCCCTAATCAAACCCTTTGTCCTCCTCTGCTGAGTTCTAAATTTCTCCCAGTCCCCAGGTTCGCTGCTATTTCTGGCCAATTTGTATGCCACTTCCTTGGCTTTAATACTATCCCTGATTTCCCTTGATAGCCACGGTTGAGCCACCTTCCCTTTTTTATTTCTATGCCAGAGAGGAATGTACAATTGTTGTAGTTCATCCATGCGGTCTCTAAATGTCTGCCATTGCCCATCCACAGTCAACCCCTTAAGTATCATTCGCCAATCTATCCTAGCCAATTCACGCCTCATACCTTCAAAGTTAGCCTTCTTTAAGTTCTGGACCATGGTCTCTGAATTAACTGTTTCATTCTCCATCCCAATGCAGAATTCCACCATATTATGGTCACTCTTCCCCAAGGGGCTTTGCACAACGAGATTGCTAATTAATCCTCTCTCATTACATAACACCCAGTCTAAGATGGCCTCCCCCCTAGTTGGTTCCTCGACATATTGGTCTAAAAAACCATCCCTTATGCACTCCAGAAAATCCTCCTCCACCGTATTGCTTCCAGTTTGGTTAGCCCAATCTATGTGCATATTAAAGTCACCCATTATAACTGCTGCACCTTTATTGCACGCACCCCTAATTTCCTGTTTGATGCCCTCCCCAACATCACTACTACTGTTTGGAGGTCTGTACACAACTCCCACTAACGTTTTTTGCCCTTTGGTGTTCTGCAGCTCTACCCATATAGATTCCACATCATCCAAGCTAATGTCCTTCCTAACTATTGCCTTAATCTCCTCCTTAACCAGCAATGCTACCCCACCTCCTTTTCCTTTTATTCTATCCTTCCTGAAAGTTGAATACCCCTGGATGTTGAGTTCCCAGCCCTGATCATCCTGGAGCCACGTCTCCGTAATCCCAATCACATCATATTTGTTAACATCTATTTGCACAGTTAATTCATCCACCTTATTGCGGATACTCCTTGCATTAAGACACAAAGCCTTTAGGCTTGTTTTTTTAACACCCTCTGTCCTTTTAGAATTTTGCTGTACAATGGCCCTTTTTGTTCTTTGCCTTGGGTTTCTCTGCCCTCCACTTTTCCTCATCTCCTTTCTGTCTTTTGTTTTTGCCTCCTTTTTGTTTCCCTCTATCTCCCTGCATTGGTTCCCATCCCCCTGCCATATTAGTTTAACTCCTACCCAACAGCACTAGCAAACACTCCCCCGAGGACATTGGTTCCGATTCTGCCCAGGTGCAGACCGTCCGGATTGTACTGGTCCCACCTCCCCCAGAACCGGTTCCAATGCCCCAGGAATTTGAATCCCTCCCTGCTGCACCATTGCTCAAGCCACGTATTCATCCTGCGATTCCTACTCTGACTAGCACGTGGCACTGGTAGCAATCCCGAGATTACTACTTTTGAGGTCCTACTTTTTAATTTAGCTCCTAGCTCCTTAAATTCATTTCGTAGGAACTCATCCCTTTTTTTACCTATGTCATTGGTACCAACGTGCACCACAACAACTGGCTGTTCTCCCTCCCTTTTTAGAATGTCCTGCACCCGCTCCGAGACATCCTTGACCCTTGCACCAGGGAGGCAACATACCATCCTGGAGTCTCGGTTGCGGCCGCAGAAACGCCTATCTATTCCCCTTACAATTGAATCCCCTATCACTATCGCTCGCCCACTCTTTTTCCTGCCCTCCTGTGCAACAGAGCCAGCCACGGTGCCATGAACTTGGCTGCTGCTGCCCGCTCCTGATGAGTCATCCCCCTCAACTGCACTCAAAGCAGTGTATCTGTTTTGCAGTGGGATGACCACAGGGGACCCCTGCACTACCTTCCTTGCACTACTCTTCCTGCTGGTCTTCCATTCCCTCGCTGGCTGTGGACCCTTCTCCTGCGGTAAGACCAACTCGCTACACGTGATACTCACGTCATTCTCAGCATTCCTTGCGCAGATGTGTCCTTGAAGGAGTTAATCCCAAAGAGGACAGCTGCTAAGGTTAAGAAAGCTTGTAGCTGAATGCTCTGCCTGCCTCTCTTCTGCAGTTACATCCGCGCCAGGGTGTCCCTGGAGATGGAGCATGCGGTGTATGCTCGCGGCGGAGGGACTGGAGTGCATTATCACCCCCGGCAACCAAATTTTAATTTGAACCATGTAACGTCTAAAGTTTAATTCGTTTGTTTGTTGGTTTAGTGCCCCTTTAATAAGGGGGCACTTGTATTACACTTGATTTACAGGGACAACTCAAAATAGTTGTAGCTGAATGCTTATCAACTAAAGTCTCTGTCTGGTAAACAAAACTGCCTTTTACAGCCTTCTAACAGAAACTTACTTAACAGGCAAAAGCTAAAAGTTAAGAATTAACAGTGTACAAACAAGGCAGTACCTATTCTCAGTCCCTCTGTCAAGAATCGATCCTGCTTGGTGTCAGGGGCTGAACAATGGGACGATGCACTCAGCTCGAAGCTTGGCTGGGGTAGATTGCACAGTAGCCAAACCTCACAGCCATTTGACCCTCACGAGTGGAACAGCACACGAAAAGGAGTACCTAGAGATGAAAGCTGTTTGTGTCTCTGCCAGTCAGCAGGTCGCACCAGTCTGCTCAAAGATCAGGGATACATTGACCTTCTCTTCAACACAAGTTTCTGCTGTTTCTACTGATCCCAAAAGGTTGGAGGGAAGCCAGTTGAAGAGATTTTGGTGGCACCTTAGCGTTGCTGAAAGCCTCATTGATGTCCTAGTGTCAAGCACTGCTCCACTTTCTATACCCGTAGATAAGATTTCTCTTCTCAACTGTCAGGCTAATTTCTGGTTGATAGCCTGATTATCAAGCAGATCAATTGTTGGACCGAGATCCACCTTTTACAGTTGTTGCCACCTGTTGAAATGGGGTTATGAAGCCAAATTGAACAAATCATCCATTAGGGCTCTCCCACATCTGTGGGCTTCATCTCGCAGTGTTACTCCCATCCTTGAGGATCTCCATCTCGGTTAAAATATATCTTGTGTGCACATACTGAAGTTACTGTGGTCTTTCATCAAATCCATTAGGGCACACCCCTTGGTACTTTGCTTCCTATAGGCATAGTTACAAAGTAAAAAAAAAAGGAAAAACTACAAACACGAAGAACATAAGTAATAGGAGCAGGAGTGGGCCATTTGGCCCCTCGATCCTGTTCCGCCATTTAATAAGATCGTGGCTGATTTGATCATAGACTCAGCTCTATTTCCTTGCCCGTTCCCCATAACCCTTGACACCTGAATCCTTGAAGGCTGAAATAAAAACAGAAATTGCTGAAAATATACAGCAGGCCAGTCAAAGAGAAAAGATATTTTGGGTGTGTACTCTTCATCTTATTCCTTTCTTTCTCTTTATAGATGCTGTGCATTGACAGCATTTTCTGTTTTGGTCACTATTGGCTAACTTGGACCTCAGTCTAGTTCTTCTCAAGTTAATGAATCCTCTGGTCGCACCATTTTGAATGTGTTCTTGTGTTTCCATCATGGGAACTGGTGCTGCTAATGGCTCTGGTTTCTGTGCACAAAGTTAGTGAACTAAACACTTTAGAAGTTGATCAGCAATGTTTGATCTGCCATTCTGTTGGAGCATGGAGATAAAAAAGGTATTAGATTTCCTATCTCAAATGAAATTGAAAGACCACGTTAGGTACAAGCCCAGAGTCCACTGTTAATAATAATTCACTGTTGGTTTCTATCTAGAGTCCTCTCTGTTTCTTTTAGGATTGGAAATTATAATTCTCCATTTTTACGATCTTGTGCACAAATTGAAGCTAGAGCAATGTTTTCATTGTGTGAACATGCGCAGAAGACGGTGTTCTTCCATCAAACATCAAAATCTCATTGAAAAGCCAGGCAGTTGGGACAAGCCAGTGTGCAAGTAGCAGATAGTGAAATGGGTGGAGCATTCTCTACTGATCATAGAAACATAGAAAATAGGTGCAGGAGTAGGCCATTCGGCCCTTCGAGCCTGCACCACCATTCAATAAGATCATGGCTGATCATTCACCTCAGTACCCTTTTCCTGCTTTCTCTCCATACCCCTTGATCCCTTTAGCCGTAAGGGCCATATCTAACTCCCTCTTGAATATATCCAATGAACTGACATCAACAACTCTCTGCGGTAGGGAATTCCACAGGTTAACAACTCTGAGTGAAGAAGTTTCTCCTCATCTCAGTCCTAAATGGCTTACCCCTTATCCTTAGATTATGTCCCCTGGTTCTGGACTTTCCCAACATCAGGAACATTCTTCCTAACCTGTCCAGTCCCGTCAGAATTTAATGTTTCTATGAGACTCCCTCTCATCCTTCTAAACTCCAGTGAATACAGGCCCAGTCGATCCAGTCTCTCCTCATATGTCAGTCCTGCCATCCCATGAATAAGTCTGCTGAACCTTTGCTGCACTCCCTCAATAGCAAGAACACCCTTCCTCAGATTAGGAGGTCAGAACTGGAAGACAATATTCCAGATGAGGCCTCATTAAGGCCCTGTACAACTGCAGTAAGACCTTCCTGCTCCTATACTCAAATCCACGAGCTATGAAGGCCAACATACTATTTGCCTTCTTCACCACCTGCTGCACCTGCAATACCTTTCAATGACTGATGTACCATCACACCCAAATCTCGTTGCGCCTCCCCTTTTCCTAATCTGCCGCCATTTAGATAATATTCTGCCTTCGTGTTTATGCCACCAAAGTGGATAGACTCACATTTATCCACATTATACTGCATCTGCCACGCGTTTGCCCACTCACCTAACCTGTCCAAGTCACCGTGCAGCCTTTTAGCGTCCTCACAGCTTACACCGCCACCCAGCTTAGTGTCATCTGCAAACTTGGAGATATTACACTCAATTCCCTCAGCCAAATCATTAATGTATATTGTAAATAGCTGGGGTCCCAACACTGAGCCCTGCGGCACCCCACTCGTCACTGCCTGCCATTCTGAAAAGGACCCGTTTGTCCCGACTCTCTGCTTCCTGTCTGCCAACCAGTTCTCTATCCACGTCAGTACACTACCCCAATACCTTGTGCTTTAATTTTGCACACCAATCTCTTGTGTGGGACCTTGTCAAAAGCCTTTTGAGAGTCCAAATACACCGCATCCACTGGTTCTCCCTTGTCCACTCTACCAGTTACATCCTCAAAAAATTCTAGAAGATTTGTCAAGCAGGATTTCCCTTTCATAAATCCATGCTGACTTGGACCGATTCCGTCACTGCTTTCCAAATGTGCTGCTATTTCATCTTTAATAATTGATTCCAAAATTTTCCCCACTACCGATGTCAGGGTAACCGGTCTATAATTACCCGTTTTCTCGCTCCCTCCTTTTTTAAAAAGTGATGTTACATTAGCTATCCTCCAGTCCATAGGAACTGATCCTGAGTCGATAGACTGTTGGAAAATGATCACCAATGCATCCACTATTTCTAGGGCTACTTCCTTAAGTACTCTGGGATGTAGACCATCAGGGATTTATAGGCCTTCAATCCCATCAATTTCCATGAACACAATTTCCCACCTAATAAGGATATCCTTCAGTTCCTCCTTCTCACTAGACCCTCGGTCCCCTAGTATTTCCGGAAGGTTATTTGTGACTTCCTTCGTGAAGACAGAACCAAAGTATTTGTTTAACTGGTCCGCCATTTCTTTGTTCCCCATTATAAATTCACCTAAATCTGACTGCAAGAGACCTACGTTTGTTTTCACTAATCTTTTTCTTTTCACATATCTACAGAAGCTTTTGCAGTCAGTTTTTATGTTCCCAGCAAGCTTCCTCTCATACTCTATTTCCCCCCCTCATAATTAAATCCTTTGTCGTCCTCTGCTGTATTATAAAATTCTCCCAGTCCTCAGGTTTGCTGCTTTTTCTGGCCAATTTATATGCCTCTTCCTTGGATGTAACACTATCCTTAATTTCCCTTGTTAGCCACGGTTGAGCCACCTTCCCCGTTTTATTTTTACTCCAGACAGGCATGTACAATTGTTGAAGTTCATCCATGTGATCTTTAAATGTTTGCCATTGCCTATCCACTGTTAACCCTTTAAGTATCACTCGCCAGTCTATTCCAACCAATTCACGTCTCATATCATCGAAGTTACCTTTCCTTAAGTTCAGGACCCTCGTCTCTGAATTAACTGTGTCGCTCTCCATCTTAATAAAGAATGCTACCATATTATGGTCACTCTTCCCCAAGGGGCCTCGCACAACAAGCTTGCTAATTAGTCCTTTCTCATTACACATCACCCAGTCTAGGATGGTCAGCCCTCTAGTTGGTTCCTCAACATATTGATCGAGAAAACCATCCCTAATACACTCCAGGAAATCCTCCTCCACCGCATTGCTATCAGTTTGGTTAGCCCATTCAGTATGTAGATTAAAGTCGCCCATGATAACTGCTGTACCTTTATTGCACGCATCCCTAATTTCTTGTTTGATGCTGTCCCCAACCTCACTACTGTTTGGTGGTCTGTACACAACTCCCACTAGCGTTTTCTGCCCTTTGGTATTCCGTAGCTCCACCCATACTGATTCCACATCATCCAAGCTATTGTCCTTCCTTACTATTGCATTAATTTCCTCTTTAACCAGCAATGCCAACCCACCTCCTTTTCCTTTCTGTCCATCCTTCCTAAATGTTGAATACCTCTGGATATTGAGTTCCCAGCCTTGGTCACCCTGGAGCCATGTCTTCGTGATGCCAATTACATCATACCCGTTAACTGCTATCTGCGCAGTTAATTTGTCCACCTTATTCCGAATACTCCTCGCATTGAGACACAGAGCCTTCAGGCTTGTCTTTTTAACACACATTGCCCCTTTAGAATTTTGCTGTAATGTGGCCGTTTTTGCTTTTTGCCTTGGGTTTCTCTGCCCTTCACTTTTACTTTTCTTCTTTCTATCTTTTGCTTCTGCCCCCATTCTTCTTCCCTCTGTCTCCCTGCATAGATTCCCATCCCCCTGCCATTTAGTTTAACTCCTCCCCAACAGCACTAGCAAACACTCCCCCCAGGACATTGGTTCTGGTCCTGCCCAGGTGCAGACCGTCTGATTTGTATTGGTCCCACCTCCCCCAGAACCGGTTCCAATGTCCCAGGAATTTGAATCCCTCCCTTCTGCACCACTCCTCACGCCACGTATTCATCTGAGCTATCCTGCGATTCCTACTCTTAACTAGCACTGGTAACAATCCTGAGATTACTACTTTTGAGGTCCTACTTTTTAATTTAGCTCCTAGCTCCCTAAATTCATCTTGTGGGACCTCATCCCGTCTTTTATCTATATCGTTGGTACCTATATGCACCACGACAACTGGCTGTTCACCCCGCCCCCTTCAAAATGCCCTGCACCTGCTCCGAGACATCCTTGACCCTTGCACCAGGGAGGCAACATACCATCCTGGAGTCTCGGTTACGGCCGCAGAAACGTCTATCTCTTCCCCTTACAATAGAATCCCCTACCACTATAGCTTCCCACTCTTTTTCCTGCCCTCCTTTGCAGCAGAGCCACCCACGGTGCCATCTTTCTGGGGGAAAACACAGTGGTTCAATCAAAGATCATTCCGCCTATCCTGCGGTTTCTTTCTGGGCATCACTAGCTTGCTTTCTGTAGTAACCCACATACATTCTTTGGTGATCCTACCCTTGGAAGTCCTGACGGTTGGGGTTTCTTGATGCTGCTTGGTTAGTTGCCACTGGTGCATGAAGCATATAGATGATCACCAAAAGATTGGATAGGCTGGGGTTGTTTTCTTTGGAGCAGAGGAGGCTGAGGGAAGATCTTATTGAGGTGTATAAAATTATGAGGGGCCTAGATAGAGTGGATAGGAAGGACCTATTTCTCTTAGCAGAGGGGTCAACAACCTGGGGGCTTAGATTTAAAGTAATTTAGGAGGTTTAGAGGGGATTTGAGAGGAAATGTCTTCACCCAGAGGGTGGTGGGGATCTGGAACTCATTGCCTGAAGGGTGGTAGAGGCAGAAACCCTCACCACATTTAAAACGTGCTTGGATGTGCTGTAACCTACAGGGCTACGAACCAAGAGCTGGAAAGTGGGATTAGGCTGGATAGCTCTTTGTCGGCCGGCGAGGACACGATGGGCCGAAATGGCCTCCTTCCGTGCTATAAATTTCTCTGATTCTACCATGTAGGATTGTCTTCATTCTTCGAATGATATGCATCTTCGGCACACCCCACTCTCCCCTGATCATTCCCTCAGACCTCGAACAAATGCTTGTTTTGGGACTTGAGGATTCGTCTTGGCCTTTCTGTGGGTCAAAATGAATTAGCACAGCAGTGTATGACATGGGACTTATATAAGACACAGTAGCAGAATGCAATTTGCAATAGAAACATGGAAACATAGAAAATAGGTGCAGGAGCAGGCCATTCAGCCTTTCTAGCCTGCACCGCCATTCAATGAGTTCATGGCTGAACATTCAACTTCAGTACCCCCTTCCTGCTTTCTCGCCATACCCCTTGATCCCCCGAGTAGTAAGGACTTCATCTAACTCCCTTTTGAATATATTTAGTGAATTGGCCTCAACTACTTTCTGTGGTAGAGAATTCCACAGGTTCACCACTCTCTGGGTGAAGAAGTTTCTCCTCATCTCGGTGCTAAATGGCTTACCCCTAATCCTTAGATTGTGACCCCTGGTTCTGGACTTCCCCAACATTGGGAACATTCTTCCTGCATCTAACCTGTCTAAACCCGTCAGAATTTTAAACGTTTCTATGAGGTCCCCTCTCATTCTTCTGAACTCCAGTGAATACAAGCCCAGTTGATCCAGTCTTTCTTGATAGGTCAGTCCCGCCATCCCGGGAATCAGTCTGGTGAACCTTCGCTGCACTCCCTCAATAGCAAGAATGTCCTTCCTCAGGTTAGGAGACCAAAACTGTACACAATACTCCAGGTGTGGCCTCACCAAGGCCCTGTACAACTGTAGCAACACCTCCCTGCCCCTGTATTCAAATCCCCTTGCTATGAAGGCCAACATGCCATTTGCTTTATTAACCACCTGCTGTACCTGCATGCCAACCTTCAATGACTGATATACCATGACACCCAGGTCTCGTTGCACCTTCCCTTTTCCTAATCTCTGACTACCCCAAGTCTCTGACATCAAAATACCATTGGGTAACTCTTGCAATTGGGGGATGTACATCATTCATTTTTTAAAAAACAACACCCGATGAGGGATGTATTTTATATCTTTCTCATTATTTAGTTTCTCCCCGAGGGTGTCTCCTTACACAGGAGAGCTGCTTGAGTGAGCAATTCCTCAGAGAAACCAGAGCATCTGCACTTGGGACCAGCCGCATGCTGATCTCAAGACATCTTTCTTAATGTTTGCTACATTATGTGACTCCACTTCAAAAAGTACTTCTTCATCTGTAAAGTGCTTTGGGACATCTTGACATCATGAAAGGTGCAATATAAATGCAAGTCTTTCTTTATATGAACCATAAAAGGTGATTGATAGCTGAGTCATCATCATAGGCGGTACCTCGAACGAGGATGACTTGCTTCCACATGAGTTCACAGATGTTTCAATGAAGGACCCGATGTTCCAGTCCTGAACTCCAATTGAGGGAGTGGAAGATGCCTGTGCGTAGATTTTTTTAACGTGTGGTGACCGTTGCACATCAGCCACCACACGGGCTCGACAGAGCTAGGCCTTTATCCAGTGGCAAGGGTTGAACCAGGATGACTGGAGACCTGCTCTGCTGCACGGACCTAGTGCGCACATATCGCAGTGTGGGCTGGCCTGTGCTGCCCCTGGGCCATCGGCTCTTCTGGGCCCCGTACCCTCATTCGCCGCACCTTCGCCCACGATGTTCCAGGGCCTGGCGCTCCAGCTCTATAGCCCCGCCCTGTGGTGGTCTTCTCACACAGGTTGGGGTGGCCCACGACAGCTGAATATCTTCAACAAGGTAACATTTTTATGTAAGTCCTTTCCCCATTGCATTAATGGGAGACTTATAATGACCTTGCTACACACACACACACACACACACACACACACACAATCTTGTTCTACCATGTGCCGGGTGTGAGACCTTACTGTTGAAAGATGTTGAACAAGTTGTTGCTGTGCCCTCTTTAAAAACAGCCACAAATGGAAGTGCAACACTTGGGATAACTAGCTGAGTTAATAGACATTGAGTGTCAGTGGGGGCACGTAGTGCCACAGTTGTCAGCCTTAAGTAAAATAAAAACAGACTTGATCCCATAACCCGTTCCTGTCAATGAGAAGGAATGCCTTACAGCCAATGAAGTACTTTTTGAAGTGCAGTCACTGTCGGAAACATGGCAGCCAATTTGTGCACAGCAAGCTGCCACAGAGAGCAATATGATAATGACCAGATAATCTGTTTTAGTGCTGTTGAGGACAAATAAATATTTAACAAAAGCATTCCTGGCAATCTGAAATAAAACTCGCAAACGCGGAAAGTATATAGCAATAAAGGGAACAGGTGAGTTAACAGGTTTCTACTGTCAGCAAGTAACAACAGCGACTTTTATTTATATAGCGCCTTTAACGTAGTAAAACGTCCCAAGACGCTTCACAGCAGTGTTATGAGACAAAACAGATAAATTTGATACCGAGCCACATAAGAAATTACAGCTTGGTCAAAGAGGTATGTTTTAAGGAGCGTCTTTAAGGAGGAAAGAGAGGCGGAGAGGTTTAGTGAGGGAGTTCCAGAGCTTAGGGCCCAGGCAGGTGAAGGCACGGCCACCAATGGTTGAGCGATTATAATCAGGGATGCTCAAGAGGGCAGAATTAGAGGAGCACAGACATCTCGGGGGAGGTTGTGAGGCTGAAAGAGATTACAGAGATAGGGAGGGGCGAGGCCATGGAGGGATTTGTAAACAAGGATGAGAATTTTGAAATCAAGGCATTTCTTAACCGGGAGCCAGTGTAGGCCAACGAACACAGGAGTGATGGGTGAGCAGGACTTGGTGCGAGTTAGGACACGGGCAGCCGAGTTTTGGATGACTTCAAGTTTACATAGGGTAGTATGTGGGAGGCCAGCCAGGAGTGCATTGGAGTAGTCCAGTCTGGAGGTTACAAGCATGTGAAACTGGTACCGATTTGGTAGCGATGCCAATGTTATTAATGGTAGTAACTACTTGCACTGCATTTTTAGTGACGGACCTGCCCACATAACTGTACTGCGCATTTTTGACAGACATGCGACAAGCCCCGCCCCTGTCAAGCTCCGCCCCGTCCAGCTCCAACCCCCTCATCCCTTCGCGGTCTCGAATCATTCCATCTGCGTGATGCCGAGAAGGAGGACCTGAGGCCCGAGATTCCGCTGAGCCCCCGACTCTCTTTCTCCCCCCACCCCCCCCCCCCGACTCTCTTTCTCCCCCCCCCCCCGACTCTCTTTCTCCCCCCCCGACTCTCTTTCTCCCACCCCCCGACTCTCTTTCTCCCCCCCCCGACTCTCTTTCTCCCCCCCCCCCGACTCTCTTTCTCCCCCCCCCCCCCGACTCTCTTTCTCCCCCCCCCCCCGACTCTCTTTCTCCCCCCCCCCGACTCTCTTTCTCCCCCCCCCCCCGACTCTCTTTCTCCCCCCCCCCCCCGACTCTCTTTCTCCCCCCCCCCCCCGACTCTCTTTCTCCCCCCCCCGACTCTCTTTCTCCCACCCCCGACTCTCTTTCTCCCCCCCCCGACTCTCTTTCTCCCCCCCCCGACTCTCTTTCTCCCCCCCCGACTCTCTTTCTCCCCCCCCGACTCTCTTTCTCCCCCCCCGACTCTCTTTCTCCCCCCCCGACTCTCTTTCTCCCCCCCGACTCTCTTTCTCCCCCCCCGACTCTCTTTCTCCCCCCCCGACTCTCTTTCTCCCCCCCCGACTCTCTTTCTCCCCCCCCGACTCTCTTTCTCCCCCCCCGACTCTCTTTCTCCCCCCCCGACTCTCTTTCTCCCCCCCCGACTCTCTTTTTCTCCCCCCCCGACTCTCTTTCTCCCCCCCCGACTCTCTTTCTCCCCCCCCCGACTCTCTTTCTCCCCCCCCGACTCTCTTTCTCCCCCCCCGACTCTCTTTCTCCCCCCCCGACTCTCTTTCTCCCCCCCGACTCTCTTTCTCCCCCCCCGACTCTCTTTCTCCCCCCCCGACTCTCTTTCTCCCCCCCGACTCTCTTTCTCCCCCCCCGACTCTCTTTCTCCCCCCCCGACTCTCTTTCTCCCCCCCCGACTCTCTTTCTCCCCCCCCGACTCTCTTTCTCCCCCCCCGACTCTCTTTCTCCCCCCCCGACTCTCTTTCTCCCCCCCCGACTCTCTTTCTCCCCCCCCGACTCTCTTTCTCCCCCCCCGACTCTCTTTCTCCCCCCCCGACTCTCTTTCTCCCCCCCCGACTCTCTTTCTCCCCCCCCGACTCTCTTTCTCCCCCCCCGACTCTCTTTCTCCCCCCCCGACTCTCTTTCTCCCCCCCCGACTCTCTTTCTCCCCCCCGACTCTCTTTCTCCCCCCCCGACTCTCTTTCTCCCCCCCCCGACTCTCTTTCTCCCCCCCCGACTCTCTTTCTCCCCCCCCGACTCTCTTTCTCCCCCCCCGACTCTCTTTCTCCCCCCCCCGACTCTCTTTCTCCCCCCCCCCGACTCTCTTTCTCCCCCCCCGACTCTTTTTCTCCCCCCCCCCCGACTCTTTTTCTCCCCCCCCCCCGACTCTCTTTCTCCCCCCCCCCCCCCCGACTCTCTTTCTACCCCCCCCCCGACTCTCTTTCTCCCCCCCCGACTCTCTTTCTCCCCCCCGACTCTCTTTCTCCCCCCCCGACTCTCTTTCTCCCCCCCCCGACTCTCTTTCTCCCCCCCCCCGACTCTCTTTCTCCCCCCCCCGACTCTCTTTCTCCCTCCCCCGACTCTCTTTCTCCCCCCCCCCCCCCCGACTCTCTTTCTCCCCCCCCGACTCTCTTTCTCCCCCCCCGACTCTCTTTCTCCCCCCCGACTCTCTTTCTCCCCCCCCCGACTCTCTTTCTCCCCCCCCGACTCTCTTTCTCCCCCCCGACTCTCTTTCTCCCACCCCCCCCCGACTCTCTTTCTCCCACCCCCCCCTACTCTCTTTCTCCCACCCCCCCCCCCCGACTCTCTTTCTCCCACCCCCTCGACTCTCTTCCCGCCACCCCCGACTCTCTTCCCGCCACCCCCGACTCTCTTCCCGCCACCCCCGACTCTCTTCCCGCCACCCCCGACTCTCTTCCCGCCACCCCCGACTCTCTTCCCGCCACCCCCGACTCTCTTCCCGCCACCCCCGACTCTCTTCCCGCCACCCCCGACTCTCTTCCCGCCACCCCCGACTCTCTTCCCGCCACCCCCGACTCTCTTCCCGCCACCCCCGACTCTCTTCCCGCCACCCCCGACTCTCTTCCCGCCACCCCCGACTCTCTTCCCGCCACCCCCGACTCTCTTCCCGCCACCCCCGACTCTCTTCCCGCCACCCCCGACTCTCTTCCCGCCACCCCCGACTCTCTTCCCGCCACCCCCGACTCTCTTCCCGCCACCCCCGACTCTCTTCCCGCCACCCCCGACTCTCTTCCCGCCACCCCCGACTCTCTTCCCGCCACCCCCGACTCTCTTCCCGCCACCCCCGACTCTCTTCCCGCCACCCCCGACTCTCTTCCCGCCACCCCCGACTCTCTTCCCGCCACCCCCGACTCTCTTCCCTCCACCCCCGACTCCCTTCCCTCCACCCCCCCCCCCCCCCGGACTCTCTGCTCCTTTGCCCCGACCCCGACCCCTCTCGGGGGACCTGGAGCAGCGTCCCTTGTGCCGAGAGGGCCTGTGGGTGGCTGAGAGCGGCGGCAGTGAGCAGGGAAGCGGTGGGGGGTGGGGCGAGAGAGACTGGGGGAGGTAGGGGGACACTGGGCGGGGGAGAGAGACACTGGGGGAGGGAGGGACACTGGGGGAGGAGAGAGAGAGGGGCTGGGGGAGAGAGAGATGAGCTGTGGGGGGTGGGGAAGAGAGATAGGCTGCGAGGGGAGAGAGAGAGATAGACTGGGGGGTGGGGGAGAGAGAGAGAGAAAGATTGGGGGGGGGGACGAGAGAGAGAGAGAGAGAGACTGGTGGTGCGAGAGAGAGAGAGAGACTGGGGGGGGGGCGAGAGAGAGAGAGAGACTGGGGGTGGGGGCGAGAGAGATAGACTGGGGGGGCGAGAGAGAGAGACTGGGGGGTGGGGCGAGAGTGAGAGAGAGAGAGAATGGGGGGGAAGAGAGAGAATGGGGGGGAAGAGAGAGAGAGACTGGAGGGTGGGGGCGAGAGAGATAGAGACTGGGGGGGCGAGAGAGAGAGAGACTGGGGGGTGGGGGCGAGAGAGAGACTGGGGGGGTGCGAGAGAGAGACTGGGGGGGTGCGAGAGTGAGAGAGACTGGCGGGGGGAGAGAGAGAGAGAGAGAGAGAGAGAAAGACTGTCGGTGGGGGGGGGGGGGGCAAGAGACCCTGAGGGAGAGAGAGACCGGTGGAGGGGGGAGGAGTGACATGGGTTGGCGGGGCGGGGGGGGGGGGGGCGGGTGGTGGGGTTCAGAAGTGAGAAAGGGAACTCAGGGAAGACGGAGCATGTTCTTCTAACCCCCTGCAAGGGACATCATTGGAGTGGATAATGTCCAGAAGTCACAATACTGTCACTATTCACCATACCAATAAACCTGTTAACAATCCGTACACAATGCCTGCCCCATCTATGGTGGGCTGGGGTGGGATGGATGCACTTGGACTGGGGTAAGGTACTTTGGCTGACCCTTGCTGTCCTCTGGGGGAGAGAGAGAAAGAGGCTGGGAGAGAGAGAGAGATAGTTTGGGGTGGGGAGGGGGGGAGGGGGGAAGTGAGAGAGGCGGGGGGGGGGCGGGGGGGGGGAGAGATAGGCTGGGGGGAAGCTTCAGGAAATCAAATTGGATCAAGTTACAATTTGTAAAGTCAGTGAGACCTTGGGATGGGTGGTTCCAATTACACATTCCAGTGAAACTTCAGGGTGTGGCTAATAAGAACTTAAGAAATACGAGCAGGAGTAGGCCATACGGCCCCTCGAACCTGCTCCACCATTCAATACGATCATGGCTGATCCGATCATGGACTCAGCTCCACTTCCCTGCCCGCTCCTCATAACCCCTTATCCCCTTATCGTTTAAGAAACTGTCGATTTCTGTCTTAAATTTATTCAATGTCCCAGCTTCCATAGCTCTCTGGCAGTGAATTCCACAGATTTGCAACCTTCTGAGAGAAGAAATTTCTCCTCATCTCTGTTTTAAATGGGCGGCCCCTTATTCTAAGATTGTGCCCTCTAGTTCTAGTCTCCCCTATCAGTGGAAACATCCTCTCTGCAGCCACCTTGTCAAGCCCCCTCATAATCTTATACGTTTCGATTAAGATCTCCACTCATTCTTCTGAATTCCAATAAGTAGAGGCCCAACCTACTCAACCTTTCCTCATAAATCAACCCTCTCATCTCCGGAATCAACCTAATGAACCTTCTCTGAACTGCCTTCAAAGCAAGTGTATCATTTTGTAAATATGGAAACCAAAACTGCACGCAGTATTCCAGGTGTGGCCTCACCAATACCCTGTATAACTGTAGCAAGACTTCCCTGCTTTTATACTCCATCCCCTTGGCAATAAAGGCCAAGATTCCATTGGCCTTTCTGATCACTTGCTGTACCTGCATACTATCCTTTTGTGTTTCATGCACAAGTACGCCCAGGTCCCGCTGTATTGCAGCACTTTGCAATCTTTCTCCATTTAAATAATAACTTGCTTTTTGATTTTTTTCTGTCAAAGTTCATGACCTCACACTTTCCATCTGCCAAATTTTTGCCCACTCACTTAGCCTGTCCTTTTGCAGATTTTCTGTGTCCTCCTCCTCCAAGGGGACCAATCATAGACAAAGGATGGAGCATGGCGGCCATTTTTTGCAGTATAAATAAGCACGGGAATAGGCTGAAAAATGAATGGGAGAGAGGTGTGTTTCATATGAACAGGTGCTGTTTGTGATGGAAGCAATTTGAGGTGACAAGTATAGTGTTTTAGCACGTTGTCACATTTCAAAATCTTTACCTATTTGTCTGAGTTTTGGGGGGCGGGGTGCGCTTTGGGCAGCTTAGTCTTGTGATGCGTTTTAATATATTTTGCAAGGAGTTAACTCCCATGAACACATGTTATTCAAGATGAAAAGTAGGACTTTTACTGGTGTACCAAATGAAGGAGCTAACAGAATTGTGTATATTTACAATACCATACCACTTTGAGACAATGAGTGGCGTTGAGAGGTGTTTCCTACATTACAACAGTGACTACACTTTAAAAGTACTTCATTGGCTATAAAGCGCTTTGGAATGTCCTAAGGTCGTGAAAGGGGCTATATAAATACAAGTCCTTTCTATAATGGATTGATTTCATCCATTGAGAACAGCAGGAAGTTGGGTGGGGTTCCTTTAATTGAACTTGTAATTTTGATTAGCAGCTTAGTATGCCAATCCACGAGCTGAGGAAGAATCAGACATTCGGCTGTTGGCTTCCCCTCTCTAGAAGAAGTAAAGCAGTCTGCAGAAGGTTTGTGTCTGGAACAGTTAGAGGGCTCAATTTTCCCTGGTCATTTGCGCCATTTTTTTGGCGCGCACCGTTTTTTCTGGCATATTTATTTTTTCCCAAGTTTTCCCTTGACTTAGTTACGATTTTTCTAGACCAGTTTTTTTCCCCCTCATGTCAGCGCCGGTTTTTTCAATTGTTCGCAGTTTGGCCAACATTTATTTCTCTTGGGTCGGTGTATCTGGCCACTCCTGAAAAACCTTCTGGTGAGTTAAAAAAACCAGTGCACATTCACAAATCTGCGCTGAAAGACACCATTGTTTTTAAATCAAAGATTTTGGAGGGAGTCAAGAACACTGTCAAAATCAATAATAAAGTTTAACTAGAAGTGTAAATTTGTTGGATTTCAGAAATTTTCTCTTTTTTTTACTTACTCACCAGCAAATGTCTTGAAGCAGGGCTGGAGGGTCGTAGGTTTGGCCGGCAGAATCTGCCTCGCGCCTGGACACAGTGGCTCGGGGTTTGCCTACAAAACAAGCCGGGGGGACAGGGAGGAGCGAGAGAGAGTGAGGTGCTGATCGGAAGGCTTGGAACCCGGGGAGGGGTAGGGAGAGAGAGAAGTCACAAGACCTTTGGGTGTGGTCCATCCATACAGACCTGGAGAGATACAACTGCGAACCTGTGCTGCCTGCTTTCCTGCCATTTTGAGCTTCTTTCAAAGGTTAAATTTAAGTATGGGGGCAATACTGACAATGCCATACCTTGTGTGAGCCTTCTGAATCATGGTGCTACGTAGGAGACAATTGATTCTACTTCATCACATCAGGAACATCAGAGCCCGTAGGGTGCTGGGCAGGAGGCCTTACTTACCTTGGGTATATTGAGATAGGCGCTTGTACCTCCACCTGAGTGATGCAGACTGTGTCAGAAAGCTGCGGTTCCGCTAAGAAGTTGTAAGTGAGATCTGTGAGTTGGTCAAAGCAGACCTGCAACCTAGAAGCATCAAGAGGACTGCTTTGTCAGTTGAAGTGAAGGTTACAGCTGTACTTTCATTCTATGCCTCCGGATCGTTTCAAGCTACAACTGAGGATGTGTGTGCCATTTCTCAACATGCAACACATGTCTCCATTCGCCAGGTCACGGCTGCACTGTACGCGCATAGGAATTACTTCATAAAGTTCTCCATAACTGCCCAAGCAATCCATGACAGGGCTGTGGGCTTCTCCAGGATTGCTGGCTTCCCAAAGGTTGATTATACCCACATCGCCTTAAGAGCACTGTTGAAGGATTCCGAGATGTACAGGAATGTGCAGCTCGTGTGTGATGACATGCATCGCATCATGTCAGTAGATGCAAGATACCCTGGCAGCACCCTTGATGTGTTCATCCTACGCGACAGTGTTATATCTGCCATGATTCAGCAGCAGCCAGAAGGGCAGAGCTGGCTACTGAGAGACAAAGGGTAAGGCCTCGTCA
Source organism: Pristiophorus japonicus (assembly GCF_044704955.1). Taxonomy (NCBI): domain Eukaryota; kingdom Metazoa; phylum Chordata; class Chondrichthyes; family Pristiophoridae; genus Pristiophorus; species Pristiophorus japonicus. The sequence continues at coordinate 143,456,564 of NC_091982.1, read as the reverse complement.
CCTTGTTGGCGCATGACGCCCCCACGCGTAACCTGGACACAAGCTGACCAGGAATACAACATGTCACACATTGCGACGCGCAGCATCATAGAGAGGACCATTGGCATATTGAAACAGCGTTTCCGATGCCTGGACCATTCCAGAGACTACTTGCTGTACTCCCCTGAGATTGTTGGTCAGTTCACTGCTGCATAACTTAGCCATCATGAGGCAGCAGCAGCTGGTAGTGGAAGACCCACCAGTGGTGAGAGTGGCTGATGATAATGATGTGGAAGATGCAGGTGATGAGGAGGAGGAGGACGACGAGGATGAGGAAGCCATGCAAATGCCTGAGGCCGGAGCATGACGGCGGAGGAGGGCGGGCCGTCGTGCTCCTTTAACAATTGCTCGAGCCTTGCGCCAGCAGCTCATCCGTGAACGCTTTATTGATGCCTGAGGGCTCACCGACAACTGTTCCACATGGACATGTTTACTGTTTGGAGCTGTTCCGTAATGTGTTGTGTTAATGGAACATGATTTCAGTTTTAATGTAAAATATATTTTATTCAAAAGTTTACAATGTACTTAACTTTAATAAAATTATTCTTGTATCAAACTTTACTTTAATATCACTCTTTTAAGATCATTTAAAAACTTGTAAATTTGCATAACTTACAAAAAACTTTGAATTTGAGAAGTTACAACAGTAACAATAATAATAACAACAGCAGCAAAGAAAGGCTGCACCCATCTCTTCTCCCCCTTATTCTAAGACTGCCCGCTGCACTTGGTCTTGGACTCCACCTCCCCTGCCCGCAGGCGGTGGCGCAGTGTTTCTGAGCTTGATACCAAGCTTCTTCTTTCTAACATCTCGGCTACTGCGCACCTCTTGAGGATGGGGGGGGCCGTCGGCGTCAGGCGGCAAGTTGGAGGGCCCAGGCGGCAAGTTGGAGGGCCCAGGCGGCAAGTTGGAGGGCCCAGGCGGCAAGTTGGAGGGCCCAGGCGGCAAGTTGGAGGGCCCAGGCGGCAAGTTGGAGGGCCCAGGCGGCAAGTTGGAGGGCCCAGGCGGCAAGTTGGAGGGCCCGGCTTAGGGCTCTTCAGAGATTGGAGTGGGAGTGACAGTTTATTCTGTCAATGGACGTGGGGTCTGGGCATGTTCCCTTATTGCAGCAGCTAACTCCAACATGCCGTCCCTCATGTGCCCTGATAGTATCTCAACGACCTGCAACATTCCCTCCCTCATGGTCAGTGACATGGTTTGCACTACCTCTGACATTCCCTCCCTCATGGCCACTATTTCCTCACTGACGGTCCCGGATATCGTTCCCATTTCTTGTCATTGGAGTTACTTCTCCTGACAGTCCCGCTACCTCATCACTCACCCCACTGATGGTGCCCAGGAGTGATCGGGTAAGATCAATGCTCTCCGCACTCAATGACATCATCTGAACCATATCTGTAGATCCTACACCTCAGGAGAGCTCTCCTTCCCATCCTCCCCACGGTGTGGCTCGCATCCCAACACTGAGACCCACAGCCTGGAACGGTGGGGCCTTGGTATGCCTCGCTGCACCACACCACTGGGACCCGCAACCTCAGAAGGTGTGAACCCATGGAATGTCCCACCAACACTCAAACTACTAGATACGGAAGGGGCTGTCACCCCATGCGCGGCACCTCCTCCAAAGTCAGTACAACAGTGGGAGCTTCATCCAGCTCCATCCCCTCCCCCCCAAGGATGGATTGGAAGATGTTTTCTTCAGGCTCGTCCTGGTCTGAATCTTCTGCATCGTCAGGTTTGGCCTCAAGTTTTGCAAAATATAACAGAACAGCCAAATGGTTAGCAGAAGAGGAGGGGGCAGGGTGGGTGGCATGAGTAGACTCACATATCGCAGGCCAGGCAGCAGGCTGATTTGAAGGGCCACGATCAATTTGCAGGACTTAGCCATCCCTTGAATGTGGGCCCAGCTTGTGCAGTACTAGTTGCTTTTTTCCAGGCAGGATGTCAGTTGGTGCAGATTTGCCGGGCCTCCTCCTGTTTGAGGTCTTTCCCTTTTATTATGTGCCTTTCTCTGCAAAGATGAAAATGCAACTTTTTAGAGAGGGTGTCTTTCTGCTGGGTGAGACATATACAGCTTGTCATATTTACAATTGCAATTGCAGTTCCATTGAATAAATGAAAATATTACACTGCCAATTGACCAAGGTCCTGCCATTTCTTTTTACACTGGCCTCCAGATCTCGTGGTGGTCACCATTGCACAGTAATCTTCTGCAACTTGGTTCCAGCGTTTCTTCATTTCTTTGGGTAGAACTTTTATGTGACCTTTGCTGATGCCCAGCTCCTGCCATCTGGTCTCAATCACAGTAACCAGTGCCTCCACTTCTTCCTGTAAGAAATTCTTGGTCCTTGCACCGCATTGCATCTTGTATAGCTGTAGCTGTGATTTTTCCAATGCTCTCACACAACACGCAACGTTCCCACGCACACAACTGGCTCTTTAAAATTAGCCGATTATCAAATCCGAGCTGTACTGAGCAGGCGCGTCCATTGGAACAACGTCAAAAACGTAACTTTTTTTCCCGTGCATGCGCAGAAGGTGCGGCATCATTTTTTGGTTCAGACAGCAGGCTCCACCCCCCGAGGCGACTGGACACGCTGCGCGGCGCCAAATTCAAATTATACATCGGGGAAACTTTGGCAAATTATTTCTGCCGCATTTCTAGCCTAGAAAAACGGGCATAACTCTGGCAATACACCAGAAAACTGGCTTGGGGAAAATTGAGCCCAGAGAGAGACACATTTGAAGATCGTGCCTGTTGTTTCAGTGTTGACATGTAAAGTGAGTTAAGCTCACGTCATAGTTTGCATAATTGATTATTTCTGATATGAGGAGCAATAGCTAGGTGAGAATGTAAGTTATGAGGAGGATGCAAAGAGACTTCAAGGGGATACAGACAGGCTAAGTGAGTGGGCAAGTACATGGCAAATGGAATATAATGTGGAAAGATGTGAAGTTATCCACTTTGGCAGGAAAAAAAGAAAAACAGTATTTTTTAAATGGTGAGAGATTGGGAAATGTTGGTGTTCAGAGAGACCTGGGTGTCCTTGTACACGAATCACTGAAACAATGCAGGTACAGCAAGCAATTAAGAAAGCAAATGGTATGTTGGCCTTTATTAGAAGAGGATTTGAGTAGAAGAGTAAAGACGTCTTACTGTAATTATATAGGACCCTGGTGAGACCACACCTGGAGTATTGTGTACAGTTTTGGTCTCCTTACCTAAGGAAGGATATACTTGTCATAGAGTGAGTGCAGCGAAGGTTCACCAGACTGATTCCTGGGATGGGGGGATTGAGTAGACTAGACCTATATTCTCTCGAGTTTAGAAGAATGAGAGATGATCTCATTGAAACATACAACATTTTTAAAGGGCATGTCAGGGTAGATGCAGGGAGGATGTTTCCTCTGGCTGGGGAGTCTAGAACCAGGGGTCACAGTCTCAGAATAAGGTTCGGCCATTTATTAACTATGAGGAGAAACTTCTTCACTCAGAGCGTGGTGAATCTTTGGGATTCCCTACCTCAGAGGGCTGTGGAAGCTTTGAGTATATTCAAGACAGAGATCGATAGATTTTTGGATATTAAGGGAATCGAGGGATATGGGGATAGTGCAGGAAAGTGAAGTTGAGGTAGAAGATCAGCCATGATCTCATTGAATGGCGGAGAGCAGGCTCGAGGGGCCGAATGGTCTACTCCTCCTAATTCTTATGTAAACAGGAAATCCATAAATCTTGCTGTTAAAGTGCTATTCTGTTCATTCATATATTTCACTTCAAATAAACCAGTTCGTTGCTTTACAATTAGCTTATGAATAAAGTGCTCATCTGTCCACCCACCACCTGAGAAATGTATATGGCAACATCTATAAGATCACATTATCCAGTACGCATAATGAGGGCTCTAATTGTTACAGGCCCCGGGTCATTGGATCATTTAGCTAGATTTTGGGTAGTAAAGGTACTATTCAGATTATAGGGAATGTGGGGTTCGTTACAGGAGTGACCGATGACACTGAACTTAAGAGAAGATTTCGTCAGACCTCAAATTTATATCAGACATTTAAAAAAAAAAATCAATTCAAACCAACCTATTTAACTACATTAAGCCTAGTGACAATTTGTTTGGATATCTTTGTTCCTCCATCTCTAGGTCCGATTACTCTGACTCCATTTTGAAAATGCACCCATCTGATGTGTTGGACATGCCCGTTGACCCCAATGAACCCACCTACTGTCTGTGTCACCAGGTTTCTTACGGAGAAATGATTGGCTGCGATAACCCAGATGTAAGTGTCTGCGATTTGGATTGGCTGAATTGTGAGGGTATATTTCTGGTGTTTTAATTTTATTTTCTGTTGCCAATATTGTTTTAAATACCATTCCTATTAATGATTAGAGCTGGGTAAAAGGAGTGGCTAATACTTTGTTCACTATCCGTAGAGGTTTAAATGCAGAGTAACTAACTTGCTGAAACAACGTTTTTGGAGCATGCCATTAGACTAGGAGAAACCCAGGAGAAACCGCCTTCAGCAACTACAAGGGTCACATTTGCATGACTTGTTCAAGCTTTCTTTGGTTACAAAGTAACTCATATTTGTATATTCTGAGAACCCTAGATGTTTGAAAAATCACCACTTGGTTTGAAAATTCTATCATCTGCTGTTGGAGACTCTTTCTTACAAGGTTTGGGTGGAGGCAGTGGCTGGAACCTGACCAGTTTGTAAATCAGTGGTGTTACAGCCCAGTTTTCCCTGCACAAACCCCTCATTCCCCTTTTCCTGCCTCCATTTTTAAGGGTTTTTTCCCGATTTAGTTTTCCTTCTGCCTGACGCATCTTATCTCCAATCAAGTGGGTGAAGAAGGGATCCAGTTCCAGAGCCTTGTGCATGTGCTGTTCTCTGCAGCAGCCGTAACCATGTACTGCAAGGTGATTTCCAGTCCCTCCTGCTAACCAGCTGCTTCTGGTTACTATCAATGTACTTTAAGTACCAGCAGTGATACATTCGCAACTAAATCCAGGATCTTAGCACTTGTAACCACACTGCAACTCAAAACTTTTACCTGTGGGTTCTGCTGTATGAGCAGGTTCAGACATGGTCTTGAAATAGTTCTTCTGGTTTGTGTAGAAATATGCCAATTCTTCTGATGTTTGTGTCAGTGAGATTAACCTTCTGTTTTCTGCTTTATTACCGATAGTGCCCAATCGAGTGGTTTCACTTTGCTTGCGTGGATCTCGCAACCAAACCGAAAGGGAAATGGTAAGTACTGCTGGCCAGCACAAGTATTGCACAATTTCACTTGGAAAATGCAAGGTATCTGACAGAAGAGTAAAATGATCAGTATAACATTGATTTTCTGGCCACAAGGAAGAACGATCATGGAGGCAGAAGATGCTTGGTTTGTAGCTGGTATTGGAAGTGGTGTTAGCTATGATTGTGGAGAAGTCCGGGCTCCAAACATCTACGGGTTAATTTACACTAAAGCAATAGCAAAGTGTAACTGTTCTCATTGATTCAGCTGATGTAAATACACCTTTAGCGCCCTTTTGACAGGGCAGGCTTTGTGACAATAACTCAATTTAGGGATGGGGAAGGAAGATGTTAAGGAATTGAAGGAGTAACATTGTGAGGCACTTGGTGGAGACTGCCTGCTTACTTCTCCGTTCTTGTTTATGTACAGGTTCTGTCCACGATGTACCCAGGAAAGGAAAAAGAAGTGAAGCTACTCCCTGCTCACTTGCCTCCACATTTCGCTTTTTGTTCTTGTATCTTCACGTTGCAATTTAATTGAACCTTCCCTAATCTGTGACTGGGTGGGGAGGGTGGGCTTTGTTTTATTTCACTCCTACAACTGGTTTAATGAGGTTTTTGACATTTCATTTCCCGGTAAATGAACCTCTGTTGGACCTTGAAGACGTCTGCAGCTGACTAAGCTGGAATGTATCGTTCTGTCCACAATAGTTCCTGAGTCAAGAGGTTGGAGATCCATTCCAAGGTCAACTTGGCGAGGCCTGGGCGTGCCATTAATAAATGGAAATGATATGTGAAAATATACGTGGGTTTTTGGTGAAGTTCGAGAGCAGGGAGCCATGTGGAAATTCTCAAACCTTTTTTGAAGTCACCGTATTGAAACTACAGCAATAAACGTGGGCTTTAGCAACTTGATTACTCCAAATTCCTGCTTCCTTAGGCCCTAAAGGTACAGTAAAGCTGGGATGCACACAGCTCTCTGCTGCCAAAGGGAAAACATGTTGTAATTCACTGGATACTAAAGATAGCATTTACCATTTCAACCACTGCTGTCTCTGGTCCCAGGAAGGCACCAGATTTGTGTATCAGTTGCAGTTATGTAGAACGCATGTGGAGTGTAGAAAGTGACCACACGGCGGCATCTGTTGACTGGGATTTGGTGTTAACCGAGACCAAAGCTGCTTTAAGAAAGGAAATGACAGCCTCTCTAAAGTTGGTATTAACCGGGATTTGGTGATCTTAAGTGGGGTGCACTGTTTTGTGATATGCAAAATAATATATATGATTGTAATAGTAAGAAAACCTTTATACTTTGACAAAAAATATGTTTTGAGGAAAATGGGATGTCCATTTTATCGTGCAATATTGTGATTTATAGAAGCATTGTGATACTTTCATAACGGACTATCCATTGAAAGGATTATATGGCAGAGCTGCAGACTCTGGAAATTATCTCACTGAAGTTGAGCTTGTAACCCATCAGGCTCACACCTCAAGAATGGAATATTTTAAACCACTGCTGTTGGTGTGTACTCTTTCTACCATGTGTCTTTTTTAATATATGTACATTTGAATATTTTGAAGAATGCTTCAGCCTGTTCAGTATTGAAGGAAGATTTAAAACCAAAATAAAACGTATACCAGTTTTTCTTCTTGAAGAATAATATGAAGTCAGTCTTGCCATGGTGAATAAACAAGGACTCCATGTGGCTGGCATATTTGACCAAACCTCAATGTTTAAACAGCATGTATCTCTGGAGTTCCGAGATTCTGAATTGGCAGGAACACATGTTTGTAGATGTTACAGGATTACTCATTATAGATCCAAGTTCACGCTTCACGTACCCCTGTAGTCAAATGATAAATTTCCAGGGCAATTGGACATGGCCTGCCACTTCTCGTGGTTATTGTTTCTGGTCAGCCGAGTGCTTTACACATGTGGAAACCTGTCAAGCTTGTCTAAACATCTCAGAACTGAGTTCCTGCGAAACCTGTGCAATTCCCTTTTGCCTCACATGGAGTGCAAATTCTTCTCCTATAGGAGCGCACTCTACTTGCATAGGTCCAGTGAGCTTTGGTACAGGTTGGCAGACCCAAGGCTCTGGTACTCCTAGCTGTGTGCAGGGGTACGGCTTGAATGTAACCAGCAATAACCATGCAGCTTATCATTTAGAAGCATTGCTAAGCTCCCCACTGCTTATCTGGCTGGGACCACTCTACTCGTGAAGCCATTGGTTTAATAAAGCGAAGTGGGCTGAATCTCAGTTGCCAGTGACTGGTCTATCCTTCAGATCCCGTCTGGTCAGTCACTAACAGTGCCCGGGAGTACTGCAGACCATGCCTGGTTCAGGCGTCGGATTATCGAGACTGCCACAGAGGGTGGACTTGGTTCTGATCTTCTGTCATCAGGCAGGTAATCTTGGAGCTACCTTGACTCCAAAGAGACATGGGTGGAACTCGGAGCACTACAAAGGGTGTTCAACACAGAAAGAATTTCTCTGAACCGGAGGTGAATGAGAAGTGTATGCTACTGGCTGCTGGTCCTGCTTACCTGGCCAGTAGTACGATACAAGATCAGAAATACAGTGTGCCAGCACCGAACTGTTTCATACAGAACCTGCAAGTTATTTGTATACATTGGAATGTTTTTATAGTGAATCTGTTTGGCTCAGGTCTGTCAGCTGTTGGTGACTGGCCCTGGGGGCCCCCTGATAATCGGTGTCGTGTAGCACCCACTTGCTGATAACTCCACTCCTCAATTTGTTTACAATGTGCCACACTGTTGTCTTCAGTTTTGGTCACCGTACCACAAAAGATGATTTGAGATGTTACCAAGAAGAGAAAGACATCTTGATCCCAAGTATGAAGAACCCTAGCCACAATGAGAACGATCAGCAAAGAATAATACTTTACAATCTAGAAAGAAAGTGGTTAATAATGGACTCATTGAAACATTTAAAGACTATATGATCTACATAAGGTACCGATTATTTAATCTATGAAAATATGCCAAAGAAGTAGGATTGGAGCCCATAAATGGGAATGAGAAGTGAACAGAACAGGGATCGAGAAGAACTACTCAAACAATGATCAATGTTTGGAATAATCTATAAGCAGGGTAATGGAAAGAAAATATTGGGGTTGTTTAAAATACAATTAGGTTCCATTATGGAGCGTTAATGGACTCGAGGAATGGGTGAAATAGCTATTTCTCATTCCTGAATTTTTAATGTTTTTACGAGTGCTGTTTAACTGATAAGATCATCAATGCTGTGATTCTCATTTCAGATTTTGTTAATCACTGCTGTAAATATTCTTGAACTGATCGACTATGTTTGAAAACTTATCACCGATTAAATCTACACAACATCCTACTTCACCGTTATCCATAGTAGAAAAAATGTCCACTGGCCAGCTAAGGAGCGGCAAAGCATTGATTCCTGTGGAGCTAAGGTGCTTTCCACAGTGAACCAATCCGACCTATAGTCTAGGCAAAGCTTGGGATTAGGTTCCCTAGCTAGTGTCTGTGGTAGACATTAGTACTGCATGCTAGGAGTGGCGTAAAGGAAAATACAGTAGCTAGCTTCAACATGGACATTAATTATCAAAAATAGTTCTAAAAGACTGAGATACTGAAACATAGTCAGCCAACATCAACCCATCTTTTGCATAGAGTGACCACAACCTTAAGAAGTTTGGATGGGGAATGGTTTTGCTATATGACTCATTGGCCATTATTATTTTAGCCATGTATTTTCTTAGTCCTCTTGGGTCTAATGTGTGTGATTTACCCACTCATACAGCTCTGTTGCTATGGCTGAAGGTGTAGCTAAAAGGACAATTTTAAAAATGAGACGAATCCATATCTAGCTCCTCTTGTGCTGATTTGTATCCAGTCCTGGTCTAATCCAATTGAATCAAGCAAGTGAGAATCTGAAGGGCACAGTATTAGGAAGGCCCAATGTCTTAAAGAGAAATATATGTTTTTTCCTTTTATCTTTTTCCCTGTTTGGAAAGCAACTGAGCTCCCACTTGAGTAAATGCTGTTCTCCTAATCCCTACTTTCTCCTCCCCCCACTCCCTAGCCAGATTTTTGAATGATAAGGGAGTCAAGAGTTATGGGGAGTGGGGCGAAGATCCGATCAGCTATGACCTTATTGAATGGCGGAGCAGGCTCAAGGGGCCAAATGGCCCACTCCTGCTCTTATTTCTTATGTTTCCTGCAGCACAGTTAAGTTTGAGAACTTGTGTGGGATAACCTGCATCGTATTCGTGGCATGTTGCAGCTTCACGGTGACGATGACATTTTTCTGAACTTGATTTCTTTTGTTTCCACGTTCCCGCCCATTAATCAAAAGTCACTGTTATAGAGTGCAGCAGCGAATTTAATAGTGTAAGCAGCCTACCAGTCAGGAAACTGACCACATTATAGATCTGTATATATATATATATATGGATCAGCGCATCTGCTGTTGGTTTGAGGCTGCAAGTTCTTGTAAAAATAAATAAAAACTGTACAATGAGCATACATCACCGTGCTTATTGTCCGCCTGTTTCCGCTCCATAGTAATTTGGTTTCCACATTACACAACACCTGAGTGGCATTTTCTAAAAGAGGGAGCAGCACAGTAAACCCTCTCCCGAGACACGACCAATTTTACAGGCAAGTCTAAAAGCACTTTAATACATAGTATAGGTGCAGCGCCTAAAATCCAGAGTCCTTGGGACCCAGGCCGTTCCGGATTCCGGGCTTTTCCGTACTTTCGATTTGCTTTCTGATGTCACGAATCCGGAAATACCCAAGCCCAGGTTCGGGTATTTCCGGATTTCGGAACATCAGAAAAGGGAGGCGGGGGAGGGGCGCTGCACTGGTATGAGGAGCTCGGTTTAGTTCTTGTTCTTCATGATGCTGCTTCTTTACTATATTTCTGTACAGCCGCATCCAAATCTTGGAGGTGGAGCTGACAGCCATTCAGTTACTACGACAACAGCTTGAGGAAAGCATTCAAACCAATCGAGATCTGCAGAAGAAATTGGAACAACTCCATAATGCGGTACAATCTACCATTTGTATCCTACCTTTTTGCCTCACCGCCGCTGTCCTTACCTCAGGGCCTCCTCGCCAGCCCGCCCGACTACCTACTCGATGGGGCCCTGCCCGAAGGCAACAGCTCCTTGGCAGGGCCCTGCTCAGTAGGTCATCGGGCAGGCCGGGGCCCCACTAAGTAGATTGTTGGGCAGGCCAGGGCCCCGTCGAGTAGGTCATCGAGCAGGCCAGGGTCCCGCCGAGGAGCTGTTCATGTCGGGCGGCCCCGCTGAGTAAGTCGTTGGCCGAGGAGGCCCCAAGGTTGGCACGGTCAACGGGTCCGGATTCCGGAACATTTTACGGATTCCAGACAGCCCTACCACCGATTGTTCCGCATTCTGGAACTCCGGATTCTCAACGCTGCACCTGTATTTTATCGATGAGCTGTTTATAATCTGAGTTATAGCAAGAGACCGTGTGTAGTCGTTTCTGATCTGGCTAGGAGAGATAGTCTTTGTGTGGTGGGCTTTTAATCATTTAGTGTACATTCTCAAGAAGGAAATGCTCTGTCACAGTGAACACTGGACAGGAAGGAGACAGCGAGCAGGTGGTGGATGCTGCCTGTTTAGTCTTTGTTGGTGGTCATTTTTTTCTGTCGGGCTCAGCTTGTTTGAAAAGGATAACTGCAGTAATGAAGGAGTAGTTGTTTTTTGGTTTCTGGGGCAGGAAAAAACAGTTTATCTTGGACAATCTGATTCCTAACAATGCTGATCACTTTCACCTTCTGTTATAAAGTTGCTCAGAATGCCTTTTAGTTTGGACATTATGGATGTTCCCTTTGTAAATGAGAAAATTGTGAACTTTTTTTAAAAAGAAAATGATAGTATTGTGTATTTGTATTTTTAGATGATGTAATAATGGTTATATTGCCAAATAAAATATTTTTGGGAACTGTATTGTCTACTGAATAAATATAATTGCAGTAGAATCTCTTATAAATAGTATGGTTAGACCCTCTGTTAAGGAGGTCTGCTGGGTGTAGTATGTTCATTTAATATGGGACTAGCAAGTCCTTGTGCCTACACAAGCTGCAGAAGTTATGCTGAGGCTTTGCAATGGCCTGGTCAAATTTAGTTTTAGACATTGCACAGTAAACAGCAGAGAAGGTCAATAAGACTGATCCTAAGTGTAAAGGCAATGAGCATGGTAAAATATTAATGATGAGGTTCACATACTGCCAAGCAGGGTATAAGGGTATAATGCCATATTGAAGTGAATAAAATGTTGTAGAATAAACCCAGTTTATTACTGTACTTCAGCTTATGCCAGAAAGTAGACGAGTAAAAAGCAAATGTAAATAGATTTGCAGGAGAACTTGTTCACCGAAAGTGTGCCAAATCTTTGGAATAATTTTCAAAGTGGAAAGTACAATTGAAATGTTACAGTGTAGGAGTTATAGAGAAACAGGAGTAGCCATTCAGCCTCTTGAGCCTCTTCTGCCATTCAGTTAGATTGTGGCTCAACTCCAATCGGAGCTAGATTTTCCTCTGGGCAGTTTCGCTGTGGGAGGTGGGGCGGGGCTCATTGAACATACAGGGCAGGATCCCAATGTTATCCCTGCCGCCCAGAGGGAGCCCATCACTCCCAGCAAAGAGAATCCAGAAATGCTGCAGTGTGCCATTCGAAGCAGTGCCCAAAAGGGGAGGAGCCATGATTAAAGGAGGCACACCGCCCTGAAGACCCGCGGATAGGCCCACGCTGTTTTTCCTGGCTTGACGGCAGAAGAGTGGCAAAGGTGGACGTGACCGGATCCTCCTTTCAAGGTCGGTGACATTCTTCTCACCGCTACCACATTAAAGAAAGACTTGGATTTATATAGCGCCTTTCACGACCACCGGACATCTCAAAGCGCTTTACAGCCAAGGAAGTACCTTTGGAGAGTAGTCATTGTTATAATGTGGGAAACACGGCAGCCAATTTGTGCACAGCAAGCTCCCACAGACAATAATGTGAAAATGACCAGATAAACTTCTTGTTATGTTGATTGAGGGATGAATATTGGCCAGGACACCGGGGATAACTCCCCTGCTCACCAACTGTTGGGGATAGTGAATAAAGTAGAATAGTAGCAGCGGTGATTATAGGGTTAATAGGCAGGCTTTGAGAACTATGAATAAAAAAAAAGCTTGGTATTATAGAAGAAAGTTCAGTTGGGGAACAGAAGAAGCGATGATTCAGATGAGAGCAAGCAGCGTAATGTGTGCGGATGCGTTAATAGACAACCGCCCTCGGTGGGAGGATTGGGAGCAGGATCTAGCCGAGGTTCAGAGCAACCGTGGAGATGTAGAGCTGGACTGTGATATGATCAAGTCCAGCTTTCACCTGATGGTACAGACTCAGCCGAACTTGGGACCACTGGGACGTCTGCAGTTATTGCTGACCTGGAGGCAGATCCACTCCCATCGAAGGAACTCCCTTGACCCTATTGCTTTCTTGGTGGGCTGAATCCAACCGATTTTTTCCACTCTTGTCACCTTTATCTCGACCCACCTCTCCCTCCTCCTTTAAGATGCTAGCACTGACCACTCATTTGGTCACCTGTCCTGATGTCTTCTCCTTTGGGTTGCTGTCACATTTTGCTTGCTAACGCTCCTGTGAAATTGCTTGAGATGTGTTACTATGTTAAAGGCACTATATAAATGAAAGTTGTTGACAGTGACCATTTTCTCTGACGTACCATGAACAATTTACACAGAGATTGACTAGTAATAAATTTAAATTCTTAAGATTTCCCCTTTGTCTCGTCTATTTCCGCTTGTCACAATTTAGTAAATCTTTAGGCATTACCTAATGTTACAAAAGTATAATGATCACACCTACATGGCTCAGTGGATAGCACCCTCGGTTCGAAGTCAGATTATGGGTTCAAGTCCCACTCCAGAGCCTTGAGCACATAAATCTAGCCTGACATTCCAGTGCAGTGCTGAGGGAGCGTTTTCGGATGAGACATTAAACCGAGGCCCCGTCTCGGATGGATGTAAAAGATCCCATGGCACTATATCAAAGACGAGCAGGGGCGTTATCCCTGGTGTCCTAGCCAATATTTATCCCTCAATCAACATAACAAAAACACATTATCTGGTCATTATCACCTTGTTGTTTATTGGGGCTTGCTGTGCGGAAATTGGCTGCCTGTTTCCAACATTACAACAGTGACTCCACTTCAAAAGTACTTAATTGGCTGTAAAGCGCTTTGGGATGTCCGATGGTTGTAAAAGAAGCTATATAAATGCAAGTCTGTCTGTCTTTACATCGATTACATTCAGTAGATCATCATCCTCATCATCATCATCCTCATCATCATCATCATCATAGGCAGTCCCTCGGAATCGAGGAAGACTTGCTTCTACTCTTAGCATGAGTTCTTAGGTGGCTGTACAATCCAATACGAGAACCACAGTCCCTGTCATGGGTGGGACAGATAGTCGTTGAGGGAAAGGGTGGGCAGGGAGCCTGGTTTGCCGCACGCTCCTTCCGCTGCCTGCGCTTGATTGCTGCATGCTCTCGGTGACGATACTCGAGTAGCTCAGCGCCCTCCCCAATGCACTTCCTCCACTTAGGGCAGTCTTTGGCCAGGGACGCTCAGGTGTCAGTGGGGATGTCGCACTTTATCAGGGAAGCTTTTAGGGTGTCCTTATAACATTTCCTCTGTCCGCCTTTGGCTCGTTTGCCGTGGACGAGTTCCGAGTAGAGCGCTTGCTTTGGGAATCTCAAGTTTGGCATACGAACTGTGACCTGCCCAGCGGAGCTGATCAAGTGTGGTAAGTCCTTCAATGCTGGGGATGTTGGCCTGTACGAGGGCGCTAATGTTTGTGCATCTGTCCTCCCAGGGGATTTGCAGGATCTTGCGTACTGTAGCTCGACGACAGAGGTCGGGGTGGTCTTGTACCTTACCTGGAGATGGCGAAGGTTGAACAGCTTCCCACTGGTCCTGTAGTTTAGTTCCACTCCAGCGGGGAGCTTATGAATTGTGAGGTGGAGCATGGCAGCTAGGAAGATTGAGAAGAGGGTTGGGACAATGACGCACCCCTGCTTGACCCCGGTCCGGACGTGAATTGGGTCTGTGATGGATCCGTTGGTAAGGATCATGGCTTGCATGTTGTGGAGCAGGCGGAGGATGGTGACGTACTTTTGGGGGCATCCGATATGGAGAAGGACGCTCCATAGACCCTCGCGGTTGACAGTGTCAAAGGCCTTGGTAAGGTGGAAGAAGGCCATGTATGAGGGCTGGCACTGTTCCCTGCATTTTTCCTGTAGCTGTCGCGCTGCAAAAATCATGTCCGTTGTGCCCCAGAGGGGACGAAATCCGCACTGCAACTCCGGGAGGAGCTCCTCGGCCACGGGGAGAAGACGGTTGGGGAGGACTCTAGCGATAACGTTCCCAGTGGTTGATAGCAGGGAGATTCCTCTGTAGTTGCCGCAGTCGGACTTGTCCTGTAGATAACACTGTAATGAGTAACCCCTGCAATACACACTTCTTCCAGATGTGGTGCTGTGGCACTGCTTTCATCTTCAGTTGAAACCCTGAACTATTTTTCTTGGTAAGAATGTGGAGGCTAAATGCATTTCTTTTGTCACTCCTGTAGAGAATTTATGCATCATCTTACGGTTTTGATGTAAAATTGATATTTTTCCCCTGTACCTGTATCTCCCAGCCATGCTGGGATTGTGAATAGGGCAAGAACACTTCAAAAAAAGATCAAATCAATAGCCCTCAACTGCTGCACCTCTTTGTTTAAAATTATTTTCCAGCTTAATTTCATTCTCCCCTGTCCTTCAGTCTCAACCATTCCAGCCTCTACAATATGCGCGTTCTAAATCGCACCTTGCTCAGTTATATTACCAATCAAATATCTGATTGACCCATGTAAA
The DNA here is from genome assembly GCF_044704955.1 of Pristiophorus japonicus. NCBI lineage: Eukaryota > Metazoa > Chordata > Chondrichthyes > Pristiophoridae > Pristiophorus > Pristiophorus japonicus. Next base: position 143,441,316 of record NC_091982.1, on the reverse strand, counting down.
CAAATTAAAAATAGTAAAATGTATCAGTGAAGAAATACTGACCGGCAAAAGAGTCAGCAATTGTTCAATTTCTTTCACAGCAATCGTCTGCCAGATCAACAACAACTTGTATTTATATAGCATCTTTAACGTAGTGAAACATTCCAAGGAATATTATGAGACAAAAAATTTGACACGAGCCGCATAAGGAGAAATTACGGCAGATGACCAAAGAGGTAGGTTTAAAGGAATGTCTCGAATGAGGAAAGAGAGGCGGAGAGGTTTAGGGAGGGAGTTCCAGAGCTTGGGGCCCAGGCAGCTGAAGGCACAGCCACCAATGGTTGAGCAGTTACAATCAGGGATGCTCAAGAGGGCAGAATTTGAGGAGTGCAGACATCTCGGGGGGGGGGGGGGGAGGGGCTGGAGGATATTACAGAGATAAGGAGGGGTTTGTAAACAAGGATGAGAATTTTGAAATCGAGGTGCAAAGTGCCGCGGTACAACGGGACCTGGGGGTACTTGTGCATGAAACACAAAAGGATAGTATGCAGGTACAGCAAGTGATCAGGAAGGTCAATGGTATCTTGGCCTTTATTGCAAGGGGATGGAGTATAAAAGCAGGGAAGTCTTGTTACAGCTATATAAGGTATTGGTGAGGCCACACCTGGAATACTACGTGCAGTTTTGGTTTCCATATTTACAAAAGGATATACTTGCTTTGGAGGCAGTTCAGGGAAGGTCCACTAGGTTGATTCTGGGGATGAGGGGGTTGACTTATGAGGAAGGGTTGAGTAGGTTGGGCCTCTATTCATTGGAATTCAGAAGAATAAGAGGTGATCTTATCGAAGTGTATAAGATCATGAGGGGGCTTGACAGGGTGGATGCAGAGAGGATGTTTCCACTAATGGGGGAGACTAGAACTAGAAGGCATGTCTTAGAATAAGGGGCCGCCCATTTAAAACTGAGATGAGGAGGAATTTCTTCTCCGAGGGTTGTTAATCTGGAATTCGCTGCCTCAGAGAGCTGTAGAAGCTGGGTCATTGAATAAATTTAAGACAGAAATAGACAGTTTCTTAAATGATAAGGGGTTATGGGGAGCGGGCGGGGAAGTGGAGCTGAGTCCATGATCAAATCAGCCATGATCTTATTAAATGGCGGAGCAGGCTCGGGGGGCCATATGGCCTATTCCTGCTCCTATTTCGTATGTTCTTATGAGCCAATGTAGGTCAGCAAGCACAGGAGGTGATGGGTAAGCGGGACTTGGAGCGAGTTAAGGCACAGTAAAAAGGTAAAAGGTGAAAAAGAATATTTAGTAGCAGAGATGGAGAAACAGCAGGTAAATCTTAGTGTAATCCAGTGCAGAAATGTAGTGGTGTAGTGATCGTGACCATCTTTAAAAAAGGGGACAAGTCCGACTGCGGAAACTACAGCGGAATCTCCCTATCAGCCACTGGGAAAGTTGTCGCTAGATTCCTCCTCAACTGTCTTCTCCCTGTGGCCGAGGAACTCCTCCCGGAGTCACAGTGCGGATTCCGTCCCCTACGGAGCACAACGGGCATGATCTTTGCAGCGCGACAGCTGTAGGATAAATGCAGAGAGCAGCACCAGCCCTTATACATGGCCTACTTTGACTTTACAAAGGCCTTTGACACTGTCAACTTCGAGGGTCTCTGGAGCGTCCTCCATTTTGGATGCCTCCAAAAGTTCATCAACATCCTCTGCCTGCTCCACGACGACATGCAGGCCGTGATCCTTACCAACGGATCCATTACAGACCCAATCCACGTCCGGACTGGGGTCAAACAGGGCTGCGTGATCGACCCAACCCTCTTAATCTTTCTCGTTGCCATGCTCCACCTCACAGTCAACAAGCTCCCCGCTGGAGTGGAACTAAACTACAGAACCAGTGGGAAGCTGTTCAACCTTCGCCGTCTCCAGGCCAGGTCCAAGCCCACTCCAACCTCTGTTGTCGAGCTACAGTACGCAGATGGCGCCTGCTTCTGCGCACATTCAGAGGCTGAACTCCAGGACATAGTCGACGTATTTACTGAGGCGTACGAAAGCATAGGCCTTATGCTAAACATCCATAAGACAAAGGTCCTCCACCAGCCTGTCGTCGCCGCAGAGCACTGCCCCCCAGTCATCAAGATCCACGGCGTGGCCATGGACAACGTGGACCACTTCCCAAGGCAAAGAACAAAAAGGGCCACTGTACAGCAAAATTCTAAAAGGACAAAGGGTGTTAAAAAAACAAGCCTGAAGGCTTTGTGTCTTAATGCAAGGAGTATCCGCAATAAGGTGGATGAATTAACTGTGCAAATAGATGTTAACAAATATGATGTGATTGGGATTACGGAGACGTGGCTCTAGGATGATCAGGGCTGGGAACTCAACATCCAGGGGTATTCAACATTCAGGAAAGATAGAATAAAAGGAAAAGGAGGTGGGGTAGCATTGCTGGTTAAGGAGCAAATTAAGGCAATAGTTTGGAAGGACATTAGCTTGGATGATGTGGAATCTATATGGGTAGAGCTGCAGAATACCAAAGGGCAAAAAACGTTAGTGGGAGTTGTGTACAGACCTCCAAACAGTAGTAGTGATGTTGGGGAGGGCATCAAACATGAAATTAGGGGTGCGTGCAATAAAGGTGCAGCAGTTATAATGGGTGACTTTAATATGCACATAGATTGGGCTAACCAAACTGGAAGCAATACGGTGGAGGAGGATTTCCTGGAGTGCATAAGGGATGGTTTTCTTGACCAATATGTCGAGGAACCAACTAGGGGGGAGGCCATCTTAGACTGGGTGTTGTGTAATGAGAGAGGATTAATTAGCAATCTCGTTGTGCGAGGCCCCTTGGGGAAGAGTGACCATAATATGGTGGAATTCTGCATTAGGATGGAGAATGAAACAGTTAATTCAGAGACCATGGTCCAGAACTTAAAGAAGGGTAACTTTGAAGGTATGAGGCGTGAATTGGCTAGGATAGATTGGCGAATGATACTGAAGGGGTTGACTGTGGATGGGTAATGGCAGACATTTAGGGACCGCATGGATGAACTACAACAATTGTACATTCCTGTCTGGCGTAAAAATAAAAAAGGGAAGGTGGCTCAACCGTGGCTATCAAGGGAAATCAGGGATAGTATTAAAGCCAAGGAAGTGGCATACAAATTGGCCAGAAATAGCAGCGAACCCGGGGACTGGGAGAAATTTAGAACTCAGCAGAGGAGGACAAAGGGTTTGATTAGGGCAGGGAAAATGGAGTACGAGAAGAAGCTTGCAGGGAACATTAAGACGGATTGCAAAAGTTTCTATAGATATGTAAAGAGAAAAAGGTTAGTAAAGACAAACGTAGGTCTCCTGCAGTCAGAATCAGGGGAAGTCATAACGGGGAACAAAGAAATGGCGGACCAATTGATTAAGTACTTTGGTTCGGTATTCACTGAGGAGGACACAAACAACCTTCCGGATATAAAAGGGGTCGGAGGGTCTAGTAAGGAGGAGGAACTGAGGGAAATCCTTATTAGTCGGGAAATTGTGTTGGGGAAATTGATGGGATTGAAGGCCGATAAATCCCCAGGGCCTGATGGACTGCATCCCAGAGTACTTAAGGAGGTGGCCTTGGAAATAGCGGATGCATTGACAGTCATTTTCCAATATTCCATAGACTCTGGGTCAGTTCCTATGGAGTGGAGGGTAGCCAATGTAACCCCACTTTTTAAAAAAGGAGGGAGAGAGAAAACGGAATTATAGACCGGTCAGCCTGACATCGGTAGTGGGTAAAATGATGGAATCAATTATTAAGGATGTCATAGCAGTGCATTTGGAAAGAGGTAATATGATAGGTCCAAGTCAGCATAGATTTGTGAAAGGGAAATCATGCTTGACAAATCTTCTGGAATTTTTTGAGGATGTTTCCAGTAGAGTGGACAAGGGAGAACCAGTTGATGTGGTATATTTGGACTTTCAGAAGGCTTTCGACAAGGTCCCTCACAAGAGATTAATGTGCAAAGTTAAAGCACATGGGATTGGGGGGAGTGTGCTGACATGGATTGAGAACTGGTTGTCAGACAGGAAGCAAAGAGTAGGAGTAAATGGGGACTTTTCAGAATGGCAGGCAGTGACTAGTGGGGTACCGCAAGGTTCTGTGCTGGGGCCCCAGCTGTTTACACTGTACATTAATGATTTAGACGAGGGGATTAAATGTAGTATCTCCAAATTTGCGGATGACACTAAGTTGGGTGGCAGTGTGAGCTGCGAGGAGGATGCTGTGAGGCTGCAGAGCGACTTGGATAGGTTAGGTGAGTGGGCAAATGCATGGCAGATGAAGTATAATGTGGATAAATGTGAGGTTATCCACTTTGGTGGTAAAAACAGAGAGACAGACTATTATCTGAATGGTGACAGATTAGGAAAAGGGGAGGTGCAAAGAGACCTGGGTGTCATGGTACATCAGTCATTGAAGGTTGGCATGCAGGTACAGCAGGCGGTTAAGAAAGCAAATGGCATGTTGGCCTTCATAGCGAGGGGATTTGAGTACAGGGGCAGGGAGGTGTTGCTACAATTGTACAGGGCCTTGGTGAGGCCACACCTGGAGTATTGTGTACAGTTTTGGTCTCCTAACCTGAGGAAGGACATTCTTGCTATTGAGGGAGTGCAGCGAAGGTTCACCAGACTGATTCCCGGGATGGCGGGACTGACCTATCAAGAAAGACTGGATCAACTGGGCTTGTATTCACTGGAGTTCAGAAGAATGAGAGGGGACCTCATAGAAACGTTTAAAATTCTGACGGGGTTAGACAGGTTAGATGCAGGAAGAATGTTCCCAATGTTGGGGAAGTCCAGAACCAGGGGACACAGTCTAAGGATAAGGGGGAAGCCACTTAGGACCAAGATGAGGAGGAATTTCTTCACCCAGAGAGTGCTGAACCTGTGGAATTCTCTACCACACAAAGTTGTTGAGGCCAATTCACTAAATATATTCAAAAAGGAGTTAGATGAAGTCCTTACTACTAGGGGAATCAAGGGGTATGGTGAGAAAGCAGGAATGGGGTACTGAAGTTGCATGTTCAGCCATGACATCATTGAATGGCGGTGCAGGCTAGAAGGGCCGAATGGCCTACTCCTGCACCTATTTTCTATGTTTCTATGTTTTCCATACCTCGGGAGCCTTTTATCAACAAAAGCAGACATTGATGAGGAAATTCAACACCGCCTCCAGTGCGCCAGCGCAGCTTTCCGCCGCCTGGGGAAAAGAGTGTTCGAAGACCAGGCCCTCAAATCTACCACCAAGTTCATGGTCTACAGGGCTGTAGTAATACCCGCCCTCCTGTATGGCTCAGAGACATGGACCATGTACAGTAGACACCTCAAGTCGCTGGAGAAATATCACCAACGATGCCTGGTGATACAAATCCCCTGGGAGGCCAGATGTACCAATATTAGTGTCCTCGTCCAGGCCAAAATCCCCAGCATTGAAACACTGCCCACACTTGATCAGCTCCGTTGGGCATGCCACATTGTCTGCATGCCAGACACGAGTCTCCCAAAGTAAGCGCTCTACTCGGAACTCCTTCATGGGAAACGAGCCAAAGGTGGACAGAGGAAACGTTACAAGGACACCCTCACAGCCTCCCTGATAAAGTGCAACATCCCCACCGACACCTGGGAGTCTCTGGTCAAAGACCGCCCTAAGTGGAGGAAGTGCACCCAGAAGGGCGCTGAGCACCTCGAGTCATCGCTGAGTGCATGCAGAAATCAAGCGCAGGCAGCGGAAAGAACGTGCGGCAAACCTGCCCACCCACCCTTACCCTCAACGACTGTGTGTCCCACCTGTGGCAGGGACTGTGGCTCTCGTATTGGACTGTTCAGCCACCTAAGGACTCATGTTAAGAGTGGAAGCAAGTATTCCTCGATTCCGAGAGACTGGGTAGTGGTGTAATCCAGTGTAGTTCAAAGCAGAAATGTAGTCTTGATATCCAGAGAAGTTCAAGAGATGGGAAACCAATTTGAGAAAAGAATTCAGCAGGAAAGACTTGAAGCGACTGAAAGCAGAGCAAAGCCACAGCTGAGTGCTGTTGGCGAGGTAATCCGTAGAGCAACAAAGTCCACAGGTCACAGGATAATAAAGGTAATTTGACCTTTTTTAGTTCATTCGAAAAATCCTAACATCCTCACTGCAGCATTGTTTTTACATGATTCCAGGGCTTTGGCCCCCATTCCATGTGTTGATCACTGTCCATGAAGAATTTCCTGATATCACTCCTAAAATTACTTTTTATTCACTTAAACCTGTGTCCCTTTGTCCTATTTAGTTTAATGCACCTTTCTGGATTTACCTTTCCCATACCGTTTGCTATCTCGTATATCTCTTGAACATCCCAGATTGTAATCGCTCCACCATTAGCGGCCGTGTCTTCTGTTGCCAAGGCCCTAAGCTCTGGAAGTTCCTCCCTAAAACTCTCTGCCTCTCTACACTCCTTAAAACCTACCTCTTTGACCAATCTGACCTAATATCTCCTTATGTGGCTCCGTGTCAAATTTTGTTTGATAACACTCCTTGAAGTGCCTTGGGACGTGGTACTATGTTAAAGGCGCTATATAAATACAAGTTATATGGTCACATCATAGATGCCTCCTTTCACTGTTGAAAAGGCCAAGTTTCTTCAGTCTTTCCTCATAACTTGGGAGGTTTTACTACGTTAAAAGCGCTATATAAATAAATACAAATACTGACATCGTTGACACTGGGGAGCCGTCTCGTGGCTCTTTGCACTGCCTCCAGTGTATGAATGTCTCCTTTGTGTCCCAGTGAGCAAAACTGGACCCAGTATTCAATGTGCAGTCTGACCAGAGTCCTGTGCAGTTTGATAATGACTTTCTCTCATTCATATGCTACATTTTGGCCAGATAATTCAACATTGTGTTGACTTTATTGCTCTCAATCGATGTTCACTCTACGAAGACTCCTTTGTTCTTAATTATTTCAACACCATTCATGGAATATATTGTGCCATCTATTTTTTCCCGATGTGCTGCATTTTACTGCACTAAATTTTATCTGCCCACTCACACATTATGACCAACGCATTGTCATTTCTGAGCTACTTCCTCCAATTCTACAGTACCTCCTAGTTAGCTATCAGCTGCAAATTTGACCAATTTGCATTGGGTTGCTGAATCCACATCATTGTAATGTAATGTAAATTAGAAATCACGGGGCTGGATTTTCGGTCTTCTGTCTATCCTGTTAGTGCCCCGGAGGGGCAGCAATGGGGGTAAGCACTTGCGGGCGGGCGGCCAGCGTCCAGCGCCCCGCCGGGATTTTCAGTGCTGGTTCTGACGTGGCGCGGAGCATTACCGCCCGGGACAGGTGAGCCGGTGTGCAACGCCAATGGTTGCGACACAGCTCGATTTTTGGCCGCCGCCCAATCCATAGCACCCCGTAGAGCGCCCCCTGGTGGGATCTGACCTGTAGCGGCTGAAGTGAAGTGAGTAATGTCGACCTCGGGTAAGTGCGATTTTTTTTTTTTTTTTTTTGCAATTTATGTTGTGGTGGTGTGGGTTATTTATTGGGAATGTTTTTGTTGGGTTTTTTCAGGTTTTTTTCCCTCCCCAGGCTTCTCTAAGGGCGCTCCCAGGCCGGCTGTTTAGCTGGGGATTTTCCCATGCTCAGCCAGCCTAGTGCCCTGAGAGAGGTGAGTAACGCCTCCCTTAGCACTCCGTCCCACACTCAGGGCCCAGCTGGTGAATTTTGCTGACTGAGGCGCAAATGGTTCCCAGGCGCAAACTTTACCGCCCCGCCGCCATTACCGTCCCGAAATCAGCAGAACCGAAAATCCAGCCCTATATCATAATCTTCCCAAAGCCAATCCCTAGGGCACTCTGCTTAGTACCTCTAGTCTAGTTACATCATCAAACTCATTTTCATCATATACAGAGATGTACTGTATTGAGACAAACAATTACTTTTTGAATGTTCTATCTTGAGGCATGTGTGCAGGAGAACTCAACTCACCCTGACATAACTCTTCTAACAAGTACATGTAATTTTCTACCCTTTAGCCAATTTTTTGGACCCATACCCATGATCTGCCTTGGTTCCCCGTAGCTTTAAATTTAACTAGTAGGCTTTTTGCATGGAACTTTGCCGAATGTCTTTTAGAAGTCTTAGCTACACTACATTGCAGGGCTTTCCACAGTCACTTTCTCAAAGAAGTCAAGGAGGTTGGGCAGGCAGCATCATCCCCATCTGGATCCATGTTGGTATTTGTTTCCTGGGTTCTTTGCTTAAGAAGTCATATCAACACATTGCTATTAAAAACTAGTTCGTTTATTAACAAGTGTTTTACAATCGCACTACATATTACCAATCCAGCGATTTGAGGTGTCTACTGTATATGGTCCATGTCTCAATCATACAGGAGGGCGGGTATCACTACAGCCCTGTAGACCATGAGCTTGGTGCCAGATTTGAGGGCCTGATCTTTGAGCACTCTTTTTCTCAGGCGGCCGAAGGCGAAGATCTTGTCTCTACAAGATCCTGCAAATCCCGTGGGAGGGCAGATGCACCAACGTTAGCATCCTCAACCAGGCCAACATCCCCAGCATTGAAGCACTGACCACACTCGCTAGGTGGGCCATATTGTTCGCGTGCCTGACATAAGACTCCCAAAGCAAGCACTCTACTCTGAACTCCTACACGGCAAGCGAGCCCGAGGTGGGCAGAGGAAACGTTTCAAGGACACCCCTAAAGCCTCCCTGATAAAATGCAACATCCCCACCGACACCTGGGAGTCCCTGGCCAAAGACCGCCCTAAGTGGAGGAAGTGCATCGGGGAGGGCGCTGAGCATCTCGAGTCTCGTCACCAAGAGCATGCAGAAAACAAGCGCAGGCAACGGAAGGAGCGTGCGGCAAACCAGTCCCACCCACCCTTTCCTTCAACCACTGTCTGTCCCACCTGTGATAGAGACTGTAATTCCCGTATTGGACTGTTCAGTCACCTGAGAACTCATTTTTAGAGTGGAAGCAAGTCTTGCTTCCTCGATTTCGAGGGACTGCCTATGATGATGACGTTACCAATTCATCCACTAGGCTCACAACTGCATACCTCATGACTTAGACCCAACTGGCTGGGGTTTTATTGAGTCTTGTGAACATTACGTGACTGGCTAAGCCACTCACAATGCAACAGCTCTACAAACCTGTGAGCATACTCATAGGTGCATACATTACAGTAGCTATTTGCATTATTTTTGTATAGATAATCCACACATTTACTACTGATAATCAATTCCATTATTTTACACAGAATTAAAGTAAAACTAATGGGTCTACAGTTGCCTGTCTATTATGGGCACCACATTAGCCTGTGTCCAATCTACTGATAATTCCCCAGTGTCTTCCTCATAATGACTGCCAATGCCTTACAAATCTCCCCAGTCTCTTAGCCCACTGGGATAAATCCCATCTATCCCTGGGGATTTACTCAATATCCAACAAGTACTATATAACTGAGTAACCAAATTGCTGCAATATTTTCTTCAGTTTTCAGCTGCTACTTCAGGTTATATGGTTAATTCTAACTGTCATAACACGCACAAAATGTGACACAATTCTTGTATTCACTGGAGTTCAGAAGAATGAGAGGGGACCTCATAGAAACGTTTAAAATTCTGACGGGGTTAGACAGGTTAGATGCAGGAAGAATGTTCCCAATGTTGGGGAAGTCCAGAACCAGGGGACACAGTCTAAGGATAAGGGGTAAGCCATTTAGGACCGAGATGAGGAGGAATTTCTTCACCCAGAGAGTGGTGAACCTGTGGAATTCTCTATCACAGAAAGTTGTTGAGGCCAATTCACTAAATATATTCAAAAAGGAGTTCGATGAAGTTCTTACTACTAGGGGGATCAAGGGGTATGGTGAGAAAGCAGGAATGGGGTGCTGAAGTTGCATGTTCAGCCATGAACTCATTGAATGGCGGTGCAGGCTAGAAGGGCCGAATGGCCTACTCCTGCACCTATTTTCTATGTTTCTATGTCTATGAATCAATAAACATGTACATGAAGTTAGATATTTAATTTTAGAAATACCCTCAAGTCCAGAATGGTGCTGATAAGGAGTTGTCCCAACATAGACCTGCTCTTCTATTTGGGGACAGGGATTTGGGTTGGAAATTTCCCCTGAACCATTGGTGATGAGGAAGCTTGTCCTGTGGACAAGAGACACATCATGGGAGTTGTAGTTTCATCCTGTTACCATGGAACGACAATGTACAGAGTGCACTAGAGTAATCTGACACATGACACTAATCTGCCCCGTTCTCCCCCCACCCCCCTCCTCACCCTGCCCTGGTCTCCCCCCCACCCCCGCCCACCCCAGACTCCCCCCACACCTGTACCCCAGTCTCCCCCCTTCGCTCCAGTCTCCCCCCTGCACTAGTCTCCCCCACCCCGCCCCAGTCTCCCCCCTCTACCTCAGTCCACTCCCCCTCCCACCTCAGTCCGCTCCCTCTGCCCCCGTCTCTGCCCACCTGTGCCGCAGTCTCCCCCCCTCTGCCCCAACTCCCCCTCCCTCTTCTGTCCCCCCACTCCCCTCTGTCCCAGTCTCCCCCCCCCCCCCCCCCGCCCAGTCTCACCCCTGCTCCAGTCCCCTTCACTCTCTGCTCCAGTCCGCTCCCCCCTGCTCCAGTCTGCTCCCTCTGCCCCAGTCTCTCCCCCTTCTGCTCCAGTCTCCCCCCGTCCCCCAGTTTCCTCTGTCCCAGTCTCCCCCCTGCTCCAGTCCCCTTCACTCTCTGCCCCAGTCCGCTCCCTCCCTCTGCCCCAGTCTCTCCCCTCTGCCCCAGTCTCCCCCCTATGCCCCAGTCTCCCTCCCGCACTGCCCCAGTCTCCCTCTCTCCCCAGTCTCCCCCCTCTGCCCCAGTCCCCCCCACTACACTGCCCCAGTCTCCCATCCTTCTGCCCCAGTCTCCCCCTCCTTCTGCCCCAGTCTCCCCCCTCCCCACTGCCCTTCTCCCCCCACCGCCCCAGTCTCCCCCCGCCTCTGCCCCAGGCTCCTCCCCCGCCCCAGTCTCCTCCTCCCTTCTGCTCCAGTCTCCGCCCCTCTGCCCCAGTTTTCCCCCCTATCCCCAGTCTTCCCCCCTCTGCCCAAGTCCTCCCCCCACACTGCCCCAGTCTCCCCCCCCTTCTGCCCAGTCTCTCACCCCTCTGCCCATCTCTGCCCCCCCGCCCAGTCTGCGTTCCTTTGCCCCGTCTCCCCCTCCCCCCTCTGACAATCTCCCTCTGCCTCAGACTCTCCCCCCCCCCCCCCACCCCCGCCCCAGTCTCCAGCTCCATCCCAGTCTCCCCCCACCCCACCCCAGTCTCACCCCTGCTCCAGTCCCCTTCACTCTCTGCCCCAGTCCGCTCCCCCCCCGCCCCAGTCCGCTGCCTCTGTCCCAGTCTCTCCCCTTTCTGCCCCAGTCTCCGCCCCTCTGCCCCAGTCTTCCCCCCCCCCCTCTGTACCCCCTCCCCCCTCTGCCCCAGTCTCCCCCCACCTCTACCCCAGTCTCCCCCCTGCATCAGTCCCCTTCACTCTCTGCCCCAGTCCGCTCCCTCCCTCTGCCCCAGTCTCCCCCCTCTGCCCCAGTCTCCCTCCCGCACTGCCCCAGTCTCTCCCTCTCCCCAGTCTCCCCCCTCTGCCCCAGTCCCCCCCACCACACTGCTCCAGTCTCCCAACCTTCTGCCCCAGTCTCCCCCTCCTTCTGCCCCAGTCTCCCCACTGCCCGTCTCCCCCCACCGCCTCAGTCTCCCCCCGCCTCTGCCCCAGTCTCCTCCCCCGCCCCAGTCTCCTCCTCCCTTCTGCTCCAGTCTCTGCCCTTCTGCCCCAGTCTCCCCACCGCCCCCCGGCCCCAGTCTCCACCCCCGCTGCCCCAGTCTTCCTCCACCCGCTGCCCCGTCTCCCCTCTGCCCCAGTCTCCGCCCCTCTGCCCCAGTCTTCCCCCCTCTGCCCCTGTCTCCTCCCCCTCTGTCCCAGTCTCCCCCTCTCTGCCCCAGTCTCCCCCCTCCGCCACAGTCTCGCCCCCTCTGTCCCAGTCTGCATCTCTTTGCCCTGCCCCCCCTCCCCCGACTCCCCTCTGCCCCAGTCTCAGCTCCCACCCTTCTGCCTAAGTTATCCCCCCACTGCCCCAGTCTCCCTCCTTTGCCCCAGTCTTCCGCTCTGCCCCAGTCTCCCCCCACCTGGCTGCAGTCTTCCCCCTGCTCCAGTACGCTCCCCCGCTCTGCCCCAGTCTCCACCCCCCATGCCCCAGTCTCCCCCCCGTGCCCCAGTCTTCTCCCCCTCTGCCCCTGTCTCCTCCCCCTCTGCCCCAGTCTCCCCCCCTCTGCTCCAGTCCCCTCCACCCTCTGCCCTCTGCCTCAGTCTCCCCCTCTTCCCCAGTCTCCCCCCTGCACTAGTCTCCCCCACCCCGCCCCAGTCTCCCCCCTCTACCCCAGTCCACTCCCCCTCCCAGTCTCAGTCCGCTCCCTCTGTCCCAGTCTTTGCCCACCTCTGCCCCAGCCTCCTCCCCTCTGCCCCATCTCCCCCTCCCTCCTCTGTCCCCCCACTCCCCTCTGCTCCAGACTCCCCCCCTCCGCCCCAGTCTCCCCCCTCTGCCCCAGTCTCCCTCCCGCACTGCCCCAGTCTCCCTCTCTCCCCAGTCTCCCCCCTCTGCCCCAGTCCCCCCCACTACACTGTCCCAGTCTCCCATCCTTCTGCCCCAGTCTCCCCCTCCTTCTGCCCCAGTCTCCCCCCTCCCCACTGCCCTTCACCCCCCACCGCCCCAGTCTCCCTCCGCCTCTGCCCCAGGCTCCTCCCCCGCCCCAGTCTCCTCCTCCCTTCTGCTCCAGTCTCCGCCCCTCTGCCCCAGTTTTCTCCCCTATCCCCAGTGTGGAAGAAAGAATCTATGAATCCATGGCTTATGAAAGAGGGAAGGGTTAAATTCTTTTTATTAGCTATGCTTAAAGAAATAATAAGACTAGAAAATAGCCACGCTTTTTAGCCTTGAAACTTACAGATGCAATTAAATGACTATCTGGTATTAAAAGGGAGTCTCCTTTGATTCTGCTTATTAGACTGTGAACAGAGAAAAACTATGCAAGGACAGATAGAGTGTGTACCTCCCGAGACGACCTTTGTACTCGCGGGACTAATGAATAAGATTCCTTTTCTATTTCTGTATTCAATTTCTGGATAAAGATAAGTGCAATTTGCTTGTACGACAGAGTTCTGCCTTGGTACGGTCCAAGCAAGCTCTCCAAGATATCTTGTTAGCTTTAGTAATAAACTTCTCTCGAAGCAACTTCTGAAAGTCTCCGCCTGAGTTAATTTAAGCTAAATAATTCCTCGACAGATTCTGGCGTAGTCCGGCAGGATCTCTAAAAAAAAAACGAGATCCAAAAGAACTAAATTTAACTTTTAAAGAGAAAAGAGGACTATTTCCTCGACAGATTCTAAAGAAAAGAGGAATTTTTAAGGACCTTCCTAGCTGAAAGGAGGAAGGTGCCTAGGCCGTCCTAGCTGAAAGGGGGAAGGGCCGCCGAGATCCCCGAGAGGGTGAGGCATAAGGTAGCTACCGCTAAGAAGCTAAAATAACAAGAAGGCAAAAGGAGACCCCGAGCTGAGCGGAAGAGAGAACACCGGTGAGCGCTTTGTAAATTATTGTATATTTTGTAGGATTGTCCTAACTCTCATTTCAGAAAAGATCGCGAGACGTTGCACCCGGAAGAATGGGAAACGGCTCTAGTCGAGCAGGGCGCTCGCGCCCAGCTCCTAGAAAAGGAAAGAAGGACGACCTCTCAACTGAAAGAATGAAAGTACATCCTAAGACTGAGAAAAGAATCCGTAAGGTAGTAAAGCAACGAGAGAAGGTAGGAGATCCCATTGTGCCGCCCGGCTCACCGGCGGACACTGTAATTAAAGAAACAGGAGACGACAGATACGCGGTAACGTTTAGTAGCGATTTGTACGGTTGGTCTGATGGGGATTGGCCATATGGAGGAAGTTTTAAATTGTCCTTAATTGAGGAATGGAGACAGACCACCAAAGATGGGGCGGGGGACCCCAGTTGGGATAAAGATTATATGGAGAATTGTTTTAAAAAATGGACAGAGGTGGCAAAGAGGCACCAGCCCCTAAAAATCAAAAGAAAGAGGAGGAGGGTAAGGAGAATCCCCCTCCCTCTTACAGCCCCCCGAGTGCCCCGGTTTTGACCGCTTCCCCTGTCGGCTTATACCCCCGTCTTCCAACCACCAAGCCGGATGATTGGCAGGAGATTATAGAAATAGTGGCCGCTCAGCTGGATAAGACAGGCCGATTCCTCCACTATCCCCACGACACAAGCCCCCGTGTAATGATCAGAACAACGGCTGTCCTAAAGCCCTGGACACCGGGAGAAGCTCGGGATATGATATCAGCTGCCCCTAATCCTGTTAAGAAGCCAGTAGCCTTTCACAACTGGCTTGAGCAAACCTGTACCATTTATTAAAGGGAGCTAAAAAGCATGGAGATATAGGGGAAGTCACCCGCTGCTTGCAGAAAGCAGAAGAATAGATTTTGCAGGCAGATGGAAAAATAGTTGGGACGAGCATGCAGGAATACCAATGGATCAAAATGAACCTTTGGCAGTGCAAACCTTGTTAAATTGTATGTTGCCACAACAAGCAAGAACATACAAAATAAGGGTTTTGGACTGGCAAGGAAAAAGTTGGAAAGAGACAGTTACAGTACTGGCTAACATGGATAGAGAGGGACTATTTACCTATAAGGAAAATAAGGCTAAAACAGCAGGTCAGTAAATCAGCAAAAGGGACGAGGACAGGCACAGAATAATCAGCATAGGGATGCCCCTGAGGCTTAGTGGTACAGGCGCCAGCCCTCCGCTTATCGGCAGACATAGAAGAAAACCCTCTGGCAGTAGTAAAAGTAGGAGACACTTATGTGAAGTTCCTGGTGGATACCGGTGCTACTATGTCTTCTGTACCATCCTCTGTGGGATTATCTGTAAGCAACACCTTCTTAAGTATGGGTGTGGCCGGTATCCCCATGAAAGAATTTTTATCTGAACCTACCAAATTGATATTTGAAGGTCAATCAGTTAATGATGAGACTTTGATAGTCTCTAAAACAACACCGCTCCCTTTATTGGGAAGACAGACTTTGTGCAAACTAGGAGCCACAATTTATTGCACAAAGGAAGGAATGTACATGGAGCTCCCTCCAAATAATATTCATCAGTTCTTTAATGGGATTAAAAAAGAGAAAAGGGAGGATAACAAAGAAAAGGCTACCCTCTATTGTTGGCAATTGATTGGCAACTTCTATTCCCCCTTGATACATGAAGTTATACAAAACTTAAAAGCTAAATTTGACTCTAATACTGAAGAATTGATGTATATAATTTTGACAAGCTTTGAGGCAGTTCAGCTTCACTGTACAGCCTGGTACACTTGACAAAAAGCTGAAACTCACCAGTGTTTGGTACAATCCTTTTTAAATAGAGAAGAAATAGTAGAAGCTACGCCCCGCATTTATTTTGGACCAGAAGGATTGGGGGTAGCCATTGATTTGACACCCTTACAGCAACAGCGGTTTAGAGAAGCGAACTCGACACCCCATCTGACATTGGCTGTAAAACCGCCAGCGAAACCTAAAGATATGGGTCCGATGATTGTAGGAATAGAAAGAGAAAAACAGCAACAAGGCTATCAACCTTGGGCAGTAATAAAATTGCAAAATGTTCAGATAGACTTTATCACCCACAACAGGGGAATTCTCCAGTGGAAAGGTAAAAATCATGCCTCCACTTTTGAAAAACAGCAACCCCCGGAACAACCAAGCCCTAAGCTGCCAATGGCATTGAATCAAGTATCTCCTGAACTTTGGGCAAAGCATAAGAATCATGTTGGGCAAGTACACTCTGCAGTACCCCATCGGGTACAGCTGATAAAGAACGCCGTGTTACCAAGCATTAGGCAGTACAGACTGCCTCCAGAGGCAGAAAATGGGATAGAGCCAGTCATTTCTGCATTGTTGGAACAAGGAGTTTTAGAAAAGACACAGAGCCCGTGTAACACTCCGATACTGCCCATACCAAAGGTTAATAGGCCGAAATAATGGAGATTTGTGCAAGATCTGAGAGCTATTAATAAGATAGTAGTCGCTATCACCCCTGTGGTACCGGACACCAACATTATACTATCTGCTATACCACCAACAGCAACTGTCTTTATTGTAATAGATCTGTGTTCAGCTTTTTTCTCCATCCCTTTAAATCAAGAAAGTCAGTATCTGTTTGCTTTCACCCACAAGAAGCAGTAGTACACATGGACCAGGTTGCCCCAAGGATACACCGAAAGCCCCGCAGTATATGCAGCAGCAGTAAAAAGAGACCTCGAAGACTGTTCATTATCAGACCAGTCTGTACTGCTGCAGTATGCGGACGATTTGCTTGTGGCTTCTAGCCACGGATACAGGTGCATGCAAGATTCCCTGAAACTGTTACAGCACCTATGTGAAAGAGGGCACCGAGTGTCGTTACCAAAGTTACAATTTTGTCAAACTCAAGTCCAGTACCTGGGTTTTCACATATCTCAAGGGCAGAGGCAGCTAGGACCAGAAAGAATTCAGACAATTCAAAGGGCCACCATACCAAAGACAAAGAAGGAAATCTTGTCATTTTTGGGGATGGTTGGGTACTGTAGACAATTATCGAGAATGGGATGCGGTCCTAAGATCAGCTGCCCTAAATGATGTCCCACCCAAGGTGGAGTGGACCCCAGAGAGAGAGGAGGCATTTAAACAATTAAAGAAAGCCATTACTAATGCTCCGGCGTTGGGACTTCCGAATTATGGTAAACCTTTTCAGATGTATATGAATAAGAAAGAAGGATTTGCAACCGCAGTACTAACCCAAGAACATGGTGGGGGAAATAGACCAGTTGCTTATTATTCGGATTTGCTGCCTCCAGTAGTAAGGGGAATGCCAGCATGTCTACGTGCTGTAGCTGCTACTGCGGTCATGGTGGAGAAGTCGGTACCTATTGTTTTGGATCATCCATGTACTGTCATTACAGCCCATGCTGTGTTATTACTTTTGAATTCAGCTGCCACACAACACTTTACAGCGTCTCGAAGAACAGGTTATGAAGTATTACTGCTGTCACACCCTAACTATACCTTTCGACGTGCACCGGTAGTGAACCCAGCCACCTTTCTTCCTACTAAAGAAGTAGAGGATCCAGACCAGCATGATTGTCTGTTAACGGTGGAAATAGCCACCTTACCAAGACCAGATTTGCTCACAGAGCCCATGGACAATCCTGATCTTATTCTCTATACGGATGGATCATCGTACAGGCCGTCGGATGACTTGCTGTTGGCAGGCTATGCTATTGTAAATCCCCACGAAACTGTTGAAGCATTCACCCTGCCTCCCGGAACCTCGGCTCAGGCTGCTGAATTGTTTGCCCTCACTAGAGCTTGTATAATAGCTAAAGATCATACTGCTAATATCTATACTGATTCTAGATATGCATTCGGTGTGGTCCATGATTTTGGACAACTGTGGAAAAACAGAGGCTTTATCACTTCTGGTGGAAAGCATATTAAGCACTCTCAACTGGTGCTTAATCTATTAGACGCCATTCAGTTGCCAAGTAAGGTAGCCGTTATCAAATGTGCAGCTCACACAACCGGTGAGGATGAAGTATCAGTGGGAAATAGGAGGGCTGACGAAACAGCCAAACAGGCCACTTCGGCACAGGCAGACTGCCTTCAAGCAGTCTGTTTCCCCTCCACAGGTACTTGACATCCAACAACTTAAAACAGCTCAACAACAAGTTACCATGCAGGAAGGAAGAACTTGGGAAAACCAGGGTTGTTTTAAAAAACGACATTTGGTGTCACCCTGATGGGCGAACTGTTTGTCCTAGATCTCTATTTTTGCCCCTGTCTCGCCTAGCACACGGTCAGGCTCACATGGGCAAAGGAGGAATGATACATGCTATTAATGCACAGTGGTATACACCAGGAATAACAGTAGTAATTGAGAAAGTTGCTAGAACATGCCAAATTTGTCAACAAAATAACAGAGGTAAAACACCTGCTGGATATGATCATCTACCCCAACCAAGTATGCCCTTTGAAAATTTGCAAATTGACTTTGTCCACATGCCTCCAGTATCAGGTCTCAAGTATCTATTAGTCATAGTAGATATGTTCACAAGGTGGGTAGAAGCGTACGCCACTAGGAGAGACGATGCCCGAACAGTCGTAAAAATTCTATTTAAAGAAATAGTACCAAGATATGGGATACCTATGGGAATCAACAGTGACAGGGGAACACACTTCACCGGAAAAATAGTGCAAAACCTTGCAGAAGCGTTAAGGTTCCAGTGGAAGTTACATATACCATATCAGTCACAGTCCTCGGGAATGGTAGAAAGACTAAATAAAATCTACCCTTACCAAGGTATGTCAGGAGACTGGACTGAAGTGGCCAGAAGCCTTACCATTAGTACTGTATACAATGAGAAACCAGAAAAACCGAAACACTGGGTTGACACCACATGAAGCCTTATTGGGAAGACCAATGCCTACTGGGGTAAAACCACCACTGGCAGATGAAAAAATAGCATTAATTTGGAATGATGAAAAATCACTAAAGTATGCTCAGGCCATGTGTGAAATAGCAAGAAGTCTGCATGAACAAATAAAGCAGACACAGGTGCCCCCGTCGGAAGGAAATATGCACCCTTTCAGGCCTGGAGACCAAGTGTTAGTAAAAACATTAAATAAAGAATCCTTTTCTCCTAGGTGGAAAGGACCGTATCAGATAATTCTCACAACACGAACCGCTTTGAAGTTGGAAAAGCACCCGAACTGGGTGCATGCGACCCGCTGTAAATATTATTTCCCCGATGAATTACAGCCGAAGGAAAAGGCATTGAACCAGGACGTACTACGGTCGCCCGACTAAGAAAACAGCCATCTTCTCGCTGAAAGAACTGTACCTGCTCTTGTATTAAATATTTGGACTTTAAATTATTGCACAAAATTCACGGAGGGATGTCAGAGCTCATTTGTGTGCAAGTTTGGGCCTTTATTATTTGGGCCACTGTTACTATCGTGTGGACGTGTTGTTATTGTAACGACTTATTTCAAGAGTGGTATAGAAACAAACAAGAAAGGGAAGATGGGAAGGGACTCTTGGAAAAATAAATGGACGTTAGGTATACTGATCATTTTAGCGACAGGGAACTCCCGGCAGGAGGAAGAAGTCCTAAAAGAAGGAAGAGTATGGAAGGGAAATATGGTATGGGAAAGAAGTAATAGTATAAGGCAGCAAGGCAATTTTATATGCCCAGCAGGCCAAAGTTGTATAATAGGGAATTTTACGGTACGATGTGAGGCATGTGGAATGAAGGAAGAAAGAGGGGAGTTCCAGTTTATATTGGGGAAAGGGTATCAGTTGTTAATAGAATTCCAGGCCGATGTGTGGATGAGGTGTACCTGGAGCACAGGGAAAAACAAGAGATGGATGCACAAAGGAGGGCCGGACGAGAGAAAAGACTTCCTCCGTTATTCATTTACAGGTATGGGAGATGGGCAGCAGATGTTGTGCATGAATAACACCCCAGTGAATGGAGGAGACCCATTTGTGGTAAAATGGTCAGTAAAAGAATCCGGCCACCTAGAAGACCGAGACCCTGGACATCTAAAAAGGATACTGACCACTTGCATCCCAGTGGTAAGATCCCCAGGTGTATTAAATCTAACAATACGAATTAAATATCCCCCAAAGAAAGAAGATGGTTGCCACACAACCAGTGTTAAGGTATCTTTTGAAAAAGAAAGACCCCAAAGAAAGAAACGGGATGTATTAGAGACTGTGTTAGGTGGAGTGGGAGCAGGAATTACAGATATCAGGTTACGTCCTAAATGAAAGGGATTTCATTTGAAGGGATGAAGGGATAGAGAAGGAAATAGAGAACCTAATGAAAGAACAACAGGGAGTAAACAAGTACACCCATTGCCTGTTTAAAGAAATGATCAGACAGCTATTAAGAGCCGAGTTAGAAAGGAAAATATTATCCTTCCATGCTAACACATGGGAAAGGCGGCTGGAAATTAACAAAAGGGACAAGCTTCTTAATTTAACCATTAACCCTCAAAAAAGATATACCAGTTGTAATTCAAAAGGATGTAACGTTACAATGGAGATAGTAAGTATGACACGAAAATAAATTTGGTGTCAGTTCCAAGTAATGCCCCAGCTGTTTGGACAGAACTTCTGGTACCCAGAATTTAAAGGAGATTGGGTCGATGAGAAGAATATGACACATCACCAGAGGGGATGTGCTAGGTGGCCATTCGGAATGGTATGTCCCTATCAAGTAATAGGCCTGCTCTCCGAAATAGAAAGAAAAGGTGTATGCATGAAAGGAATGTTAAGTGGCTTAGAGGAAAAGGTTGATGAAGACGATTATCTCCAAATGCGACCCTATCCTGAAGGGTATACACCCCCTTTTGCTAAAGAAGAAAATATAGGAAATTGTGTTGATCTAAAAAAATAAAAAGATCAACAAGGAGGGAATTGTGGAAGAAAGAATCTATGAATCCATGGCTTATGAAAGAGGGAAGGGTTAAATTCTTTTTATTAGCTATGCTTAAAGAAATAATAAGACTAGAAAATAGCCACGCTTTTTAGCCTTGAAACTTACAGATGCAATTAAATGACTACCTGGTATTAAAAGGGAGTCTCCTTTGATTCTGCTTATTAGACTGTGAACAGAGAAAAACTATGCAAGGACAGATAGAGTGTGTACCTCCCGAGACGACCTTTGTACTCGCGGGACTAATGAATAAGATTCCTTTTCTATTTCTGTATTCAATTTCTGGATAAAGATAAGTGCAATTTGCTTGTACGACAGAGTTCTGCCTTGGTACGGTCCAAGCAAGCTCTCCAAGATATCTTGTTAGCTTTAGTAATAAACTTCTCTCGAAGCAACTTCTGAAAGTCTCCACCTGAGTTAATTTAAGCTAAATAATTCCTCGACACCCAGTCTTCCCCCCTCTGCCCAAGTCCCCCCCCCCACACTGCCCCAGTCTCCCCCCCCCTTCTGCCCAGTCTCTCACCCCTCTGCCCATCTCTGCCCCACCGCCCCAGTCTGCGTTCCTTTGCCCCGTCTCCCCCTCCCCCCTCTGACAATCTCCCTCTGCCTCAGACTCTCCCCCCCGCCTCGCCCCAGTCTCCAGCTCCATCCCAGTCTCACCCCGCCCCAGTCTCACCCCTGCTCCAGTCCCCTTCACTCTCTGCCCCAGTCCGCTCCCCCTCGCCCCAGTCCGCTCCCTCTGTCCCAGTCTCTCCCCTTTCTGCCCCAGTCTCCCCTCCCCCCGTGCCCCAGTTCCCTCTGCCCCAGTCTTTCCCCCACCCCCTGTACCCCCTCCCCCCTCTGCCCCAGTCTCCCCCCACCTCTACCCCAGTCTCCCCCCTGCATCAGTCCCCTTCACTCTCTGCCCCAGTCCGCTCCCTCCCTCTGCCCCAGTCTCCCCCCTCTGCCCCAGTCTCCCTCCCGCACTGCCCCAGTCTCTCCCTCTCCCCAGTCTCCCCCCTCTGCCCCAGTCCCCCCCACCACACTGCTCCAGTCTCCCCCTCCTTCTGCCCCAGTCTCCTCCTCCTTCTGCCCCAGTCTCCCCACTGCCCGTCTCCCCCCACCGCCCCAGTCTCCCCCCGCCTTTGCCCCAGTCTCCTCCCCCGCCCCAGTCTCCTCCTCCCTTCTGCTCCAGTCTCTGCCCTTCTGCCCCAGTCTCCCCACCGGCCCCAATCTCCGCCCCCGCTGCCCCAGTCTTCCTCCATCCGCTGCCCCGTCTCCCCTCTGCCCCAGTCTCCGCCCCTTTGCCCCAGTCTTCCCCCCTCTGCCCCTGTCTCCTCCCCCTCTGCCCCAGTCTCCCCCCTCCGCCACAGTCTCGCCCCCTCTGTCCCAGTCTGCATCTCTTTGCCCTGCCCCCCCTCCCCCGACTCCCCTCTGCCCCAGTCTCAGCTCCCACCCTTCTGCCTAAGTTTTCCCCCCACTGCCCCAGTCTCCCTCCTTTGCCCCAGTCTTCTGCTCTGCCCCAGTCTCCCCCCACCTGGCCGCAGTCTTCCCCCTGCTCCAGTACGCTCCCCCGCTCTGCCCTAGTCTCCACCCCCCATGCCCCAGTCTCCCCCGCCGTGCCCCAGTCTTCTCCTCCTCTGCCCCTGTCTCCTCCCCCTCTGCCCCAGTCTCCCCCCCCTCTGCTCCAGTCCCCTCTGCCCTCTGCCTCAGTCTCCCCCTCTTCCCCAGTCTCCCCCCTGCACTAGTCTCCCCCACCCCGCCCCAGTCTCCCCCCTCTACCCCAGTCCACTCCCCCTCCCAGTCTCAGTCCGCTCCCTCTGTCCCAGTCTTTGCCCACCTCTGCCCCAGCCTCCTCCCCTCTGCCCCATCTCCCCTTCCCTCCTCTGTCCCCCCACTCCCCTCTGCTCCAGACTCCCCCCCTGCGCCCCAGTCTCCCCCCTCTGCCCCAGTCTCCCTCCCGCACTGCCCCAGTCTCTCTCTCTCCCCAGTCTCCCCCCTCTGCCCCAGTCCCCCCCACTACACTGTCCCAGTCTCCCATCCTTCTGCCCCAGTCTCCCCCTCCTTCTGCCCCAGTCTCCCCCCTCCCCACTGCCCTTCACCCACCACCGCCCCAGTCTCCCTCCGCCTCTGCCCCAGGCTCCTCCCCCGCCCCAGTCTCCTCCTCCCTTCTGCTCCAGTCTCCGCCCCTCTGCCCCAGTTTTCCCCCCTCTGCCCCAGTCCCCCCACCCCACACTGCCCCAGTCTCCCCCCCCCCTTCTGCCCAGTCTCTCACCCCCTCTGCCCGTCTCCCTCCCCACCCTCCGCCCCAGTCTGCGTTCCTTTGTCCCGTCTCCCACCTCCCCCCTCTGACAATCTCCCTCTGCCCCAGACTCCCCCCGCCCCAGTCTCCAGCTCCGCCCCAGTCTCCCCCCACCCCGCCCCAGTCTTACCCCTGCTCCAGTCCCCTTCACTCTCTGCCCCAGTCCGCTCCCCCCCCGCCCCAGTCCGCTCCCTCTGTCCCAGTCTCTCCCCTTTCTGCCCAGTCTTCCCCCCCCCCCCCCGTGTCCCAGTTCCCTCTGCCCCAGTCCCCGACCCTCTGCCCCAGTCTCCCCCCTGCACCAGTCTCCGCCCCTCTGCCCCAGTCTTCTCCCCCCTCTGTACCCCCTCCCCCTCTGCCCCAGTCTCCCCACTGCTCCAGTCCCCTTCACTCTCTGCCCCAGTCCTCTGCCCCCGTCTCCCCCCTCTGCCCCAGTCTCCCTCCCGCACTGCCCCAGTCTCCCCCCTCTGCCCCAGTCCCCCCTACCACACTGCTCCAGTCTCCCAACCTTCTGCCCCAGTCTCCCCCTCCCCACTGCCCGTCTCCCCCCACAGCCCCAGTCTCCTCCCCCGCCCCAGTCTCCTCCTCTCTTCTGCTCCAGTCTCTGCCCTTCTGCCCCAGTCTCCCCCCCCCCCCCCCGCCCGGCCCCAGTCTCTGCCCCCGCTGCCCCAGTCTCCGCCCCTCTGCCCCAGTCTTCCCCCCTCTGCCCCTGTCTCCTCCCCCTCTGTCCCAGTCTGCATCCCTTTGCCCTGCCCCCCCTCCCCCAACTCCCCTCTGTCCCAGTCTCAGCTCCCACCCTTCTGCCTAAGTTTTCCCCCCACTGCCCCAGTCTCTCTCCTTTGCCCCAGTCTCCCGCTCTGCCCTAGTCTCCCCCCACCTGGCCCCAGTCTTGCCCCTGCTCCAGTCCGCTCCCCCGCTCTGCCCCAGTCTCCACCCCCCATGCCCCATTCCCCCCCCCGTGCCCCAGTCTTCTCCCCCTCTGCCCCTGTCTCCTCGCCCTCTGCCCCAGTCTCCCCCGCTCTGCTCCAGTCCCCTCTGCCCTCTGCCTCAGTCTCCCCCTCTTCCCCAGTCTCCCCCCTGCACTAGTCTCCCCCCACCCCGCCCCAGTCTCCCCCCTCTACCCCAGTCCACTCCCCCTCCCAGTCTCAGTCCGCTCCCTCTGTCCCAGTCTTTTCCCACCTCTGCCCCAGCCTCCTCCCCTCTGTCCCATCTCCCCCTCCCTCCTTTGTCCCCCCACTCCCCTCTGCCCCAGACTCCCACCCTCCGCCTCAGTCTACCCCCTGCTCCAGTCCCCTCCACTCTCTGCCCCAGAATCCCCCCCCCCCCCCGCCCTTCGCCCCAGTCTACCACCAGTCCCCTCCACTCTCTGGCCCAGTCTTCCCCCCCTCTTGCCCAGTCTTCCCCCCTCTGGCCCAGTCTTCCCCCCTCTGCCCCATCTTCCCCCCCCCCCCGCCCCAGTCTCTTCCCCTCTGCCCCAGTCTCACCCCCCCCAACCAGTCTCCTCCCCGCACCAGTTTCCCCCCCTCTGCCCCAGTCTCCACCCTCTGCCCCATCTCCCCCCCCCGCCCCAGTCTCACCCCCCCCCACCCAGTCTCCTCCCCGCACCAGTTTCCCCGCCTCTGCCCCAGTCGCCTCCCACACTGCTCCAGCCGCCCAACCTTCTGCCCCAGTCTCCCAACCCCTTTGCCCGTCTCCCCCCGCCCCCCCCCCCACCCCAGTCTGCGTTCCTTTGCTCCGGGCTCAGCCCGCCTCTGCCCCGTCTCCCCCTCCCCCCTCTGACACTCTCCCTCTGTCCCAGACTCCCCCCCTCCACCCTCGCCTCAGTCTCCAGCTCCGCCCCAGTCTCCCCCACACCTGCCCCAGTCTCCTCCTCCCCTCTGCTCCAGTCTCCGCCCTCCTGCCCTATTCTTACCCCCTCTGCCCCAGTCTCCCCCGCACCTTGCCCCAGTCTCTCCCCTCTGGCCCAGTCTCGCCCCCCCCGCTCTGCCCCAGTCTCTCCCCGCGTGCCCCAGTCTCTCCCCCCGTGCCCCAGTCTCTCCCCCGTGCCCCAGTCTTCTCCCCCTCTGTCCAAGTCTCCCCCCATCCTCCCCCACCCTGTCTCCCCCCTCTGACCCAGTCTTCCCCCCCTCTGGCCCAGTCTTCCCCCCTCTGGCCCAGTCTCCCCCTCTTCCCCAGTCTCCCCTCTGCCCCAGTCTCTCCCCTCTGCCACAGTCTTGCCCCCCCCGCCCCAGTCTCCTCCCACTCCAATCCCCTCCACTCTCTTCCCCCCTCTGACCCAGTCTCCCCCCTCTGCCCCAGTCTCCCCCCCCGTCCAGTCTCCCCCACCTCTGCCCCAGTCTCCCCCCCCCCTCTGCTCCAGTCTCTTCCCCTCTGCCCCAATCTCCCACCCTTCTGTGCCAGTATCCCCCTCCTTCTGCCCCAGTCTCCCACCCCCTCTGCCCGTCTCCCCCCCCTCCCCGCCCCAGTCTGCATTCCTTTGCCCCGCCTCTGCCCTGTCTCTCCCCTCCCCCCTCTCCCCTCTGACACTCTCTCTCTGCCCCAGTCTCCCCCCACCCCGCCCCAGTCTCCCCCCTGCTCCAGTCCCCTTCACTCTCTGCCCCAATCCGTTCCCTCTGCCCCAATCTCTCCCCCTTCTGCCCCAGTCTCCCCTGCCTCTGCCCCAGTCTTCCCCCCCCTCCGTGCCCCAGTCCCCTCTGCCCCAGTCTCCCCCCTCTGCAACAGTCTGCATTCCTTTACCCTGCCTCCTCCTCCCCCGTCTCCCCCCTGCCCCAGTCTCCTCCCCCTCTGTCCAAGTCTCCCCCATCCCCCCCCACCCCGTCTCCCCCCTCTGCTCCAGTCCCTTCCACCCTCTGCCCTCTGCCCCAGTCCACTTCTTACCTCTTCCCCAGTCTCTCTCTCTTCCCCAGTCTCCCCCCTGCACTAGCCTCCCCCTACCCCACCCCAGTCTCCCCCCTCTACCCCAGTCTACTCCCCCTCCCAGCCTCAGTCTGCTTCCTCTTCCCCAGTCTCCGCCCACCTGTGCCGCAGTCTCCCCCCCTCTGCCCCATCTCCCCCCTCCAACCTCTGTCCCCCCACTCCCCTCTGCCCCAGCCTCCTCCCCGCCCCAGTCTCCAGCTCTGCTCCAGTCTCCCCCCTGTTCCAGTCCCCTCCACTCTCTACCCCAGTCTCCCCCTTCTACCCCGTCTCCCCCTCTCTGCCCCAGTCTCCCTCCTCTGCCCCAGTCTCTTCCCCTCTGCCCCAGTCTCCCTCCCTCTGCCCCGTCTCCCCCTCTCTGCCCCAGTCTCTTCCCCTCTGCCCCAGTCTCCCTCCCTCTGCCCCCGTCTCCCCCCCCTGCCCCAGTCGCCCCCGTCTCCCCCCCTCTGCCCCCGTCTCCCCCCCCTCTGCCCCGTCTCCCCCTCTGCCCCGTCTCCCCCCTCTGCCCTACCTTGCCCCCGTCTCCCCCCTCTGCCCCCGTCTCCCCCCTCTGCCCCCGTCTCCCCCCTCTGCCCCCGTCTCCCCCCTCTGCCCCAGTCTCCCCCCTCTGCCCCAGTCTCCCCCCCCTCTGCCCCAATCTCCCCCCCTCTGCCCCAGTCTCCCCCCCCTCTGCCCCAGTCTCCCCCCCTCTGCCCCAGTCTCCCCCCCTCTGCCCCAGTCTCCCCCCCTCTGCCCCAGTCTCCTCTCCCCTCAGCCCCAGTCTCCCCCCCTCTGCCTCCGTCTCCCCCCCTCTGCCTCCGTCTCCCCCCCTCTGCCCCAGTCTCCCCCCTCTGCCCCAGTCTCCCCCCTCTGCCCCAGTCTCCCCCCTCTGCCCCACTCTCCCCCCTCTGCCCCAATCTCCCCCCTTTGCTCCAGACTCCCCCCTCTGCCCCGTCTACCCCTCCCCCCTCTGTCCCCCCTCCTTGCTCTGCCCCAGTCTCCCCCCCACCCCAGTAACTCCCCCGCCCACATTCATTCCCCACCCCGCCCCAGTCTCCCCCCCCCGCCCCAGTCTCCCCCCTTTGCCTCCCTCCCCCTCTGCCCCAGTCTCCCCCCTCTGCCCCAGTCTCCCCCACTGTCCCAGTTCCCTCCCCCATCCTGCCCAAATCCCCTCCCCCCTGCCCCAGTCCCCTCCCCTCCCTTCCCCAGTCACCACCCCCCACCTCTCCCCAAGTAGAATTCTTTATTAAGGTGGAGAGTGACACAGTTAATTCAGGGACTAGGGTCCTGAACTTAAAGAAAGGTAACTTCGATGGTATGAGATGTGAATTGGCTAGAATAGACTGGCGAGTGATATTTAAAGGGTTAATGGTGGATAGGCAATGGCAAACATTTAAAGATCACATGGATGAACTTCGACATCTCTGTCTGGAGTAAAAATAAAATGGGGAAGGTGGCTCAACCGTGGCTAACAAGGGAAATGAAAGATAGTGTTAAATCCAAGGAAGAGGTATATAAATTGGACAGAAAAAGCCAATTGGGAGAAATTTAGAATTCAGCAGAGGAGGACAAAGGGTTTAATAAGGAGGGGGAAAATAAAGTATGAGAGGAAGCTTGCTGGGATCATAATTGACTGCAAAAGCTTCTATAGATATGTGACGAGAAAGAGATTAGTGAAGACAAACGTAGGTCCCTTGCAGTCAGATTCAGGTGAATTTATAATGGGGAACAGAGAAATGGCAGACCAATTGAACAAATACTTTGGTTCTGTCTTCACGAAGGAAGACACGAATAAACTTCCGAAAATACTAGGGAACGGAGGATCTAGCAAGAAGGAGGAACTGAAGGAAATCCTTATTAGACAGGAAATTGTGTTAGGAAAATTGATGGGATTGAAGGCCGATAAATCCCCAGAGCCTGATAGTCTGCATTCCAGAGTAGTTAAGGAAGTGGCCCTAGAAATAGTGAATGCATTGGTGATCATTTTCCAACAGTCTATCGACTCTGGATCAGTTCCTATGGCCTGGAGGGTAGCTAATGTAACACCACTTTTTAAAAAAGGAGGGAGAGAGAAAACGAGGAATTATAGACCGGTTAGCCTGACATCAGCAGTGGGGAAAATGTTGGAATCAATTATTAAAGATGAAATAGCAGCGCATTTGGAAAGCAGTGACAGGATCGGTCCAAATCAGCATGGATTTATGAAAGGGAAATCATGCTTGACAAATCTTCTAGAATTGTTTGAGGATGTGACTAATAGAGTGGACAAGGGAGAACCAGTGGATGCGGTGTATTTGGACTTTCAAAAGGCTTTTGACAAGGTCCCACACAAGAGATTGGTGTGCAAAATTAAAGCACATGGTATTGGGAGTAATGTATTGACGTTGATATCGAACTGGTTGGCAGACAGGAAGCAAAGTGTCGGGATAAACGGGTCCTTTTCAGAATGGCAGGCAGTGACTAGTGGGGTGCCGCAGGGTTCAGTGCTGGGACCCCAGCTCTTTACAATATACATCAATGATTTAGATGAAGGAATTGAGAGTAATATATCCAAGTTTGCAGATGACACTAAGCTAGGTGGCAGTGTAAGCTGTGAGGGGGACGCTAGGAGGCTGCAGGGTGACTTGGACAGGTTAGGTGAGTTGGCAAATGCATGGCAGATGCAGTATAATGTGGATAAATGTGAGGTTAAAACAGGAAGGCAGAATATTATCCTAATGACGGCAGAGTAGGAAAAGGGGAGGTGCAACGAGACCTGGGTGTCATGGTACATCAGTCATTGAAAGTTGCCATGTAGGTACAGCAGGCGGTGAAGAAGGCAAATGACATGTTGGCCTTCATAGCTAGGGGATTTGAGTATAGGAGCAGGGAGGTCTTACTGCAGTTGTACAGGGCCTTGGTGAGGCCTCACCTGGAATATTGTGTTCAGTTTTGGTCTCCTAATCTGAGGAAGGACGTTCTTGCTATTGAGTGAGTGCAGCAAAGGTTCACCAGACTGATTCCCGGGATGGCAGGACTGACATATGAGGAGAGACTGGATCGACTGGGCCTTTATTCACTGGAGTTTAGAAGGATGAGAGAGGATGTCATAGAAACATATAAAATTCTGACGGGACTGGACAGGTTAGATGCAGGAAGAATGTTCCCGATGTTGGGGAAATCCAGAACCAGGGGTCACAGTCTAAGGATAAGGGGCAGGCCATTTAGGACTGAGATGAGGAGAAACTTCTTCACTCAGAGAGTTGTTAACCTGTGTAATTCCCTACCACAGAGAGTTGTTGATGCCAGTTCATTGGGTATATTCGAGAGGGAGTTAGATATGGCCCTTACGGCTAAAGGGATCAAGGGATCTGGAGAGAAAGCAGGAAAGGGGTACTGAGGTGAATGATCAGCCATGGTCTTATTAAATGGTGGTGCAGGCTTGAAGGGCCGAATGGCCTACTCCTACACCTATTTTCTATGTTTGCAGGGTATGAATGTGAGCAATATCCGTGAGAGGGTGAGTGGTGGGGGTGTCCCACACCTTTGGACGTTGACCCCCACCATCAACAGAAGGCAGTGGAGATGCTGAGGAGCTGCTCCACCGTGGCTGTGGTGGAGGTTGAGGTGGGCGGGGAGAGTCACACGCCAGTGAGTACCTCCCCATTAGCCATTTATCAATGTTTCCATACAGGACAATGTAGAGGGCTGCACTTCCCATTCTATCCCCACCCCTGCCCCGTGGAACGGACAAACCTGTTAATCCTCTCCTTTTCTCCCCACTAGTGGCAGGGGAAGGGCGAAGGCTGCAGGCTGCTCCGTTGGAGGTGTTGGAGCGGGACAACTTGGAGAAAGAGGTGGGAGAGTGCATGGGCAAGCGAGGGGGAGAAACCCCGGCAGAAGATGGGGGTGTGGAGAGGATTTGCAATGCAGCTCGTGCCCTACGAGCTGGCAGATAAGGGACTGACGGAAAGCTGCTTCCTGGGAGTGCAGCCTCAATCCCAACATCAGGCTACCCCTGTGCAGAGACAGAGTCACCCAACTCTCATCAGCCTGGCACCAGCACAGACACAGGCAACTGTGCTCAGAGAGCAATTCCGTGCCACGGTAGCTCCCAGACATCTGACTCCAGTCGCACTGTGGCAGTGCGAGATTTGGAGGAGGTGGAGGATGTCTCTGCCACTCCGGGGAGACCGGCCAGAAGGTGGTCACGGAGCGGAGCCTGGCTTGCCCATTGCAAGCATGAAGAGGCGCCTGCAGATGGAGCAACAAAGGGGGATGAGGACCAACTCCTGGGGAAGCCAGCTACACGCTAAGAAGCAAGTGCCCTCTCCCTTAACTCTGCCAGTGCCATATCAAATGAAATGAATTCACCAGCCCTGCGCAACAGTGCGTCAGTCATCTGCCGGATGCTGTCCCTCACTGCCTCTTGACTGAATTGGCACAGGTGCCCCCTTGGATGCCTGGTTCCCAAATATTTATTCTTGGATGATGCAAATGGTCTGAAAGGAAATAAGAATGTCTCCTTATCATTGTCGTGGAATATTATTCCAAATGCTGGAATCTTGTATCTTATACCTGCCTCTGGTCAGACAGTAATTCCATTACCTGAAAAATACAAAGAATTCAGAAGATATTGATGCAAAAGAAAGGGATGGATACATGGTTGAACCATGAGACTTTTATATTTGGAAAGCTACTTTCATTGCCATGTCTCAATCTTTTGTAATTTAGCTAAACAATGCACAATGTTTGTAATAAAAGACTTCTTTCAGAGCTATGGTGACCTTCATCTCCACCATGATGGCCCTGCAGCTTGTGAACCGAGACTTGAGATCATCCTGCAGCAGGTCGCAAAGTCAACCAATTGCGCCTTTACTGAGGATTAGTGCAAAACTTACCTTAATAAGACAGATTTTAGCCTGTAAGATTTATGTTTTTTCTCAAAATTTTGCAGAGTTCGGACTTGTGAGACAAAAGCGATACAGACTCAGAATGTTTCTTTTCTCATCCCTATCCAGGGGTTATCTTTACTCAGAAAAATCTAAAGAAATACAAGCAATCACGGGAGCATCAAATGCACAATCATTTCTAATTATTAACCTGCACCAACCTATCCCGTTGAAGTACTTTTTAACAATTAAATATTGCTTCTTCACTAAGTGATTATAAAGCAAAGACACTCACACGAGCGTTAACTCCAGCCGTGGTCAGCGATCGGAAATGAACCCTGTGATTCTCTTGGCAACTGATTGGGTCACCACTCACTTCGGCGACACCCCCCGACCTCACGTTTCACAGCCATTTTTATACCCCTTTCCTGGGATGTTTGCTAAGTTGTCTAAGTTTAAAACAAAGGAATATTGGTAAACGAATCCTTGCCATGAATTCTTATTTCTTATCACCATAGTTACATCTTTCTTCACAGTTCATAGACAATTCATGGACGTATCTTGCTGCCTGTGAAAATGTATCTTCTCAGCTGTGAGATATCTCAAAAGTTCATTAGACGGTCTCTTGACTTTGCAGAGCATTTTGGGTCCTTAAATATTGGCCAAGCCCAGGTTTAGCTGCATGAAGCAGTTGCAAGCAGTTATTAGCAGAAGAAAAATGCTGCAGTCTTTCAGTAGCTAGCGCCCAACCAGCCCCTCTGACATCTCCTTGCAGGTTAAGTGGGACCTGTACACTCTGTGGGCAGGGAACCTGCAATTGTGGGACAGTCTTTTTCTGTGGCGCCTCGAGTCTCCAGGACGCTCCCTCCTCCTCCAGCATCACATAGATGAAGCTAATGGCTAGGAAAAGAGCCATTCTTCAGGTTTATTTGCTAATTAATGAATTCTGCAGCAGCAGAACAGCCCTGTGATTTCAAGTAACTGCTGGTCAGCTGATTAATGCTGTCATGTGACCACGGGTACCTGTGCGCCTGAGAAGCTGGGCGCAATCCAGTGAACGTCCCCGAGCAAGCACAATCGGAGGAAACTCACCTTTCGGTCCTGGGGGCGTGGCCAGTCTGGTTCAGCCGAAGATTTCAATGGACTCATTTAAAAAACCACGGACACATGGGCGTATTGTAGTTACAGCTGTGACACATTTAGGCCAAACATTCCGTGATCTTTTACGGGATTTGCTTTGGTTCCAACCAGAATAAGCTGTTATCTGGGTAGAAACCAGAAGGAAACTCGGGGCCCGAAAACCTGACAATCTGCCATTAGAGACAGTGGCAGAGTCAAGAGAGATGGTGGAGGAGCAGAGCTCGGTTTCATCAGCGCAAAGGTGGAAGCTAACCCCATGTCTTCAGAAGATATCGCTAAGGGACAGCATATAGTTAAGAGAGAGGAGGGAACCAATTGTGGGACTCTAGTGGTAACCGTGTGGGGACGGGAAGAGAAGCCATTATAAGAACATAAGAAATAGGAGCAGGAGTAGGCCATTTGGCTGCTCCGCCATTCAATAAGATCATGGCTGATGATCGACCTCAACTCCACTTTCCCGCCCGATCCCCATATCCCTTGATTCCCTTAATATTCAAAAATCAGTCAATCTGTCTTGAATATACTCAAAGACTGAGCCTCCACAGCCCTCTGGGGCAGAGAATTCCAAAGATTCACCACCCTCTGAATGAAGAAGCTTCTCCTCATCTCAGTCCTAAATGGCCGACCCCTTATTCTGAGACTGTTCTAGACTCCCCAGCCTGGGGGAAACATCCTCCCTGCATCTATCCTGTCTAGCCCTGTAAAAATTTTGTATGCTTCAATGAAATCACCTCTTATTCTTCTAAACTCTAGAGAATATAGACCGAGTCTGCTCAATAGAACAATCCCCCCATCCCAGGAATCAGTCTGGTGAACCTTTGTTGCACTCCCACAATGACAAGTCTATCCTTCCTTAGGTAAGGAGATCAAAACTGTACACAATACTCCAGGTGTGGTCTCACCAGGGCCCTATATAATTACAAAAAGATGTCTTTACTCTTATACTCAAATCCTCTTGTAATAAAGGCCAACATACCATTTGCTTTCTTAATTGCTTGCTGTACCTACACGTTAACTTTCAGTGATTTGTGTACAAGGACACCCAAGTCCCTCTGAACACCAACATTTCCCATCTCTCACCATTTAAAAAATACTCTGCTTTTCTATTTTTCCTACCAAAGTGGATAACTTCACATTTCTCCACATTATATTCCATTTGCCATGTTCTTGCCCACTCACTTAGCCTGTCCATATCCCATTGAAGCCTCTTTGCATCCTCCTCACAACTTACATTCCCACCTAGCTTTCTATCATCAGCAAACTTGGATATATTACATTTGGTCCCCTCATCCAAATCATTGATATAGATTGTGAATAGCTGGGTCCCAAGCACCGATCCTTGCGGTACCCCACTAGTTACAGCCTGCCAACCTGAAAATGACCCGTTTGTTCCTACTGTCTGTTTTCTGTCCGTTAACCAATCCTCAATCCATGCTAGTATATTACCACCAATCCCATGAGACTTAATTGTGGTTAATAACCTCTTCATAAGCTATTGCTGTAGATGCTCTGGCTATCATTGGCAAGGAAGGGTGGAACCAAATAAGGGCAGTCTCTCTGAGCTGGGGAACAGAAGAGAGGCATTGGAGGAGGATGGAGTGTACCACCCTGTCAAAGGCTGCAGAGAGGTTGTGCAGGGAAAGTGCAAAATGAAAAACAGTGCAGTCGGGAAGCACAGATCTAGTTGCAGTTCTACCGTACATCTATCTAAAGTAACAGCTGCATAAACCTCAGCACGCTGCGATCATAGAATGTACAACACAGAAACAGGCCATTTGGCCCAATTGGTCTGTGCTCCACACTAGCCTCCTCCTGCCCTACTTCACCTAATTCAATCAGCATATCTTTCGATTCCTTTTCCCTCATGTGTTTATCTAGCTTTGCCTTAAATACATCTATACTACTCACTTCAACAGCTCCTTGTCATAGCGAGTTTCACATTGTAACCACTCTTCTGAAATCCCTCTTGGATTAGTGATTATTTATGACCTCTAGGGGGCGAAATTCCCCTGTTTTGCGACTCCCGTTAGCTGCCGATCGCCTGAGTAGCGACATTGCACCCGACTTCGGAGCCGGGAGGGGCAATTTCTCCCCCTTAGTTTTAGTCTCCCCGACAAGTGGAAACATCTTCTCTACGTTTACCCATCCCTTCAGAATCTTAAAAGAGCTCTATCAGCTCACCCCTCAGCCCTCTCTTTTGTTGAGAAAAGAGTCCCAAGCTGTTCAATCTTTATTGATAGATGTAACACCTCAGTTCTGGGATATTTTTTGCACCTTCTCCAACACCTCTACATCCTTTTTATAATATTGGGACCAGAATTGTACAAAGTCCTCCAAGTGTGGTCTAACTAAGGTGCGATACAAGTTTAACATAACGTCTCTGTTTTTCAGCTCTGTCCCTCTAGAAATAAACCCCAGTGTTTTGTTTGCTTTGTTTAACGGCCTTATTAACCTGCATCGCTACATTTAGTGATCAACAACAACAACAACAATAAACCTGCACACATAATTATCAGGAACAACTGAATAAACATAGAAAAAGCTAACCCAGACAACTGGAATAAGATCATCAGTTGACAATAAATTTAGTCCAGGCCAAATTGTCTCTTTTTCACTTTAATTTTGATCCTTTGTTGACGTCAGATGGTCCACAGAACAGTAATGAAGTGACATCGTCCATCTCTATCCGGGCTTTGCTTCACATCCGCATGGAATTAGGATTGGTGATATCTCTTCAGATCCAGGGATCTCTCGATCTACCAGGACACCACTTGCCAAGGAACAGTCACGCCACTGCTGCTACTTAGTAGATGTTTCTCAATCATTCTCTGTATCGCCTGGACAAAATAAAAATTAAAGGTAACAAAATAATCAACTGAGCGATTTTTAAATGAGCAACCATGACTAATCAACATGCTTAGTCATGGCCCCCAAAAGAATTATAGGGGGCGAAATAGCCCTGCACCCCGATTGGGGCGGTAACTGTCTGGGGGCAGGATTTTCTGTGCCTGACACAGAAGTCCCGTCTCGTGTGCTGCACTTCCTTTGGTGACATTTACCAGGGCGCTACTGGGGTGCTGAGGGAAACACTACGCGGATGCTCCATGTAGCGCTGATGTGCTTCAATGCCCCTCCCCTTTGCTTAAAGAGTAGGGCTGCTGTGCATGCTGCAAGGCCTTTGATGGCCTCCACGAGGTCACCAGAGCAGCGTTGGACCAAAACGGAGTGCGGGCCTGCACGATGGTGGCCTGGACCACGCTAGAGCCACCATCATAGAGCTGACCCGAGTCGGCAATCAGAAAAAGATGGTGGCCCAGGGCACTGGAGCCCTCCCCTTTTACTAGCGCCCCGATAGCGGATGTCCGCGAAGCTGGCGTTGACTACCGTTTGCGCCAGCCTCGCGGACCGTGGGGCAATTTCCCCCGTGGGGCGGTGAGGGGTAACTGCGGGGCGGTGACGGGTAACCATGGGTGGTGAGGGACAACCGCAGGGAGGTGAGGGGTAACCACGGGGCAGTGAGGGGTAATCATGGGGCGGTGAGAAATAACCACGGGGCGGTGAGGCTAACCGCGGGGCGGTGAGGGGTAACCGCGGGTCAGTGATGGGTAACTGCGGAATGGTGAGGGGTCGCCGCGCACAGGGATAACCGCGGGGCAGTGAGGCTAACCGCGGGTTGGTGAGGGGTAACCGTGGGGCGGTGAGGGGTAACCGCGCACGTGAATAACCGCGGGGGGGGGGGGGGGAGGGGCGAGGGGTAAACGTGGGGTGGTAAGGGGTAACGCGGGATGATGAGGGGTCGTCGCGCACAACGCTAACCGCGGTGCGGTGAGGGGTTGCCACGGGGCGGTGAGGGGTCGCCGTGCACAGCGCTAACCATGGGGCATCTCCGCAAACTCCCGGACAATTTCCTGGGAAGTGGTAGTGCCCCCGTCCCCCGGGTGAAAAGTCTCCTCTGCCTCATTACCGCCCCCAAGAGGGACAATTCACCTCCATACTGTTGTCACTTAAATTCAAAGAGGGGAAAAGTCACCTTCGGCAGCAATCGTGCCGTTATCAGCTGTTGGAAATGGCCACAGCGCTAACCGGGTGACATTGGTCTTGGGGACATGGAGATAGGTGTCACAGTGCTCACCATCCGTGCAACGCCGGCCTGGTGGCATTGCTGCCGGGATCAGGGCTGAGGTTCCTGTTCAGGTCGGACGTTGCAGCTTCCCACAGCCTCTGTCAGCAAAGCTGTGGAGCTTGCAGGAATTTTCAAAAATTTGTTCCGGAATGTGGGTGTTGCTGGCAAGGCCAGCAATTATTGCCCATCCCTAATTGCCCTTGAGAAGGTGGTGGTGAGCCGCTTTATTGAATCACTGCAGTCCGTGTGGTGAAGGTACTCCCACAGTGCTGTTAGGGAGGGAGTTCCAGGATTTTGACCCAGTGACGATGAAGGATATATTTCCAGGATGGTGTGTGACTTGGAGAAGAACGTGGAGGTGGTGGTGTTCCCATGTGCCCTGCTGTCCTTGTTCTTCTAGGTGGTAGAGGTCGCGGGTTTGGGAGGTGCTGCTGAAGAAGCCTTGGCGAGTTGCTGCAGTGCATCTTGTAGATGGTACACACTGCAGCCGCGGCACGCCGGTGGTGGAGGGAGTGAATGTTTAAGGTGGTGGATGGGGTCCCATCAAGCGGTCTGCTTTGTGCTGGATTGTGTCGAGTTTCTTGAGTGTTGTTGGAGCTGCACTCATCCAGGCAAGTGGAGAGTATTCCATCACACTCCTGACTTGTGCCTTGTAGATGGTGGAAAGGCTTTGGGGAGTCAGGAGGTGGGACACTCATCGCAGAACACCCAGCCTCTGACCTGCTCTTGTTGCCACAGTATTTATGTGGCTGGTCCAGTGAAGCTTCTGGTCAATGATGACGCCCAGAATGTTGATGGTGGGGATTCGGTGATGGTAATGCTGTTGAATGTCACGGGGCGGTGGTTCGACTTTCACTTGTTGGGGATGGTCACTGCCTGGCACTTGTGTGGCACGAATATTACTTGCCATTTATCAGTCCAAGCCTGAATGTCGTCCAGGTCTTGTTGCATGAGGGCATGGACGACTTCATTTTCTAAGGAGTTGCGAATGGAACTGAACACTGTGCAGTGATCAGCGAACATCCCCATTTCTGACCTTATGATGGAGGGAAGGTCACTGATGAAGCAGCTGAAGATGGTTGGGCCTAGGACACTGCCCTGATGTCTGCACTGATGTCTTGGGGCTGGGATAATTGAACTCCAACAACCACAACCATCTTCCTTTGTGGGCAATGAAAAGATCTGAGAAATAAAGGGGCCATCACACTGAAGCAATATAAAATAAAGTGTAGCGAATCAATACATTTCTCAGCCCTTTCTGCCTTTTAAGAAATATTCAATATTTAAAAGAAGTTCCAACTGTGAACATTCAGCTCTTAAACCTGAATTGACTTCCTAGCTTCAGCAAATGGGAAAAGTGCCTCAGCACTGACACAAATGGCTCAGCAAGCCAGGGAAGGGACACCGAGGGACTCACGCAGCACTCCAGCTTTGTGCAGGGAGTCAACACTGCAAGAGAGGTCCTCTACCCACAGGGGCCAGGAGACCTCCAGAATGATGTGGGACCACGTCACTGAGGCTGTCACTGCCAGCCATGTCACCCCCACCACCTTGCTCCAGTGCCCAAAGAAGCTTCATAATCTCAGATCACTGGTCAAGGTCAGCGAATGTATCTTCAAAAACCATCTCCCACCAACTGCACCAATAGCCTCTCACACTGCTCAATGCACAACCCCCAATCACTCACCTCCCAACAATCTGCACCAATGATGAGGCACATCTTCCATTCCTAACCTCACCTCACCCCCTTGGAGGACACGGTGCAGGCCATTCTTGGCAGGGGCCTGGCTGAGCCCTTGGCCAGCAGTGGGGCTGAAAGGATACAAGGTGCTGGTATCCTCACACGTTATCCTCCTCCTGGCATGCACCTCATGCTTTCCCGCCCTCTCCTCACCACAACTCCACCCTTACGCCTTCCTTATTTCACACGCCCAAAAATTGCAGCCTGTCCACCCAGTGGGTCAACAAGAAGAGGCAGCCTGCCCAGCCAGTAGGACCACAGGCGGATTCCATCTGGATATCCCGGCCACAAAGGGGCTGTCTGGGATGCATCATTCCGTCTGATTCGTTCTCTTCGGCTTCCTCCTCTTCTGTGTCTTTCTCTTCCCTCTGCAATTGGATGCTATGAATGTGAAATGACAGCATAACATATTGTAAAAACTCAGTTGATCAGCAACATCTCGACCTGAGACGTGAACTCTTTTTCTCTCCACGGATGTTGCGTGACCTGCTGCGTATTTGCAGCATGTTCTGACTTCTCAAGTGACTTCGGTAACCATCTGAGCCCTTGTAAGCATCCAGCAGCACTGCCTACACATTTGAAAAACTTTTCACATCTATCGCAGTAAGCCACCACTTCAATCAAATCAAAGAAACCCAGTCCAAATACTTAAATTCAAACTTACCTGAATGATGTGTGTCCCTTTAAGAGGTGCAGACATCGCCACTGTCAGCCTGCTTGCTTGCCAAGTTAACTTGGATTCAATGCTAAGGTCGAAGTTCGCGTTGGTGACGTTAAGTTGGCGTTGCACGTCGATTGACGTCACCACGCCGCCATTTTTTTCCAGGACGCTGCCAGTTACCAGCGGCACTGAGGGGGAGAGGAATAAGGCGGCCATCGCGGGAACCGGCCCCAGCTGGCAAAAGAGCAGCAGCCGCCAATTTATCGCCATTTCATGGTGCTACAAAGTGGCAGTAAATAGATGAATTTCTAGTCCATAATGCAAAAACGGACATAACTTATAATTTGTAGGCCATTAATTCATTCGGCAGCGAACCATTACATGGGAAACTGAGAATAGATTCAGTAGGAAGGGCAGTGAAACTAGAATTAGAAAGCAAAAATGAAGAAAGTGAGTTTGAAGAACATAGGAAACAAGCAGGAAAAAAAGGTAAAAAAACTAATTTAAAAGCTCTTTGTCTAAATGCATGTAGCATTCGTAATAAAATAGATAGGTTGACGGCACAAGCAGATACAAATGTCTTTGATCTGGTAGCCATTACAGAGACGTGGTTGCAAGGTGTCTAGGACTGGGAACTAAATATTCAGGGGTATTTGACAATTCGGAAGGACAGACTGAAATGAAAAGGAGATGGGGTAGTTCTGTTGATAAAGGATGGAATCACTGCAATAGTGAGAAACGATATTGGCTCAAATGATC
The DNA here is from genome assembly GCF_044704955.1 of Pristiophorus japonicus. NCBI lineage: Eukaryota > Metazoa > Chordata > Chondrichthyes > Pristiophoridae > Pristiophorus > Pristiophorus japonicus. The sequence goes on along the minus strand of NC_091982.1, from coordinate 143,402,240 downwards.
AGGATTTTGAAACAGTTTGGGTGGAGATAAGGAAATATAAGGGGAAAAAGTCACTGGTGGGTGTAGTCTATAGATCCCCCAACAGTAGCAACTCTGTTGGTCGGAGTAGAAACCAAGAAATAGTGGGGGCTTGTAAAAAGGGAACAGCAATAATCATGGGTGATTTTAACCTCCATATTGATTGGACAAATCAAATTGATCAGAGTAGCTTTGAGGAAGAGTTCATAGAGTGCATAAGGGAAGGGTACCTTGAGCAGTATGTAACGGAACCAACCAGGGGGCAGGCTATCTTAGATCTGGTCCTCTGTAATGAGACAGGATTAATAAACAATCTCCTAGTAAAGGATCCCCTTGGAATGAGTGATCATAGCATGATTAAATTTCAAATTCAGATCGAGGGTGAGAAAGTTGGATCTCAAACCAGCTTACTAAGCTTAAATAAAGGAGACTACAAAGGTATGAGGACAGAGTTGGCTAAAGTGGACTGGGAAAATAGATTAACGTGTAGGACGGTTGATGAACAGTTGTGTACATTTAAGGAGATATTTTATAACTCGCAACAAAATTATATTCCAGTGAGGAGGAATGGTGTAAAACAAAGATAGCCATCTGTGGCTAACTAAAGAAATAAAGTATCCAATTAAAAACAAGGGCATACAAAGTGGCCAAAACTAGTGGGAGGACAGAAGATTGGAAACTTTTAAAAACCAGCAAAGAATGACTAAAAAAATGATTAAGAAAGGGAAGGTAGACTATGAAAGTAAGCTAGCACAAAATATAAAAACAGATAGCAAGAGTTTCTACAGGTATATAAAAAAGAAAAGAGTGGCTAGAGTAAATGTTGGTCCCTTACAGAACAAGACCGGGGAATTAGTGATGGGAAACATGGAGATGGCAGAAACTGAACAAGTATTTTGTATCAGTCTTTACAGTAGAGGACATTAAAAATATCCCAACAGTGGATAGTCAAAAGGGGCTATAGAGTGTTGGGGGGGGGGGGGGGGTGGGGGGTGGGGGGAGGAACTTAACACAATCACAATATCACAATCACTAAGGAGGTGGTACTCAGTAGGATAATGGGACTAAAGGTGGATAAATCCCCTGGACCCGATGGCTTGCATCCAAGGGTCTTAAGAGAAGTAGCGGCAAGGATTGTGGATGCATTGGTTGTAATTTACCAAAATTCACTGGATTCTGGGGAGGTCCCAGCAGATTGGAAAACTGCAAATGTAACGCCCCTATTTAAAAATGGAGACAGAGACAAAAAGCAGGAAACTATAGACTAGTTAGCCTAACATCTGTGGTTGGGAAAATTTTCCAGTCCATTATTAAAGAAGCAGTAGCAGGACATTTGGAAAAGCATAATTCTGTCAGGCAGAGTCAGCATGGATTTATGAAGGGGAAGTCATGTTTGACAAATTTGCTGGAATTCTTTGAGGATGTAACGAACAGGATGGATAAAGGGGAACCAGTGGATGTGGTGTATTTGGACTTCCAGAAGGCATTTGACAAGGCGCCACATAAAAGGTTACTACACAAGATAAAAGTTCACGGGTTTGGGGGTAATATATTAGCATGGATAGATGATTGGCTAACGAACAGAAAGCAGAGAGTCGGGATAAATGGTTCATTCTCGGGTTGGCAATCAGTAACTAGTGGGGTGCAGCAGGGATCAGTGCTGGGACCCCAACTATTTACAATGTATATTAATGACTTGGATGAAGGGACCGAGTGTAACATAGCCAAGTTTGCTGACAATACAAAGATGGGAGGAAAAGCAATGTGTGAGGAGGACACAAAAAACCTGCAAAAGGACATAGACAGGCTAAGTGAGTGGGCAAGAATTTGGCAGATGGAGTATAATGTTGGAAAATGTGAGGTTATGCACTTTGGCAGAAAAAATCAAAGAGCAAGTTATTATTTAAATGAAGAAAAATTGCATACTGCTGCAGTACAGCGGGACCTGGGGGTCCTGGGCATGAAACACAAAAGGTTAGTATACAGGTACAGCAAGTGATCAGGAAGGCCAATGGAATCTTGGCCTTTACTGCAAAGGGGATGGAGTATAAAAGCAGGGAAGTCTTGCTACAGTTATAGGGTATTGGTGAGGCCACACCTGGAATACCGCATACAGTTTTAGTCTCCGTATTTAAGAAAGGATATAGTTGCTTTAGAGGCAGTTCAGAGAAGGTTCACTAAGTTGATTCTGGAGATGAGGGGGTTGATGAGGAAAGGTTGAGAAGGTTGGGCCTCTACTCATTGGAATTCAGAAGAATGAGAAGTGATCTTATTGAAATGTACAAGATTATGAGGGGGCTTGACAAGGTGGATGCAGAGAGGATGTTTTCACTGATAGGGGAGACTAGAATAGGGGACATGATCTTAGAATAAGGGGCCGCCCATTTAAAACAGAGATGAGGAGAAATTTCTTCTCTCAGAGGGTTGTGAATGTGTGGAATTCGCTGCCTCAGAGAGCTGTGGAAGCTGGGTCATTGAATTAATTTAAGACAGAAATAGACGGTTTCTTAACCGATAAGGGAATAAGGGGTTATGGGAGCGGGCAGGGAAGTGGACCTGAGTCCATGATCGGATCAGCCATGATCGTATTAAATGGCGGAGCAGGCTCGAGAGGCCATGTTGCCTACTCCTGCTCCTATTTCTTATGTTCTTAGTTCTTATGTAGATCATTCATTGATCCAACATTTTCTAAACTTCTACAAATTTTCTGGACAGTTCTTTTGCACAAACTTCAGTTGCTTCATCAGTGACCTTACCTCCATCATAAGATCAAAAGTGGGGATGTTCGCTGATGATTAACAAGGGGATGAGAACCTGAGAGTAGACTCAGAAAGGAGAGAACCAAAGCTGGAATTGGAAGGCAGAAAATTAATAATTGAGTTTGGAAGGCAGAGGAAACGAAGGCTAGAAATTAGACAACAAGGGAGTTTGGCTGTGTTAAATGGTATATACTTCAATGGAAGGAGTCTATGGAATAAGGCAGATGAGCTGAGAGCACTCATAGACACGTGGGAGTATGATATTATGGGGGAGAATTTCACCACTGCCCGAAAGGGGTCGCAACTACCACTTTTGATATTTTTTCACCACCGCAGTGGATGTGGTGGCATCTTGCGTGAAATTCAGCTGTTCCTCAATCTTTTTCGAGCAGGCGGGAAGTCGGTCATAATGGGGGTGGTAGTGTGGCGGTGAACACACTAGAGGGGCGGAAATGGAGGCGGGACGGAGTCTGCACCGCTGTCAGTCATCAGCATAGCACTGATGATATCATGAAGCATGTGAGTCACCACGATTCTCCCCTTCACTTACAGGGGAGGGCCGCTACGAACTCTGCCATTATTTTAGTTAAGTCCACTGGGCCGCCAACAGGCAGTCTGGTACACCTCTTGGCCAGTGGCCTGGCACCCAAGAGAGGATACCAGGCTGCCTGTTGGCGGCCCGGCCGAACCCGGGGGGGTATAATTGTCTGCCCGACCTGGCAGTCGGCCGACAAAAAAAATGAAATGGCGGCGGCGACAGTGCCCTCGCCTTGAATGGCCGCCGCACAGCTACATCGCACGCACAGAAAACACAGTGCACCGACTGAAAAAGCTGTCGGGGGCACCGCTCAGTGGCCCAAAGATATTTTCCCCTGAATTAAGGTTGAGGTGCGGGAGATCGGCGGTCTCATTTAGGAGGGGTTGGCAGCAACGGGGTGGAGTGGGAACCGTTAGTAAAAGCACCTAGGAGAATTTCATGTGCGGCGGCCATTCGACTCCAAATCGGCGGCCATTGAACTCCGCCGCGTGGCCGCCGATTTCCGGCGGTAAGAGGCATTTTTGGGAGGCTGAACTTCAGCCCCTGTAACTATTACTGATACATGGCTGAAAAAAGAGCAGAAATGGCAGCTCAACATTCCTGGTTACAGGGTTTTCAGACGGGATAGAGAGGGAGGTAAAAATTGAGGGGGGGTGGGTATTGATTAAAGAAACAATTACAGCTGTGAGGAGGGATGGTTTGTTAGAAGGATCATCAACCTGAAGAACCAAAAAGGCGTGATCACACTGCTGGGAGTGTACTATAGACCCTCAAACATTCAGAGGGAGATAGAAGAGCAAATATAAAAACGTAGAAACATAGAAATTTACAGCGCAGAAGGATGTCATTTCGGCCCATCGTGTCCGCGCCGGCCGACAAAGAGCCACACGGCCCTCGGTCAGCAGACCTGAAGGTTACATAAACATATAAACCATGAACAATGGTGGAAAGGCAAAGAGCACCCAGCCCAACCAGTCTGCCCCACACAACTGCGACACTCTTATACTGAAACATTCTACACTCCACCCCAACCGGAGGCATGTGATCTCCTGGGAGAGGCAAAAACCAGATAAAAACCCAGGCCAATTGGGGGGGAAAAAAATCAGGGAAAATTCCTCTCCGACTCATCCAGGCGATCGAAACTAGTCCAGGAGATCACCCTGGCTGTATTCGATTCCCTGCAATACTTACCATTATATCTGCGCCAGCCAACAAGAGGTTATCCAGTCTAATCCCACTTACCAGCTCTAGGTCCGTATCCCTGCAGGTTACGGCACTTCAAGTGCCCATCCAACCACCTTTTAAATGTGTGAGGGTTTCTGCATCCACCACTCTTCCAGGCAGTGAGTTCCAGACCCCCACAACCCTCTGTGTGAAGAACCACCCCCCCACCTCAAATCCCCTCTCAACCTTCCACCAACCACCTTAAACCGATGCTCCCTCGTAATAGATCCCTCACCGATGGAAATAGGCCCTTACTATATACTATATCCAAGCCCCTCAAAATTTTGTACACCTCAATGAGGTTACCTCTCAACCTCCTCTGTTCCAATGAGAACAAACCCAGCCTATCCAATCTGTCCTCATAACTAAGATGTTCCATTCCAGGCAGCATCCGAGTAAATCTCCTCTGCACCCTCTCCAGTGCAATCACATCCTTCCTATAATACGGCGACCACAACTGCACGCTATTATGTATGTAAACTTTACTAGTGTGTAAGACTTGCCACCAGGGGTGCACCTGTTGGAGACCCAAGGGTCACCTGCACACCCCGGGCAAGCAGGTATAAAAGGCAGTCCATCATGCTGCTTCCTCACTCTGGAGTTACATTAAAGAGACCAAGGTCACAACAGTTTGAACTTACAGTATACAGTCTTGTGGAGTTATTTCTGAACATAACAATTGTTGATGAGTAACAGATCACGAACATTCACGCGGTTATGGCTGCCGTTGGTATTCTTGAGAGATTTGTTGAGGGTGATGATTGGGAAGTCTTGACCAGTACTTCGTGGCCAATGAGCTGGATACGGAAGATACCGTTTGTGGGTCCACGATATATGGCCTCGTCAAAAATCTGCTAGCACCGATGAAACCAATGGACAAGACATATGCAGAGTTGTGCACGCTGGTTCAGGAACACCTCAAGCCGAAGGAGAGCATCTTAATGGCCAGGTAGCGCTTTTACACCCACCATCGCTCTGAGGGCCAGAACGCTATGTCGCCGACCTAAGATGCCTTGCAGGACCTTGCGAATTTGGGGAAAATGTTGCAGGACTTTTTCATGCTTGGAATCGGTCATGAGGTCATTCTTCGCAAACTGCTGTCTGCCGAATCCCCAGATCTGAGCAAGACCATCACTATAGCCCAGGCTTTCATGTCCACAAATGATAACACTAAACAGATATCTTTGCAGCATCGAAGCTCACCGGCAAGTACTGTGCATAAAATAATGCCTTCAGCAGGCAGAACTGTACATGGCAGGGCCTACACGCCTGCAGAGGCCAGACCTAGGATGACTCAGAGTCCGCTGTGGGGCGTGAATGCGAATCCATGAACACCACGTTGGTGCTGCGGGGGCGATCATAGAGCCCATCAATGTCGATTCAAGCACTACATGTGGAAGGGCTATGGAACAATGGGGTCCAGCAAATGTGCAAATGTACTGCGACTCATCACATGGCAGTCGACAAAAGATGACCGATCCGGCGCAGATCATGCTGAACAAGTAAGAGAGGCAACTCAACCCGAGGCTGAAGAGAAAGTATATGGGGTACACACCTTCACCTCCAAAAGCCCTCCGATAATGTTAAAAGTCAAATTAAACTGCATTCCAGTTTCCATGGAATTGGACACAGAGGCGAGTCAGTCAATTATGAGCCAGAAGGCTTTTGAGAAACTGTGGGGCAACAAGGCATAAAGGCCAAAACTAAGCCCGATTCACACCAAGCTGCGCACTTACACCAAAGAGCTCATACCAATCATTGGCAGTGTGGCAGTGAAGGTATCGTACGATGGAACTGTGCCTGATTTATCACTATGAATTATACCAGGCGATGGCCCAACATTGTTCGGCAGAAGCTGGCTAGGAAATTTCCAATGGAACTGGGATGACATCAAAGCACTGTCTTCGGTGGATGACGCCTCGTGTGCCCAAGTGCTGAACAAATTCCTGTTGTTATTTGAGTCACGCATTGGCAACTTCACAGGCGCCAAAGTGCAGATCCATCTAATCCCTGATGCATGGCCCATTCATCACAAGGCCTGAGTGGTTCCATATATGATGCGAGAGAAAATCGAGATCGAGCTGGACAGACTTCAACGAGAGGGAATCATATCGCCAATCGAGTTCAACGAGTGGGCCAGTCCAATTGTTCCGGTGTTGAAAAGCGATGGGATGGTCAGAATCTGCGGGGACTACAAGGTAACGATCAACCGAGTCTCGTTACAGGACCAGAACCCACTACCCAAAGTGGATGACCTGTTCGCAACGCTAGCAGGGGGGAAGTCATTCACCAAGCTGGATCTAACCTCTGCTTACATGACACAGGAGCTGGCTGAACCTTCGGAAAAATTGATGTGCATCAACACGCACAAAGGACTGTTCATATACCACAGATACCCTTTTGGGATTCGCTCGACTGCGGCCATCTTCCAGAGGAACATGGAAAGTCTGCTGAAATCGGTTCCGCGCACCGTGGTGTTTCAAGACAACATCCTGATCACTGGTCGCAACACCACCGAACACTTGCACAACCAGGAAGAGGGTCTAAAGCGACTGGACAGAGTGGGACTCAGGCTGAAATGCTCTGTGTGTTTTCATAGAAACATAGAAAATAGGTGCAGGAGCAGGCCATTTAGCCCTTCGAGCCTGCACCACCATTCAATATGATCATGGCTGTTCATGCAATTTCAGTACCCCAATCCTGCATTCTCTCCATACCCCCTGATCCCCTTGGCCGTAAAGGCCACATCTAACTCCCTCTTGAATATATCCAACGAACTGGACTCAACAACTTTCTGTGGTAGGGAATTCCACAAGTTCACCACTGTCTGGGTGAAAAAGTTTCTCCTCATCTCGGTCCTATATGGCTTACCCCTTATCCTTAGACTGTGACGCCTGGTTCTGGACTTCCCCAACATTGGGAACATTCTTCCTGCATCTAACCTGTCCAGTCCCATCATAATTTTATATGTTTCTATGAGATCCCCTCTCATTCTTCTAAATTCCAATGAGTATAAGCCTAGCCGATCCAGTCTTTCTTCATATGTCAGTCCTGCCATCCCGGGAATTAGTCTGGTGAACCTTCGCTGCATTCTTGCAATAGCAAGCACGTCCTTCCTCAGATTAGGAGACCAAAACTGCACACAATACTCAAGGTGTGGTCTCACCAAGGCCCTGTACAACTGCAGTAAGACCTCCCTGCTCCTATACTCAAATCCTCTGGCTATGAAGGCCAGCATGCCATTTGCTTTCTTTACTGCCTGCTGTACCTGCATGCCTACCTTCAGTGGCTGATGTCTCGTTGCACCTCCCCTTTTACTAATTTGTCACCATTCAGATAATAATCTGCCTTCCTGTTTTTGCCACCAAAGTGGATAACCTCACATTTATCCACATTATACTGCATCTGCCCTGCATTTGCCCATTCACCTAACCTGTCCAAGTCACCCTGCAGCCTCTTGGCATCCTCCTCACAGCTCACACTGCCACCCAGCTTAGTGTCATCTGCAAACTTGGAGATATTACATTCAATTCCATCGTCCAAATCATTAATGTATATTGTAAATAGCTGGGGTCCCAGCACTGAACCTTGCAACACCCCACTAGTCACTGTCTGCCATTCTGAAAAGGACCCGTTTATTCCCACTCTTTGCTTCCTGTCTGCCAACCAGTTCTCTATCCACATCAATACATTACCCCCAATACCATATGCCTTAATTTTGCACACTAATCTCTTGTGTGGGACCTTGTCAAAAGCCTTTTGAAAGTCCAAATACACCACATCCACTGGTTCTCTCCTGTCCACTCTACTAATTACATCATCAAAAAATTCTAGAAGATTTGTCAAGCATGATTTCCCTTTCATAAATCCATGCTGATTTGGACCGATCCTGTCACTGCTTTCTAAATGCGCTGCTATTACATCTTTAATAATTGATTCCAGCATTTTACCCACCACCGATGTCAGGCTAACCGGTCTATAACTCCCTGTTTTCTCTCTCTCTCTCCTTTTTTAAAAGGTGGGGTTACATTAGCTACCCTCCAATCCAGGTACTGATCCAGAGTCCATGGAATTTTGGAAAATGACCATCAATGCATCTACTATTTCTAGGGCCACTTCCTTAAGTACTCTGGGATGCAGACTATCAGACCCTGGGGATTTATCGGCCTTCAGTCCCATCAGTTTCCCTAACACCATTTCCTGGCTAATAAGGATTTTCCTCAGTTCCCCCTTCTCACTAGACCCTCGGTCCCCTAGTATTTCCTGGCTCCAGTGGTCGAATTTTTGGGGAGAAAGATTGCGGCGGACGGCATCAGACCCACGGATTCCAAGACGGAGGCCATCAAGAATGCACCCAGACCACAGAATGTGACGGAGCTGCATTCGTTCCATTGACTCCTCAACTATTTTGGTAACTTTCTACGGGATTGAGCACTTCGCTGGAACCTTTGCATTTATTGCTACGCAAGGGTGATGACTGGGTTTGTGGTAAATCTCAAGGGACAGCCTTTAATAAGGCCATAAACCTGCTATGTTCTAACAAGTTACTTGTATTGTATGACCCGTGCAAACGTTTAGTACTAGCTTGTGATGTATCTTCGTAAGGCATCGGTTGTGTGTTACAGCAAGCCAAGGTGTCAGAAAAACTGCAACCGGTTGCATATGCATCCAGAAGTTTATCTAAGGCTGAAAGAGCCGACAGTATGGTTGAGAAAGAAACATTAGCATGCGTATACGGGGTTAAGAAAATGCACCAATACCTATTTGGACTCCGGTTCGAGCACGAAACCGACCACAAACCACTCATTTTGCTGTTCTCAGGAAGCAAAGGTATTAACACTAATGCTTCGTCCCACATCCAAAGATGGGCACTAACATTGTCTGCGTATGACTATGTAATCTGCCACTGACCAGGCACTGAGAACTGTGCTGATGCCCTCAGTTGGCTACCATTGCCCACCACGGGGTGGAAATGGCGCAACCCGCAGACTTGCTTCTTGTAATGGATGTTTTTGAGAGCGAGGGTTCACCCATCACGGCTCGCCAGATCAGGACCTGGACTAGCCAGGACCTTATGCTATCACTAGTAAAAAGCTGCGTCCTTAATGGGAGCTGGTCGGTTGTTCCCCGGGAAATGCAAGATGAAATTAAGCCGTTTTACCGACACAAGGATGAAATGTCCATCCATTTGGATTGTCTCCTGTGGGGGGAATCGTGTGGTTTTGCCAAAAAAAGGCAGGGAAACGTTTATACACGACCTACACAGTTCCCACCCAGGCATAGTCATGATGAAGGCTATCGCCAGGTCACACGTTTGGTGGCCCAGCATTGACTCGGAATTAGAGTCATGCGTACACCAATGTAACACTTGCTCACAGTTGAGCAATGCACCAAGGGAGGCCCCATTGAGTCTGTGGTCATAGCCCTTCAAACCGTGGTCCAGGATCCACGTAGATTTCGCTGGCCCCTTTCTAGAAAAGATGTTCCTTGTAGCAGTGGACGTTTACTCTAAATGGATTGAATGTATAATAATGTCGTCATGTACGTCCACTGCCACCATTGAAAGCCTCTGGGCCGTGTTCACCACCCATGGTTTATCTGATGTTCTTGTTAGTGACAATGGACCATGTTTCACCAGCTCGGAATTCAACGAGTTCATGACCTGCAGTGGCATCAAGCATGTCAGATCCGCCCCATTTAAGCCCGCATCCAATGGTCAAGCGGAACGGGCAGTCCAAACTATCAAGCAGAGCTTGAAATGCGTGACAGACAGTTCCCTGCAGACCCGGTTATCTCGGATTTTGCTCAGTTACTGGACCCGACCCCACTTGCTCACTGGTGTTCCCCCTGCAGAAATGTTAATGAAGAGAGCACTCAAAACCAGGCTCTCCTTAGTCCACCCGGATCTCAATGATCATGTAGAAACCCGGCGTCACCGGCATACCGTGTACCACGATTGCGTGGCTGTATTGCGTGACATTGAGGTTAATGACCCTGTGTTTGTTCTTAATTACGATCATGGTCCCAAATGGGTTGCTGGCACTGTTTTAGTCAAGGAGGGGAATAGAGTGTTTGTTGCCAAACTTTTGAATAGACAAACATGCAGAAAGCATTTGGATCAGACCAAACTTAGATTCACTGACAACCAAGAACAGTTTGAAAAGGACATTACCATCAGTGATCCACCCACACACACCCAACCAGCAATTGACCCCACCATGCCCGACAGTCTGATCAGACCAGCCGTGCTGCAGTGCAGCAATGATCCGACCAACTTACCCATACCAGGATGCTAACTCAGGTGATCGACCCGAGAACGTAGAGCCCCGGATCACCTCAACTATCTAAGATTTTGGGGGTTAGTGATGTTATGTATGTAAACTTTACTAGTGTGTTAGACTTGTCACCAGGGGGCGCACCTGTTGGAGACCCAAGGGTCACCTGCACACCCCGGGCAAGCAGGTATAAAAGGCAATTTACCATGCTGCTTCCTCACTCTGGAGTTACATTAAAGAGACCAAGGGCACAACAGTTTGAGCTTACGGCATACAGTCTTGTGGAGTTATTCTGAACATAACACACGCATTACTCCAGCTGTGGCCTAACCAGAGTATTATACAATTTAAGCGTAACCTCCCTGCTCTTGTATTCTATGCCTTGGCCAATAAAGGCAAGCATTCTGTACGCCTTCTTAACCACTTAGAAGTGTAGATGAACAAAGGGACCTTGGAGTGCTTGTCCACAGATCCTTGAAAGTAGCAGGCCAGGTGGATTATCTACCAAGGTCTCCAAGGCACTCAAAGGTCCACTTCTAAGTGGCCTACCACTTAATGGGTATACCCTTTCCTTATTAGCCCTCCCAAAGTGCATTACCTCATACTATTCTGAATTAAATTCCATTTGCCACTGCTCTGCCCACCTGACCAGTAGATTGATATCCTTCTGCAGTCCATGACTTTCCTCTTCATTATCAACCACAGAGCCAATTTTAGTGTCATCTGCAAACTTCTTAATCATACTCCCTATATTCAAATTGAAATCACTAGTACATGCCACAAAAAGCAAGGGACCCAGTACTGAGCCCTGCGGATCTCCACTGGAAACATTCTTCCAGTCACAAAAACATCCATCAATCATTACCCTTTGCTTCCTACCTCTAATCAATTTTGGATCCAACTTGCCACTTTGCCCTGGGTCCCATGGGCTTTAACCTTCGTGATCAGTCTACCATGTGGGACCTTATCAAAAGCTTTGCTAAAGTTCATATACACTACATCGTACGTACTACCCTCATCGACCCTCTTGGTTACCTCCTGAAAAAATTCAATCAGTTTAGTTAAACACAATCTTCCCTTAACAAATCCGTGCTTACTGTCCCTAATTAATCCTTGCCTTTCCAAATGTAGATTTATCCTGCCTTTCAGGATTTTTTCCAATAATTTTCCCATCATTGAGGTTAGGCTGACAGGCCTGTAATTACTTAGCCTATCCCTTTCTCCCTTCTTCAATAACAATACCACATTTGCAGTCCTCCAATCCTCCGGCACCATGCCTAAATCCAAAGAAGACTGGAAAATGATGGTCAAGGCCTCTGCTATTTCCTCTTTTACTTCGCTCAAAAGCCTGGGATGCATTTCATCCGGGCCTGGGGATTTATCTACTATCAAAGCTGCTAAACCCCTTAATACTTATTCTCTCACTATGTTTATTTCATCCAGAATATCACACTCCTCCTCTATAGCAGTATCTACATCGTCCCTTTCCTTTGTGAAAACAGATGCAAAGTATTCATTAAAAGAACCCTACCAACATCTTCCGCCTCCACACAAAGATTACGCTCATGGTCTCTAATAGGCCCTACCCTTTTTTTAGTTACTCTCTTGCTCTTAATATATTTATAGAACATCTTAGGGTTTTCCTTAATTTTACTAGCCAAGAATTATTCATGCTCTCTCTTAGCATTCCTAATATCCTTTTTAATTTTGCCTCTTAACTTCCTATATTCCTCCAAAGATTCTATAGTATTTAGCTGTCGGTATATGACATAAGCTTCCCTTTTTTTCTTTATCCTCCCCTGTAAGTCTCTAGACATCCAGGGGGCTCTAGAATTGTTATTCCCACCCTTTTTCTTTAAGGACGCATGTTTGGCCTGAGCCTTCCGGATCTCCTCCTTGAATGCCTCCCACTGTTCCGACACTGATTTACCCACACGTAGCTGTTTCCAGTCCACTATGGCCAAATCACTCCTCAACTTAGCAAAACTAGCTTTTCCCCAATTTGGGTCTTTTATTCCAGGCCAATCCTTGTCCTTATCCATAACTAACTTGAATCTGACTGAATTATGGTCACTGACACCCAAGTTAGTTAATGCTGTCCCATTAATACCCCTTCAACTTGCCCAGCTTCATTCCCCAAAACTAAATCCAAAACCGCCCCTCTCGTGTTGGGCTTGCTACATACTGACTAAAAAAGTTCTCTTGAATACATTTTACACCCTCTATACCCTTCACACTAAATTTGTCCCAATCAATATTTGGATAGTTAAAATCCCCTACTATTACTACCCTATGGTTTTTGGACTTCACAGCAATTTGTCTACATATTTGCTCCTCTATCTTCCTCCCACTGTTTGGGGGTCTATAATACACGCCCAGCAGTGTGATCGCTCCTTTTTTATTTTTCAATTCGACCCATATGGCCTCATTTGATGATCCCTCTGACATATCATCCCTCCTCACCGCTGTAATAGTTTCTTTAATCAAAACTGCGACCCCCGCCCCCTTTTTTACCCTCCTCTCTGTCTTGTCTAAAAATCCTGTAACCAGGAATATTGATCTGCCAAACCCGCCCCTCTTTCAGCCATGTTTCTGTAATGGCTATAATGTCATACTCCCAAGTATCTACCTGTGCTCTTAGCTCATCCGCCTTATTCGCCATACTCCTAGCATTAAAGTATATACCTTTTAGCACAGCTGGACCTCTTTGATTACTACTTACTAAACCTTATTTCCTCTGTCTTACAGATTCACTTTCTAAATTCTAGCTATCCAATTTCTGCTTTATTTCCTTCCCTATTGAATTCGTTCTCAGGTTCCCATCTCCCTGCCAAGCTAGTTTATTTTCTCGCCAACAGCACCAGCAAAACTCCCCGCGAGGATATTGGTCCTGGTGCTGTTGAGGTGCAACCCATCCGGTTTGTACAGGTCCCATCTCCCTCAGAAGCGGTCCCAATGCCTCAAGAATTTAAAGCCCGCCCTCCTACACCAATTCTCCACCCACGCATTCATCCTCTCTATCCTTCTATTCTTATACCCATTAGCATGTGGCACCGGTAGTAACCCGGAGATTACTACCTTTGAGGTCCTACCCTTTAATTTTCTTCTTAGCTCCCTAAATTCTGCCTGTAGGACCTCATCCCTCCTTCTACCTATGTCGTTGGTCCCGACATGGACCACGACCTCTAGCTGTTCACCCTCTTCCCTCAGAATGCCCTGCATCCACTCTGTGACATCCTTGATCCTGGCACCAGGGAGGCACCATACCATTCTGGAGTCACGTCTGCGGCCGCAGAAATGCCTCTCTGTTCCCCTATAACTAGAGCTCTTTTATTCTTTGTCGCTCCCCGTTGTAAAGCTGAGCCACCCGTGGTGCCTTGGAATTGCCTCTGGCTGCACTCCCCAGGGACATCATCGCCCTCACCAATACTCAGAAGTGAATAATGGTTTGAAAATGAGATGGCCTCACGGGTGGACTCCTGCACTACCTGCCTAGTGTTCTTAATCTGTCTGGTGGTCACCCACTGCCCCTCTGCCTGCACGCTTTTAAGCTGCGGGGTGACCACCTCCTGAAACATGCTATCCACGTAGCTCTCAGCCTCACGAATGCACCGTCTTGACTCCAGTCGCTGCTCAAGCTCCAAATCATGGAGCTCGAGTAGTTGAAGCTGGAGACACCTCCTGCACACATGGTTGTCTAGGCCGCGCGAAGCATCCAGGACTTCTCACATGCCACAGGATGTGCACTCCACTGAGCTTCCCTGCCATCCCTCTATTTAGACTTATCTAATTTAAAATCTAATTAAAAAGAAAAAGAGGAAAAGAGAGATACTTACTAATCAAACGGATAACCATTTACCTGCCCGGACGAAGGGCTGTGAGATCCTCATCAGAAGTGAATTCCTCGCCTACCTCCAGCCCTCCTGCTCCTCGGACTCCTGGACTCCCGAACTCCTAGCCTCCTGAACTCCCGAACTCCTGGCCTCCCAAACTCCCGAACTCCTGGCCTCCCGAATTCCCAAACTCCTGGCCTCCCAGACTCCCGGATTCTCGGACTTCCGAACTCCCGAACTCCTAGCCTCCCGAACTCCCAATCTGCCGAACTCCTGGCCTCCCGAACTCCCGGACTCCCGAACTCCTGGACTCCTGGCTTCCCGAACTCCCAAACTCCTGAACTCCTGAACTCGTGGCCTCCCGAGCTCCTGAACTCCTGGCCTCCTGAACGCCCGGACTCCCGAACTCCCGAACTCCTGTCCTCCCGAACTCCCGAACTCCTGGCCTCCCGAACTCCCGGACTCCTGGATTCTCGGACTCCCGAACTCCCAGACTCCCGAACTCCTGGCCTCCCGAACTTCCGATCTTCTAAACTCCTGGCCTCCCGAACTGCCAGACTCCTGAATTCTCGAACTCCTGAACTCCTGAACTCCTGGCTTCCTGAACTCCTGGACTCCCGAACTCGCGAACTCCTGTCCTCCTGAACTCCTGGACTCCCGAACTCCCGGACTCCCGAACTCACAGATTCTCTCGCTCTCCCGAACTCATGGACCTCCCGGTCTCTCCCGAACTCATGAACTCATGGACCTCCCGAACTCGGACTTTCCCACTCTCCCGAACTCACAGAGCCTCCCGACTTGCCGAACTTCCGACTCACAGGGCCTCATATGCGGACAAATTTCTGAGAAGTGCAAAAACGATAGGGCAGTAATAGTAGGGGATTTCAATACCCTAATATTAACTGGGATAAAATTAGTGTAAAAGGTATAGAGGGTGCAGAATGCTTAAAATACATTCAGGAGAACTTTTTTAGCCAGTATGTAGCAAGCCCAAAAAGAGGCGGTGGTGCGGGGGGTGGGGGAGTGGGGGGCGGGGGTGGGGGGGCAGTTCTGGACTTAATTTTAGGGAATGAAGCTGGGTAGGTGGAAGGGGTATCAGTGGGAGATCATTTTGGTGGTAGTGATCATAATTCAGTTAGATTTAGGGTAATTATGGAAAAGGTCAAGGATAGACCAGGAATAAAAGATCTCAATTTTGGAAAAGCCAATTTTACGAAGCTGGGATGAGATTAGGCAAAGTGGACTGGAAACAGTTACTTGATGGTAAATCAGTGACAGAGCAGTGGGAACCATTCAAGGAGGTGATGGTGAGGGTTCAGAGCAAGTACGTTCCTTTGAAGAAAAGGACGAACGAATCTAGAACCCCTGGATGTCAAGGTACGTACAAAAGATTAGTGAAGACAAACGTAGGTCTGGCGGATTCAGGTGAATTTATAATGGGGAACAAAGAAATGGCAGACCAATTGAAGCAATACTTCGGTTCTGTCTTCACAAAGGAAGATACAAATAACCTTCAGATGTACTAGGGGACAGTGGGTCGAGTGAGAATGAGGAACTGAAAGATATCCTTATTAGGCGAGAAATTGTGTTAGGGAAATTGATGGGATTAAAGGCCGATAAATCCCTGGGTTCTGATAGTCTGCATCCCAGAGTACTTAAGGAAGTGGCCCTAGAAATAGTGGATGCATTGGTAATCATTTTCCAACAATCTATCAACTCTGGATCAGTTCCTATGGACTGGAGGGTAGCTAATGTAACGCCACTTTTTAAAAAGAGAGAAAACGGGTAATTATAGACTGGTTAGCCTGACATCAGCAGTGGGGAAAATGTTGGAATCAATCATTAAGGTTGAAATAGCAGCCCATTTGGAAAGCAGTGACGGGATCAGACCGAGTCAACATGGATATATGAAAGGGAAATCATGCTTGACGAATCTTCTGGAATTTTTTGTGGATGTAACTAGTAGAGTGGACAAGAGAGAACCAGTGGATGTGGTGTATTTGGATTTTCAAAAGGCTTTTGACAAGGTCCCGCACAAGAGATTGGTGTACAAAATCAAAGCGCATGGTATTTGGGGTAATGTATTGATGTGGATAGAGAACTGGTTGGCAGACAGGAAGCAGAGAGTCGGGATAAATGGGTCCTTTTCAGAATGGCAGGCAGTTATTAGTGGGGTGCCGCAGGGCTCAGTGCTGGGACCCCAGCTCTTTACAATATACATTAACGATTTGGATGAAGGAATAGAGTGTAATATCTCCAAGTTTGCGGATGACACTAAACTGGTTGGCAGTGTGAGCTGTGAGGAGGACGCTAAGAGGCTGCAGGGTGACTTGGACAGATTAGGTGAGTGGGCAAATACATGGCAGATGCAGTATAATGTGGATAAATGTGAGGTTATCCATTTTGAGGGCAAAAACACGAAGGCAGAATATTATCTGAATGGCGGCAGACTAGAAAAAGGGGAGGTGCAACGAGACCTGGGTGTCATGGTTCATCAGTCACTGAAAGTGGACACGCAGGTACAGCAGGCGGTGAAGAAGGCAAATGGTATGTTGGCCTTCATAACAAGGGGATTTGAATATAGGAGCAGGGAGGTCTTACTGCAGTTGTCCAGGGCCTTAGTGAGGCCTCACCTGGAATATTGTGTTCAGTTTGGTCTCCTAGGCTGAGGAAGGACGTTCTTGCTATTGAGGGAGTGCAGCGAAGGTTCACCAGACTGATTCCAGGAATGGCTGGGCTGTCATATAAGAACATAAGAACATAAGAATTAGGAACAGGAGTAGGCCATCTAGCCCCTCGAGCCTGCTCCGCCATTCAATAAGATTATGGCTGATCTGGTCGTGGACTCAGCTCCACTTACCCGCCCTCTCCCCATAACCCTTAATTCCCTTATTGGTTAAAAATCTATCTATCTTTGACTTGAATACATTCAATGAGCTAGCCTCAACTGCTTCCTTGGGCAGAGAATTCCACAGATTCACAACCCTCTGGGAGAAGAAATTCTTTCTCAACTCGGTTTTAAATTGGCTCCTCCGTATTTTGAGGCTGTGCCCCCTAGTTCTAGTCTCCCCTACCAATGGAAACAACCTCTCTGCCTCTATCTTGTCTATCCCTTTCATGATTTTAAATGTTTCTATAAGATCATCCCTCATCCTTCTGAACTCCAAGGAGTAAAGACCGAGTCTACTCAATCTATCATCATAAGGTAACCCCCTCATTTCTGGAATCAGCCTAGTGAATCGTCTCTGTACCCCTTCCAAAGCTAGTATATCCTTCCTTAAGTAAGGTGACCAAAACTGCACGCAGTACTCCAGGTGCGGCCTTACCAATACCTTGTACAGTTGCAGCAAGACCTCCCTGCTTTTGTACTCTATCCCTCTCGCAATGAAGGCCAACATTCCATTTGCCTTCCTGATTACCTGCTACACCTGCAAACTAACCTTTTGGGATTCATGCACAAGGACCCCCAGGTCCCTCTGCACCACAGCATGTTGTAATTTCTCCCCATTCAAATAATATTCCCTTTTACTGTTTTTTTCCCCAAGGTGGATGACCTCATACTTTCCGACATTGTATTCCATCTGCCAAACCTTAGCCCATTCGCTTAACCTATCCAAATCTCCTTGCAGCCTCTCTGAGTCCTCTACACAACCCGCTTTCCCACTAATCTTAGTGTCATCTGCAAATTTTGTTGCACTACACTCTGTCCCCTCTTCTAGGTCATCTATGTATATTGTAAACATTTGTGGTCCCAGCACTGATCCCTGTGGCACACCACTAACCACTGATTTCCAACCGGAAAAGGACCCATTTATCCCGACTCTCTGCTTTCTGTTCGCCAGCCAATTCTCTATCCATGCTAATACATTTCCTTTGACTCCGTGTACCTTTATCTTCTGCAGTAACCTTTTGTGTGGCACCTTATCGAATGCCTTTTGGAAATCTAAATACACCACATCCATCGGTACACCTCGATCCACCATGCTCCTTATATCCTCAAAGAATTCCAGTAAGTTAGTTAAACATGATTTCCCTTTCATGAATCCATGCTGCGTCTGCTTGATTGCACTATTCCTATCTAGATGTCCCGCTATTTCTTCCTTAATGATAATTTCAAGCATTTTCCCCACTACAGATGTTAAACTAACCGGCCTATAGTTACCTGCCTTTTGCCTGCCCCCTTTTTTAAACAGAGGAGTTATATTAGCTGCTTTCCAATCCGCTGGTACCTCCCCAGAGTCCAGAGAATTTTGGTAGATTATAACGAATGCATCTGCTATAACTTCCGTGGGATGCATTTCATCAGGACCAGGGGACTTGTCTACCTTCAGTCCCATTAGCCTGTCCAGCACTACCCCCCTAGTGATAGCGATTGTCTCAAGGTTCTCCCTTCCCACATTTCTGTGGCCTGCAAATTTTGGCATGGTTTTTGTGTCTTCCACTGTGAAGACGGAAGCAAAATAATTGTTTAAGGTCTCAGCCATTTCCACATTTCCCATTATTAAATCCCCCTTTTCATCTTCTAAGGGACCAACATTTACTTTAGTCACTCTTTTCCGTTTTATATATCTGTAAAAGCTTTTACTATCTGTTGTTATGTTTTGCGCAAGTTTACCTTCGTAATCTATCTTCCCTTTCTTTATTGCTTTTTTAATCATTCTTTGCTGTTGCTTAAAATTTTCCCAATCCTCTAGTTTCCCACTAACCTTGGCCACCTTATACGCATTGGTCTTTGATTTGATACTTTCCTTTATTTCCTTGGTTATCCACGGCTGGTTATCCCTTCTCTTGCCGCCCTTCTTTTTCACTGGAATATATTTTTGTTGCGCACTATGAAAGAGCTTCTTAAAAGTCCTCCACTGTTCCTCAATTGTGCCACCGTTTAGTCCTTGTTTCCAGTCTACTTGAGCCAACTCTGCCCTCATCCCACTGTAGTCCCCTTTGTTTAAGCATAGTACGCTCGTTTCTGACACAACTTCCTCATCTCAATCTGTATTACAAATTCAACCATATTGTGATCACTCATTCCGAGAGGATCTTTTACGAAGAGATCGTTTATTTTTCCTGTCTCATTACACAGGACCAGATCGAAGATGGCTTGCTCCCTTGTAGGTTCTTTTACATACTGTTCTAAGAAACAATCCCGTATGCATTCTATTAATTCCTCCTCCAGGCTACCCCATGCGATTTGATTTGACCAATCGATATGTAGGTTAAAATCCCCCATGACTACTGCCGTTCCTTTTTCACATGCCTCCATTATTCCCTTGATTATTGCCCGCCCCACCGTGAAGTTATTATTTGGGGCCTATAAACTACGCCGACCAGTGACTTTTTCCCCTTACTATCTCTAATCTCCACCCACAATGATTCAACATTTTGTTCATTGGAGCCAATATCATCCCTCACAACTGCCCTGATATCATCTTTTATTAACAGAGCTACCCCACCTCCTTTCCCTTCTTGCCTATCTTTCTGAATCGTCAGATACCCCTGTATGTTTAATTCCCAGTCTTGGCCACCTTGCAACCATGTTTCTGTAATGGCCACCAAATCATACCCATTTGTAATGATTTGTGCCGTCAGCACATTTACTTTATTTTGAATGCTGCGTGCATTTAGGTAGAGTGTTTTCATCCTAGTTTTTAAACCATGATTTTTAGTTTTGACCCCTCCTGCAGCCCTTTTATATTCATTGGCCCTTTTTGTTTCTTGCCTTTGGTTTCTCTGCCCTCCACTTTTACTCATCTCTTTTCTGTCTTTTGTTTTTGTCTCCTTTTTGTTTCCCTCTGTCTCCCTGTATTGGTTCCCATCCCCCTGCCATATTAGTTTAACTCCTCACCAACAGCACTAGCAAACACTCCCCCTAGGACATTGGTTCCGGTCCTGCCCAAGTGCAGACCGTCCAGTTTGTACTGATCCCACCTCCCCCAGAACCTGTTCCAATGCCCCACGAATTTGAATCCCTCCCTGCTGCACCACTGCTCAAGCCACGTATTCATCTGTGCTGTCCTGCGATTCCTACTCTGACTAGCACGTGGCACTGGTAGCAATCCCGAGATTACTACTTTTGAGGTCCTACTTTTTAATTTAGCTCCTAGCTCCTTAAATTCGTCTCGTAGGACCTCATCCCTTTTTTTACCTATGTCGTTGGTACCAATGTGCACCACGACAACTGGCTGTTCTCCCTCCCTTTTTAGAATGTCCTGCACTCGCTCGGAGACATCCTTGACCCTTGCACCAGGGAGGCAACATACCATCCTGGAGTCTCGATTGCGGCCGCAGAAACGCCTATCTATATATGAGGAGAGACTGGATCAACTGGGCCTTTATTCACTGGCGTTTAGAAGGATGAGAGGGGATCTCATAGAAACATATAAGATTCTGATGGGACTGGACAGGTTAGATGCGGGAAGAATGTTCTCGATGTTGGGGAAGTCCAGAACCAGGGGACATAGTCTTAGGATAAGGGGTAGTCCATTTAGGACTGAGATGAGGAGAAACTTCTTCACTCAGAGAGTTGTTAACCTGAGGAATTCCCTGCCGCAGAGAGTTGTTGCTGCCAGTTCATTGGATATATTCAAGAGGGAGTTGGATGTGGCCCTTATGGTTAAGGGGATCAAGAGGTATGGAGAGAAAGCAGGAAAGGGGTACTGAAGGAATGATCAGCCATGATCTTATTGAATGGCAGTGCAGGCTCGAAGGGCCAAATGGCCTACTACTGCACCTATTTTCTATGTTTCTATGTACAGGGTAGGATAAAGAAATAAAGTGAGGCTTATGACAGATACCGAGGGCTCAATACTGCAGAGATCCTAGAGGAGTATAGAAAGTGCAGGGGTGAAATTAAAAAGGAAATTAGGAAAGCAAAGAGAGAGCAGGAAAATATTTTGGCAAGTAAAATCAAGGAAAACCCAAAGCTGTTTTCTAAATACATTAAGAGCAACAGGATAACTAAAGAAAGAGTAGGGCCTATAGGGACCATAAAGGCGGAAGATGTGGGTATGGTCCTTAATGGATACTTTGCGTCTGTTTTCACAAAAGAGAGGGATGATGCAGACATTGCAGTCAGGGAAGAGGAATGTGAAATATTAGATGACATAAACATAGTGAGCGAGCAAGTAGAAAGGGGTTTAGCATCTTTGAAAGTGGATAAATCCCCAGGCCCGGATGAAATGCATTCCAGGCTGTTAAGAGAAGCAAGAGAGGAAATAGAAGAGGCTCTGATCATCATTTTGCAGTCATCTATGGCTGCAGGTGTGGTGCTGGAGGACTGGAGGATTGCTAATGTTGTACCTTTGTTTAAAAAGGGAGAAAGGGATAGACCGAGTAATTACAGGCCAGTCAGCCTAACCTCAGTGGTGGGAAAATTATTAGAAAAAATTCTGAGGGACAGGATAAATCTTCATTTAGAAAGACACGGATTAAACAAGGACAATCAGCATGGATTTGTTAAGGAAAGGTCGTGTCTGACTAACTTGATTGAATTTTTTGAGGAGGTAACAAGGAGGGTCGTTGAAGGCAGTGTGTTTGATGTAGTCTATATGAATTTTAGCAAGGCTTTTGATAAGGTCCCACATGGCAGCCAGGTCATGAAAGTAAAAGCTCATGGGATCCAAAGCAAAGTGGCAAGTTGGATCCAAAATTGGCTCAGAGGCAGGAAGCAAAGGGTAATGGTTGATGGATGTTTTTGTGACTGGAAGGCTGTTTCCAGTGGGGTTCCGCAGGGCTCAATATTGGGTCCCTTCCTTTTTGTGGTCTATATCATTGATTTAGACTTGAATGTAAGGGATATGATTAAGAAGTTTGCAGATGATACTAAAATGGGCTGTATTCGGTTAATAATGAAGAAGAAAACTGTAGACTGCAGGAAGATAACAATGAATTGATCAGGTGGGCAGAACAGTGGCAAATGGAATTCAATCCAGAGAAGTGTGAGGTAATGCATTTGGGGAGGGCCAACAAGGCAAGGGAATACACATTAAATGGTAGGGGACTGAGAAGTGTAGAGGAACAGAGGGACCTTGGAGTGCATATCCACAGATTCCTGAAGGTAACAGGACAGCTAGGTTAGATGGTTAAGAAGGCATATGGGATACTTTCCTTTATTAGCCAAGGCATAGAATACGAGAGCGGGGAGGTTATGCTTGAACTGTGTAAAACATTAGTTAGGCCACAGGGCACAGAGGAGATTTACGAGGATGTTGCCTGGACTGGAGAATTTTAGCTATGAGGAAAGATTGGATAGGCTGGGGTTGTTTTCTTTGGCACAGAGGAGGCTGAGGGGAGACCTCATTGAGGTGTATAAAATTATGAGGGACCTAGATAGGAAGGACCTATTTGGCTTAGCAGAGGGGTGAATAAGCAGGGGACATAGATTTAGTGTAATTGGTAAGAAGTTTAGAGGAGATTTGAGGGGAAACTTAACTGGACCAGCCACATAAATACTGTGGCAACAAGAGCGAGTCAGAGGCTGGGTATTCTGCGGCGAGTGTCTCACCTCCTGACTCCCCAAAGCCTTTCCACCATCTACAAGGCACAAGTCAGGAGTGGGATGGAATAAACTCCACTTGCCTGGATGAGTGCAGCTCCAACAACACTCAAGAAACTTGACATCATCCAGGACAAAGTTTGATTGTCACCCCATCCGCCACCTTCAACATTCACTCACTCCACCACCGGCGCACCGTGGCTGCAGTGTGTACCATCTACAAGATGCACTGCAGCAACTCGCCAAGGCTTCTTCGGCAGCACCTCCCAAACCCGCGGACTCTACCACCTAGAAGGACAAGGGCAGCAGGTGCATGGTGTAAGAAATCATGAATCAAAGTAAATTGCAAATCATAAACTAAATAAATATTTTATAAAATAAGTAAGTATGCTAGCTCAGCAGGCACAGAGAGCTAAGGTCGTTACAAGGTCAGGACACAAAAAACAGGCCTTGAAACAGGCATAACTAAACTGACAAGGTAGGCAGCAAGGAACCGTAGAATAAAGGGCAACAAGACATTTAGAAGAGAGATAAGGAAGAAAATGACCTCATGAGCATGGGAGGCGCCTGTCATCGGTACTCACTCCCCTGTAATTGGACAATTGAATGGGTAAAAATGATGGACGCGAGGTATCCACTGGCCCATCAAATTAAGGTAAACAGGCAGCCGAGAGAGAGAGACAGGCAGTCTGAGGAGAGAGTTTCCTCCAGGTGGAGCCCATGCTGGTTTCAGCGTAACACCTTCTTCAAACTAAACCCTCTGAGGTTTCAGCGTAACACCTCCACCAGCTCAGGATCTGTTCTGAGACACCGTTCTGCCTCAACGTCCGTTCGTTATGTTCCGGGATCGTAGATCGTTCTTATCTGTTATGGGCTGTATGTCTATGATATCTATCTTAATCACATGTTGTATCTGATTGTATTTTATAATTGCTACTCCTTAATAAAACGCCTTACAACTCCTAAGACCCTTTGGGTAATGTTTGTGTGACCTGTGATCCAACTCTTACAATGGGAACACCACCACCCCAAGTTCCCCTCCAAGTCACACACCATCCTGATTTATATATCCTGAATTATATCGCCGTTCCTTTATTGTCACTGGGTCAGAATCCTGGAACTCCCTCCCTAACAGCACTGTGGGAGCACCTTTACCACACAGACTGCAGTGGTTCAAGAAGGCGGCTCACCACCACCTTCTCAAGGGCAATTAGGGATGGGCAATAAATGCTGGCCTTGGCAACGACGCCCACATCCCGGACAAATAATAAAACATTCCGAGTTTTAGCTGTAATCTACACTTAGTGTTGATAAAATGCTGAGCGAAATTAGAGAATGGGGAATGCTTGGCGTAAGGTCAGTTTTGTATTTCTGGGCTCTCACTGACTGATGTGATGACATATTTTTCTGCTGTTCCTAGATTCCAAAGTTAGGAGAGAAAACTCAATCCAGTTGTCAGATTATGAGAGTTCAAAGCTTTGTTGTGCAATTTACCAACGTCTGATGCTGAAACTACATATAAAAGGGACACACTATAAGGGTAAGGTTCATGAGCTCCAATTTGCATGGGCATTAATTATCACCTTGTCCTTCCAGTAGTCATGCTTCTTTTCAAAGCTGTCACTTGAAATTTCTCAGGATCCTTTTTTGCACCCATGTTCTATTTTCTATGTTTTTTTCTATGTTCTACCCTGATGGTAGAGTTGGTAGCTCTTCTGAAGAGTAAATTGACCTTTTAGACAACTGTTCTCCCCTCATGAAGAATGCTAAGAGTTGTGCTCCTTGGACCCAGGCGTGCCAGAACTAGACATGCCAGGAAAGTGCTACAGGAAGGGGATAAGGATGTAGTCGGAGAAAGCTCAATAATTCAGACCACAGCAATGTGATAGTAACTGGCCGTTGGCATGTATGAGCGTGCTATGGGCAGCATTGATTTTAATGGTGAGAAAACTGAAGGCACTATGTGGCCACATTATTAATTAGCGAGGCTGACTGGCAAAGTTCTCTGCTGGCACTGTTGACA
This sequence comes from Pristiophorus japonicus, assembly GCF_044704955.1. NCBI lineage: Eukaryota > Metazoa > Chordata > Chondrichthyes > Pristiophoridae > Pristiophorus > Pristiophorus japonicus. Next base: position 143,377,079 of record NC_091982.1, on the reverse strand, counting down.
TGTAAAATCATCCCTTTTATGTTCAGGTCTAGCAAAAGAATTCCATTTGAAAGCACTTTTGGAAATATTTCCATCTTATCCTCAATACATTCCAAACAATTCTCACAATTCTCCCATGATCCTCCACTTGTATTTAAACCAGAACCTCAGTCTCGTTCACTTATTTATAGAAGTGTTGGTGAGTTAGCAAAAAAACCAACTCTATGACTGGACAGAATCGTGCGCATCCGGATTGAAAGCCGAGGAAGGTGAAGTGACAAAGAACGGAAGTTGATGTAGTGCCTTATTCCCACATTAGACATCCCAGAAGAAGTAGCCTATTTGTTTTTCCGCATCGATGATGAGTAAACTTAATACAGATCAAAGGTAGATATATTTTGTGTATTACTTAATCGAGTTTAAAAAAAATAAGCCTCAGGCTTTGAAGTGCAGAAAATATTTTGTTTGGCACCAACCCCATTTTTTTTACTCCTTTACTGCGGCCTGCTCCGCGCCTGACAGGGAGACACCTGTAAATTCGGCTGACTTCCAGGCAGGGATCCTGTTCAGGCAATGTAACCTCAGTGAGGAATTACAATGAATATTAGGCCAGGCAGTATGCCTGCCATCTAGAAGCAACATATAGTTCTAGGCAATACATCTATCAGCTGGGAGCAACTTATTATCGTGCATTCATGGGCAACAAACCAAATGAAAACCTAGCAGGATGATCTGCCTTAGTCAGCTCATCAAATATCTGTGATTTACAGAAGAGACAACATTGAGCGCTTTCAAACATAAAGTAGTGAAGTTCAGAATTAGACTGTTTATCTATTTAAAACATATTTATTTTGTACTTGCAGATCTGAATCAAATTTATATGATAGATTTATTCAAGAATTGCAGAATGCCAAAGCGAATGAAACTTTCAGAATTCAACTCTCATACATGCCATGGAGAGCAGAGGCCACACACGATAATTTCGAGATTGAAACCAGTGGCGTTTTAGTCCAACAGGAGAAGATGTTTCTTAGTAACACCTGCCATCTAGACACATTCCTGAGTTGTCTACATTTAGCTCTTTCTCACAATCACATTCTGCATGAGTTCATCACTGAGACGGAACAAAACACTGGACTGAAACTAGTAAAAGTATTTGATTATATAGAAAGTGGAGACTTTTATAATGCAAAGTTTGAATGGGTGTCAGTCACCAACAGAGAGCTCCTCAATTCTCCTGCTGCAGTTATTGATCTTGAAGGAAATAATTGGGAACGAACAGGAAGAGCTCTGGAGTTTCTACGTTTTCTGCTTCAAAGAAATGTTTGCTCTTCTTCTTATTGTCCTGATTATGAAAATAATTCATTTTCCTCCAAACTGGAGCTGACGTAAGTATTGACCAAAAGGTATTTTTTCCTTGGCTCCGGAAGTCACTCCTAATGGGGGCGGTGACAACACCTGAGGGGTGGAAATTGGGGGTGGAGCGGAGTCACCGCTACGATGATGTCATCATGGCACTGCGTCACCATGGCTCTCCACTTAAAGGGGAGAGCCTCCGCGATTTAAAAACTTCAGACCACTAGGCCACCAGGGATGGTTTCGGCCGAGCCAACGGCCTGGCACCCAAGAAGGGGTGCGTGGCCGCCGATTTGCGGTGGTAACAAGCCTTAAGGAGAGGAGCAACTTCGGCCCCATAGAATCATAGAATTGTATGAATAGAATAGCTGGGGCTACACTCGTGTCTTAAATAGGTTTAGCATAACTTCCTTTTGTACTCTCTTTGCCTCTATTTATAAAGCCCAGGATCACAAATTATTATTTAACTGCTTTGCTAACCTGTTCTGCCACCTTCAAAGATTTGTGCACAAGTACCCCCAGGACACTCTGTTCTTGCATCCCCTAAAATTGTACCATTTAGTGTGTATGGCCGCTCCTTATTCTTCCTACCAAGATGTATCACCTCTCAACTTCTCTGCATTGAATTTCGCCTGGCACGTGTCCACCCATTCCTCCAGCCTGTCTATGTCTTCTTCAAGTCTGTTACTATCTTCCTCACTTTTTACTACACTTCCAAGCCTCATGTCATCTACAATTTTCAAAACCCCCAAGTCCAAGTCATTAATGCATATCAAAGAGTACTGAACCTTGGGGAACACCACTATATACCTCCCTACAGTCCGAAAAACAGCCATTCACCACAACTCTCTGTTTTCTATCCCTTAACCAATTTTATGTCCATGCTACTACTTGCCCTTTTATCCCATGGGCTTCAATTTTGCTAACAAGCCTTTTATGTGGTACTTTATCAAACGCCTTTTGAAAGTCCATATACACATCAAACCTGCCCTCATCCACCCTCTATGTTACCTTTCAAAAAACTCAATCAAGTTAGTCAAACACAACTTGCCCTTCACCACTCCATGCTGGCTCTCCTTTCTTAGTTCATGTTTGTCCAAGTGACCGTTAATTTCCTCCAGGATTATTGTTTCTAAATGCTCCCCCACCACTGACGTTAAACTGACTGGTCTGTAATTGCCAGGTTTATCCTTCTCCCCATTTTGATCAAGGGTGTAACATTTGCAATTCTACAGTCCGCTGGCATCACCCCTGTATCTAAGGAGGATTGGAGGATCGTGGCCAGCATCTCCGCAATTTCTACCCTTACTTCCCTCAGTAACCCAGGATGCCTGTCATCTGGACCGGGTGACTTATCCACTTTCATTACCACCAGCTTTTCCAGTACCCCCTCTTTATCTATTTGAATTTCGTCCAGTATCCCAGCAACCTCCTCGTTTACCATAGTTTTGGCAAAGTTCTCTTCCTTGGTAAACACCAATACAAAGTGCTTATTTAGTTCTTCAGACATGCCTTCTGCCTCCACCAATAGTCCTCCATTTTGGTCCCTAATCGACTCCAATGTTTCTCTGATAACCCGTTTACTGTTAATAGGCCAATAGAAGACCTTTATGTTAGTCACCAATCTATTCTCATAATGTTTCTTTGCCCCTCTTATTTCCTTTTTCTCTTCTCTGTACTTTTTATATACAGCCTGATTCTCCCTTGTATTATCAAGCTGACATTGCTCATATTCTCCTTTTTCTGCTTTATCTTACTCGCTATCTCTTTCATCATCCAGGGAGCTCTGGCTTCGGTTTCCCTCCTTTTCCCTCTTGTAGGAATATACCTGGACTGTACCCGAACCATCTCCTCGTTTAAGCCCGCCCATTGCTCCATTACATTTCTGCCTGCCAGTCTGTGACTCCAATGTATCTGGCCAGATCCCTCCACAATTCAGTGAAATTAGCCCCCTTCCAGTTAAATATTTTTAACTAATCTAAACCTTACCATTCTATGGTCACTATTCCTGAAATGCTCTCCAACTGTGACAATCTCCACTTGACCCACTTAGTTTCTCAGCACCAGATCCAGCAATGTCTCCTTCCTCATTGGGCAGGATACATACTGATCAATAAATTTCTTCCCTTCTCTGCCCTTAAACACAATCACTGCGCCATTCAATATTGGGGTAGTTAAAGTCTCCTATTATCACTATTCTATAGTTCTTTCACCTCAGTAATTCTTGCAATTCTGTTCCTCTATCTCCTGTCCACTATACACCAATGCACCAAGTAGTGTAATAGCTCCTGTATTGTTTCTCAAATCCAAACGAATAGATTCTGTTTTTGATCGCTCAAGGACATTCTCTCTTCCAGTGGTTTCTCTTCACAAGCCTGCCTCACCCTCAATGCTCCAGAAACCCGCATTCACATCGTCATTACCTCAAGGATTAATTTCTCTAATGTTCTCTTCGCCAGCCTCCCTGTCTTCACAAACCGCAGCTAATCCACAACTTGGTTGCCTCCCTGTCACAACTTGGTTGCCTGATCCATTCCCACATAAAGTCCCACATGCCCACCACCTCCATCACGTCCAGCTCTATTGGCTCCATGTGCCCCACTAAAGCAAATTCAAAGATCCATGGCCTTAAATTAAATTCCCTCCACAGCCTCATCCCACCCAACTTGAGAAACTTTCTCCAGCCTTATGTTCAGTCCACATCCGTCATTTATCCAAATCTGGATTACTGCATCTTTCCCAACAGAGGCTCATCTTCGCTCATACTGCCCCGTCGTCTGAAACTTTCTTCCAAACTATCCTACCTTCAAAGCCTCCTAAAACCTTTCTGATTGTGTCTTTGGTCTCTCTTGCTTTTCCCGCTGTGGATTGTCTCTCCTCCTTTTAAAAGGCTGTAAGATATTTGGGTACATACATGTAATTTAGTGATGTATCTCGTTCACCTTTTTCATCATTAATATCTCCAGCCACTGGGCATTGCAGTCAGTTTCCCCTTCTCTACTCTGTTCACAAGACACAGTGACATCTTTGATTACTCCTTATTTCAAGGAGCAAGTCCGTACCACTGAAGGCTGTCACGGCACTGACGGCTTCCTCACCACCATCCACAGGTTACATGTTTTCTGAAAGGGCCATCACCGACCACCAAATGTCACTGAAACAGGGAGGTCAGATGTCCAGCATTGTTTTACACTATACGTTAGTTACTTTACCTTTTAATAGGCACTTGGCACCTTAAAGAAGCCAGTTTTAGGAATCTTATGTTCACGTTACCATTCAATTAATTATTCATTTTCTTTTTTTCCTTCCCAGTACAAAATTAGAAACAATCACACCAGGTCAATTCCAGTTGCTGATTGATGCTTATTTTTTTATTAATGGAAGGAAGCTGGTTAAATGTCAAGAACTAACACGTGCTGGAAGGTACATTCACCTTCGCTGTTTATTTTTCAGTTAATATAAAAAACGCTGAGATCGGGAGGGGGGGGCGTGGGGGGCCAATCGGGGGAGGGGGAGGGGTGGACAATCGGGGGAGGGGTGGACAATCGGGGAGGGGGAGGGGTGGACAATCGGGGGAGGGGGAGGGGTGGACAATCGGGGGAGGGGTGGACAATCGGGGAGGGGGAGGGGTGGACAATCGGAGAGGGGGAGAGGTGGACAATCGAGGGGAGGGGGAGGGATGGACAATCGGGGAGGTGGAGGGGTGGACAATCGGGGGAGGGGGAGGGGTGGACAATCGGGGGAGGGGGAGGGGTGGACAATCGGGGAGGGGGAGGGGTGGACAATCGGGGGAGGGGGAGGGGTGGACAATCGGGGAGGGGGAGAGGTGGACAATCGGGGAGGTGGAGGGGTGGACAATCGGGGAGGACGAGGGGTGGACAATCGGGGAGGGGGAGGGGTGGACAATGGGGGAAGAGGGGTGGACAATCGGGGAGGACGAGGGGTGGACAATCGGGGAGGGGGAGGGGTGGACAATCGGGGAGGGGGAGGGGTGGACAATGGGGGAAGAGGGGTGGACAATCGGGGGAAGGGGAGGGGTGGACAATGGGGGAAGAGGGGTGGACAATCGGGGGAAGGGGAGGGGTGGACAATGGGGGGAGGGGAGGGGTGGACAATGGGGGAGGGGGAGGGGTAGACAATGGGGGGAGGGGGAGGGTGGACAATGGGGGGGAGGGGAGGGGTGGACAATGGAGGAGGGGGAGGGTGGACAATGGGGGGAGGGGAGGGGTAGACAATGGGGGGAGGAGAGGGGTAGACAATGAGGGAGGTTGGGCAATGGGGGAAGGGGGAGGGGTGGACAATGGGGTGAGGGGAGGGGCAGACAATGGGTGGGGAGGGGGGACAATGGGGGGAGGAGGAGGGGTAGACAATGGGGGGAAGGGGGCGGTGGACAATGGGAGGAGGGGGATGGGTGGACAATGGGGGAGGGGGAAGGGTGGACAATGGAGGGGAGGGGGAGGATGGACAATGGGGGGAAGTGGAGGGGTGGACAATGGGAGGAGGGGGAGGGGGGGACAATGGGGGAGGGGGAGGGTGGACAATGGGGGGGAGGGTGGACAATGGGGGGAGGGGAGGGGTGGACAATGGGGGGGAGGGGGAGGGTGGACAATGGGGGGGGGAGGGGGGGGCAATGGGAGGAGGGGGAGTGGTGGACAATGGGAGGAGGGGGAGGGGTGGACAATGGGGGAGGGGGAGGGTGGACAATGGGGGGGAGGGGGAGGATGGACAATGGGGGGAAGTGGAGGGGTGGACAATGGGAGGAGGGGGAGGGGTGGACAATGGGGCGAGGGGGAGGGGTGGACAATGGGGGGAGGGGAGGGGTGGACAATGGAGGGGAGGGGGAGGGGTGGACAATGGGCCGAGGGGGAGGGGTGGACAATGAGGGGAGGGGGAGGGGTGGACAATGGAGGGGAGGGGGAGGGGTGGACAATGGGGCGAGGAGGAGGGGTGGACAATGGGGGGGGAGGGGGAGGGGTGGACAATCGGGGGAGGGGGAAATTCGTCCGTGCCCTGAATAATGCACCAAATTTAAATAGTCAGTAATGGGGGTCAGGTTAGTTTGGGTTGCCTGATCCTGATATTTCAGACTGAGATGAACAACTTCGATTGGGGCCCTTTGGCTCATCACTGGAATCCGACTGCCCAGAATGGTTTCACATGCGACTGTTTCAGTCTGCGGAGGTTCCAGCCCATTGTAGCTGGATCTGAACCTGGCTTCCTGGGGCTGAAAGTATAGACTGCTGACCGTGCACTACCCAGTCCCTTAAACATTTGTTAAATCAGTGGTTCATTATATGTTCCTATCTACACAGGTACCAAGGATACAGGAATTAATACCCACTATCTGTCACTCTGTACACAGGTGCCGAGGAACAAGAACCTATTATCCGTTCCAATTTATAAATGGTCCACCTCATGTTCTTATAATCTCATTGGATAAGATTTCATATAAAATAAATCTCTCCAGTTTACCAGTGGAGCTAACTGTGGGTAATCACAGGTAAGGAAAACACATGAAAACAGATTAAAGTTAATGCAGAAAAATGTGAAGTGATGCATTTTTGTAGAAAGAATGAGTAGAGAACATACATAGAAATATAGAAAATAGGTGCAGGAGTAGGCCAGTCGGCCCTTCGAGCCTGCACCGCCATTCAATAAGATCATGGCTGATCATTCCCTCAGTACCCCTTTCCTGCTTTCGCTCCATACCCCTTGATCCCTTTAGCCGTAAGGGCCATATATAACTCCCTCTTGAATATATCCAATGAACTGGCATCAACAACTCTCTGCAGTAGGGAATTCTACAGGTTAACAACTCTCTGAGTGAAGAAGTTTCTCCTCATCTCAGTCCTAGATGGCCTACCCCTTATCCTAAGACTGTGTCCCCTGGTCCTGGACTTCCCCATCATTGGGAACATTCTTCCTGCATCTAACCTGTCCAGTCCCGTCAGAATCTTGTAAGTTTCTATGAGATCCCCTCTCATCCTTCCAAACTCCAGTGTATAAAGGCCCAGTTGATCCAGTCTCTCCTCATATGTCAGTCCCGCCATCCCTGCAATTAGTCTGGTGAACCTTCGCTGCACTCCCTCAATAGCAAAATTGTCCTTCCTCAGATTAGAAGACCAAAACTGAACACAATATTCCAGCTGAGGCCTCACTAAGGCCCTGTACAACTGCAGTAAGGCCTCCCTGCTCCTATACTCAAATTCCCTAGCTATGAAGACCAACATACCATTTGCCTTCTTCACCGTCTGCTGTACCTGCATGCCAACTTTCAATGACTGATGAACCATGACACCCAGGTCTCGTTGCACCTCCCCCTTTCCTAATCTGCCACCATTCAGATAATATTCTTCCTTTGTGTTTTTGCCCCCAAAGTGGATAACCTCACATTTATCCACATTATACTGCATCTGCCACGTATTTGCCCACTCACCTAACCTGTCCAAGTCACCCTGCAGCCTTTTAGCATCCTCCTCACAGCTCACATCACCACCTAGTTTAGTGTCATCTGCAAACTTGGAGATATTACACTCAATTCCTTCATTTAAATCATTAATGTATATTGTAAAGAGCTGGGTTCCCAGCACTGAGCCCTGCGGCACCCCATTAGTCACTGCCTGCCATTCTGAAAAGGACCCGTTTATCCCGACTCTCCGTTTCCTGTCTGCCAATTAGTTCTCTCTCCACGCCAGTATATTACCCCCAATACCATGTGCTTTGATTTTGCACACCAATCTCTTCTGTGGGACCTTGTCAAAAGCTTTTTGAAAGTCCAAATACACCACATCCACTGGTTCTCCCTTGTCCACTCTACTGGTTACATCCTCAAAAAATTCCAGAAGATTTGTCTTTGATTTCCCTTTCATAAATCCATGCTGACTTGGACCGATCCTGTCACTGCTTTCCAAATGCGCTGCTATTTCATCTTTAATAATTGATTCCAACATTTTCCCCACTACTGATGTCAGGCTAATCTGATCTCCTAATCTGAGGAAGGACGTTCTTGCTATTGAGGGAGTGCAGCGAAGGTTCACCAGACTAATTCCAGGGGTGGCTGGACTGTCATATGAGGAGAGACTGGATTAACTGGGCCTTTATTCACTGGAGTTTAGAAGGATGAGAGGGGATCTCATAGAAACGTATAAGATTCTGATGGGACTAGATAGGTTAGATGCGGGAAGAATGTTCCCGCTGTTGGAGAGGTCCAGAACCAGGGGACATAGTCTTAGAATAAGGGCTAGGCCATTTAGGACTGAGATGAGGAGAAACTTCTTCACTTAGAGAGTTGTTAACCTGTGGAATTCCCTGCCACAGAGAGTTGTTGATGCCAGTTCATTGGATATATTCAAGAGGGAGTTAGATATGGCCCTTACGGCTAAAGGGATGAAGGGGTATGGAGAGAAAGCAGGAAAGGGGTACTGAGAGAATGATCAGCCATGATCTTCTTGAATAGCGGTGCAGGCTCGAAGGGCCGAATGGCCTACTCCTGCACCTATTTTCTATGTTTCTGTGTGGCAGGGCAGGTTGAGAAAACAGTTAAAAAAGCTTACATGGTTCTGGGCATCATAAATAGAGATTGAATTTCTTATTAAGATGGAAAGTGAAGTAGTCCAATCTGAAACTAGGGTCCTAAATCTAAACAAAGGAAACTACAAAGGTATGAGGAATGAATTGGCTATGATAGATTGGGAAGATTCATTAAAAGGCAAAATGGTGGATAGGCAATGGCTAATATTTAAGGAATGAATGCATGAATTGCAACAGTTATACATTCCTTTCTGGCGTAAAAACACAAAAGGAAAAGTGGCCCAACCATGGCTAACAAAAGAAATTAAGGATAGTATTAGATCCAAAGTGGAGTTATACAAAGTTGCCAGAAAAAGTAGCAAGTTTTGGAGGTTTGGGAGCAGTTTAGAATTCAGCAAAAAAGGACCAAGAGATTAATTCAGAGGGGCAAAATAGAGTATGAGAGAAAACTTGCAAGGAACATAAAACCGACTGCAAAAGTTTCTACAAGTACATAAAAAGAAAAAGATTAGTGAAGACAACCTATCCTCAATAGTCAACCCGCTCATTTCCAGAATCAACCTAGTGAACGTTCTCTGAACAGCCTCCAATGCAAGTATATCCTTCCTTAAATACGGAGACCAAAACTGTACGCAGTACTCTAGGTGTGGCCTCACCAATACTCTGTATAGTTGTAGCAGGGCTTCTCTGCTTTATACTCTATCCCCCTTGCCATAAAGGCCAACATTCCATTTGCTTTCCTGATTTCTAAAGGTATATAAAAAGAAAAAGAGTGGCTAAAGTAAATGGTGGTCCCTTAGAGGATGAGACCGAGGAATTAGTAATGGGGAACATGGAGATGGCAGAAACTCTAAACAAGTATTTTGTATCAGTTTTTATGGTAGAGGACACTTATAATATTCCAACAGTGGATAGTCAAGGGGCTATAGCGGGGGAGGAACTTAACACAATGACAATCACTAAGGAGGCGGTGCTCAGTAAGATAATGGGACTAAAGGCAGATAAATCCCCTGAACCTGATGGCTTGCATCCCAGAGTATTAAGAGAAGTAGCGACAGGGATTGCGGATGCATTGGTTGTAATTTACCAAAATTCACTGGATTTTGGGGAGGTCCCAGCAGATTGGAAAACTGTTCAAAAAAGGAGCCAGACAAAAAGCAGGAACCTATAGACCAGTTAGCCTAACATCTGTGGTTGGGAAAATGTTGGAGTCCATTGTTAAAGAAGCAGTAGCAGGACGTTTGGAAAACAAAATTTGGTCAGGCAAAGTCAGCATGGATTTATGAAGAGGAAGTCATGTTTAACAAATTTGCTGGAATTCTTTGAGGATGTAATAAACAGGGTGAATAAAGGGGAACCAGTGGATGTGGTGTATTTGGACTTCCAGAAGGCATTTAACAAGGTGCCACACAAAAGGTTACTGCACAAGATAAATGTTCACGGGGTTGGGGGTAATATATTAGCATGGATAGAAGATTGGCTGACAAACAGAAAACAGAGAGTTGGGATAAATGGTTCATTCTCTGGTTGGCAAGCAGTAACTAGTGGGGTGCCGCAGAGATCAGTGCTGGGACCTCAACTATTTACAATCTATATTAACAACTTGGAAGAGGGGACTGAGTGTAACGTAGCCAAGTTTGCTGATGATACAAAGATAGGAGGAAGGGCAATGTGTGAGGAGCACATAAAGAGGCTGCAGGAGGACATAGACAGGCTAAGTGAGTGGGCAAGAATTTGGCAGATGGAGTATAATGTTGGAAAGTGTGAGGTCATACACTTTGGCAGAAAAGATCAAAGAACAAGTTATTATTTAAATGGAGAAAGATTGCAAAGTGCTGCATTATAGCGGGACCTGGGTATTTTGTTCCTAACATAGATGAGGCTGCACACAGGGAAGTTAAAGTAACAGTGACCTCAGTCTTTAATAAGACACTCCAGAGTGAGGAACAGGCCTTAGGGGCTGGCTTATATGCAGTGCTCCCAAGGGATGCGGGGATCCCTTGGGACTTCAGGGGATGAGCTCCCTGGTGACGGAACATGGGAGTGCATGCTTTACAGATACACAACATCACTACCCCCACAAAGTCAAAGTGAAAACTATTTACAAGGTGAGGCGGTCGGGAGCCTTTCTTTCCCTGGTGGACCGCCTCGGTACAAATGTCTGTTCTGGTGTGTTGGCTGTGCCCTCGCTGGGCTGGTGTGTTGTTGGCCCTGCAGGGCTACTAGGTGAGCCTGGCCTTGCTGAGCTGTTGGGCGTGATGGGTTCGATTTCCTGGTCCGGCGTGGTGTCGTTAATCCTTTGGGTGTGTGTTGTGGGCTCGAAAAAGGTGGTGTCTGCTGTGGGTTGTTCAGGGCAGTCTGTGAACCGCAGCCTTGTTTGGTCCAGGTACTTTCTGCAATTTTGTCCATTTTCTAGTTTGACTACAAACACCCTATTCCCTTCTTTAGCTATCACTGTGCCCGCGATCCACTTGGGAGCATGTCCATAGTTTAGCACATACACAGGTTCATTCAGATCAATTTCCCGTGACACAGTGGCGCGACCATCGTTTACATTTTGTTGCTGCCGCCTGCTCTCTACCTAGTCATGCAGGTTGGGGTGAACCAGCGAGAGTCTGGTTTTAAGTGTCCTTTTCATGAGTAGCTCAGCCAGGGGCACCCCTGTGAGCGAGTGGGGTCTCGTGAGGTAGCTGAGCAGTACTCGGGACAGGCGGGTGTGGAGTGAGCCTTCTGTGACTCGTTTAAGGCTCTGTTTGATTGTTTGTGCTGCCCGCTCTGCCTGCCCATTGGAGGCTGGTTTAAACGGGGCCGAGGTGACATGTTTGATCCCATTGCTGGTCATAAATTCTCTAAATTCGGCACTGGTGAAACATGGGCCGTTGTCACTGACCAGTATGTCATGCAGGCCGTGGGTGGCAAACATGGCCCTCAGGCTTTCAATCGTGGTGGTGGCGGTGCTTCCCGACATTATTTCACATTCAATCCATTTTGAAAAAGCATCCACCACCACCAGGAACATTTTACCGAGAAACGGGCCCGCATAGTCGACATGGATCCTCGACCATGGTCTGGAGGGCCAGAACCACAAACTTAGTGATGCCTCTCTGGGCGTGTTGCTCAACTGAGCACATACGCTGCATTGCCGTACAAAGGACTCTAATTCAGAGTCGATACCGGGCCACCACACGTGGAATCTGGCTATCGCTTTCATTATTACTATACCCGGGTGTGTGCTGTGGAGATCCGAGATGAACGTCTCCCTGCCCTTTTTTGGTAGCACTTCGCGGTTAACCCACAACAGACAGTCTGCCTGAATGGACAGCTCGTCCTTTCGCCGCTGGAATGGCTTGATTGATTCTTGCATTTCAACGGGGATGCTGGCCCAGCTCCCATGCAGTACACAGTTTTTTTACTAGGGACAGCAGAGGATCTTGGCTGGTCCAAGTCCTAATCTGGCGGGCCGTGACAGGTGATTTATCATTTTCAAACGCTTTCATGACCATCAACAAGTCTGCGGGCCGTGCCACCATCAACAAGTTTGCAGCCTGTGCCATTTCTACCCCCGTGGTGGGCAATGGTAGCCGACTGAGAGTATCCGCACAGTTCTCGGTGCCTGGCCTGTGGCAGATGGTATAGTTATAAGCTGATAGCGCGAGTGCCCACCTTTGTATGCGGGCTGAGGCATTAGTATTTATCGCCTTGTTTTCAGTGAACAGGGATGTGAGGGACTTGTGATTGGTTTCCATCTCAAATTTGAGGCCAAACAGGTACTGATGCATTTTCTTTACCTCGAACACACACGCTAATGCCTCTTTCTCAATCATGTTGTAGGCCCTCTTGGCCTTAGACAAGCTCCTGGAAGCATAGGCGACAGGTTGCAACTTCCCCACAATGTTAGCTTGTAATACATACCCGACTCCGTATGACGACGCAGGACATGCTAGCAGAAGTCTTTTATACGGGTTATACAATACAAGCAGCTTGTTGGAGCATAAAATGTTTCTGGCTTTCTCAAAAGCAATTACTTGTTTTTTTTCCCATACCTAGTTCTCACCTGATATGTCCTTACTATACAGTATACATGCACACGAGGCCCATACTTGAGAGAAGGTCACTCTGTGACCAGTTACCTTTATTACCAAGACCTCAAGTGATGAAAGTGGGTGGAGCTTCCCCTTTTATACCTGAAAGTCCAGGTTAGGAGTGTCTCCCACAAGTTCACCCCTTGTGGTCAATGTTCTCATGGTGTACAACTTAGGTCAGCTTATACATGGGTTACAATGATAGTTGAATGCACCTTTTCGCAATAACACATGTAGGGGCTCTAAAAGGGTGCTTAACCCCGGTCGGAAGTTACCAAAATAGTTGAGGAATCCCAGAAACGACCGCAGCTCCGTGACGTTCTGTGGCATGGTCGCTTCCTTATAGCCTCTGTCTTGGTCGCTTCCTTATAGCCTCTGTGGGCCGAATGCCATCCGCCACGATCTTTCTCCCCAAAAACTCCACTTCTGTTGCCATGAAGACACATTTCAACCTCATCAGCCGCAGCCCTACGCGATCCAGTTGCTGGAGGACCTCCTCCGGGTTTTGTAGGTGCTCGGTGATGTTCCGACCCATGACCAATATGTCGTCCTGAAAGACCACCGTGTGTGGTACTGACTTGAGTAGGCTCTCCATGTTTCTCTGGAAGATCGCTGCAGCCGACTAAATTCCAAACGGGCATCTGTTGTAGATGAACAGTCCCTTGTGTGTGTTAATGCGGGTGAGGCCCTTCGAAGACTCCTCCAGCTCCTGCATCATGTAGGCCGAAGTCAGGTCGAGCTTGGTGAACGTCTTGCCTCCTGCCAGCGTCGCAAATAGATCGTCTGCCTTAGGTAGCGGGCATTGGTCCTGTAGCGAGAAACAATTAATAGTTTCTTTATAATCGCCGCAAATCCTGACTGTGCCATCACTTTTGAGTACTGGAACAATCGGGCTGGCCCACTCGCTGAATTCCACTGGGGAGATGATGCCCTCGCGTTGCAGCCTGTCCAGCTCCATTTCCACTCTCTCCCTCATCATGTGAGGTACCGTTCGCGCCTTGTGGTGAATGGGTCGTGCCTCTGAGACCGAGTGGATCCGCACCTTCGCCCCGGAAAAGTTTCCAATGCCTGGCTCAAAAAGGGAAGAAAATTTGTTAAGAACCTGAGTACATGAGGCCTCATTGACATGTGATAACGCTTGGATGTCATCCCAGTTCCAACGGATTTTGCCCAACCAGCTCCTTCCAAGCAGTGTGTGGCCATCGCCCGGGACAATCCAGAGTGGCAGTTCATGCACTGTACCCTCGTAGGTGACCTTGACCATGGCGCTGCCCAGGACAGTGATAAGCTCTTTGGTGTACATTCTCAGTTTCGTGTGGATGGGGCTCAGGGCTGGTCTGAATGCCTTGTTGCATCACAGCCTCTCAAACATCTTTTTACTCATGATAGATTGGCTAGCGCCAGTGTCCAGTTCCATGGCTACGGGTAAGCCATTTAATTTTACATTTAACATTAGGTGGACATTTCATCGAAAATATGTGCACCCCGTGTACTTCAGCATCTGCCTCCTCTCTCTGAGGCTCGAAATTGCTTTGATCCACCATAGGCCGATCTTCCTCTGCCACGTGGTGGTTAGCAGGTTTTGCAGAGCTTGCAGCTCGTTTGCAAGCTCGTTGGAGGTGCCCCATTGTTCCACAGCTCTTGCAAACATAACCTTTGAAGCGGTATGAATAGGCTGAATGGAAGCCTCCACAATGCCAACAAAGTGTGAATTGCCTTGCATTCATCCTTTGTTGGGGACTCTGAGTCATCTGGGTCACCTGAGGCCTGCTGGCAGTTGCAGACTTGTGGGTTCTGCCTTGTACATTTCTGCTCGCAAACACAGTTCCAGTTAATTTATGAACATTGTTAGCACTTGTGCGCTGAGAGATTTGTTTGGTGTTATCACTGGTGGACATAAACACCTGTGCTATCGCAATGGCCTTACTGAGGGTCGGTGTCTCTACAGTCAAAAGTTTTCGTAGGATGGTCTCGTGGCCAATGTCCAGTACAAAAAAGTCTCTGAGCATTTGCTCCAGGTAGCCATCAAACTCACATTTTCCTGCAAGTCACCTTAGCTCAGCAACGTAGCTCGCCACTTCCTGACCTTCAGATCGCTGGCACGTGTAGAACTAATACCTCGCCATCAGCACGCTCTCCCTCGGGTTAAGATGCCCCCGAACCAGTGTACACAGCTCCTCATATGACTTATCTGTGGGTTTCACCGGAGCCAGAAGATTCTTCATGAGGTTGTAGCTCGGTGCCCCGCAGACTGTGAGGAGGACCGCTCTCCTTTTTGCAGCACTTCCTTCTCCATCCAGCTCGTTGGCTACAAAGTACTGGTCTAGCCGTTCGCTATAGGCTTCCCAGTCCTCACCCTCTGAGAACTTCTCCAGGATTCCCACAGTTTGCTGCATCTTTGGGTTGGATTCGTATTCTCGTCACCAGTTATTGTGTTCCTAACACAGATGAGGCTGCACACAGGCTGGTTAAAGTAACAGTGACCTCAGTCTTTAATAAGACACTCCAGAGTGAGGAACAGGCCTTAGGGGCCAGCTTATATGCAGTGCTCCCAAGGGATGCTGGGATCCCTTGGGACTTCAGCGGATGAGCTCCCTGGTGGTGGAACATGGGAGTGCATGCTTTACAGATACACAACACTGGGGGTCCTGGTGCATGAAACACAAAAGGATAGTATGCAGGTACAGCAAGTGATCAGGAAGGCCAATGGAATCTTGGCCTTTATTGCAAAAGGGATGGAGTATAAAAGCAGGGAAGTCTTGTTACAGCTGTACAGGGTATTGGTGAGGCCATACCTGGAATACTATGTGCAGTTTTGGTTTCTATATTTACAAAACGATATACTTGCTTTGGAGGCAGTTCAGAGAAGGTTCACTAGGTTGATCTCGGGGATGAGGAGGTTGACTTATGAGGAAAGGTTGAGTAGGTTGGGCCTCTACTCATTGGAATTGATAAGAATGAGAGGTGATCTTATCGAAACGTATAAGACTATGAGGGGGCTTGACAAGGTGGATGCAGAGAGGATGTTTTCACTGGTGAGGGAGACTAGAAATAGAGGGCACAATCTTAGAATAAGGGACTGCCCATTTGGAACTGAGATGAGGAGAAATTTCTTCTCTCAGAGAGTTGTGAATCTGTTGAATTCGCTACCTCAGAAAAGCTAGGACATTAAATAAATTTAAGACCAAAATCGACAGTTTTTTGAGCAATGGGGGATGAGGGGTTATGGGGAGAGGGTGGGGAAGTGGAGCTGAGTCCATGATCAGATCAGCCATGATCTTATTGAATGGCAGAGCAGGCTCAAGGGGCCTTATGATCTACTCCTGCTCCTATGTTTTATGTTTCTTATGTTCTTATTACTTGCCGTACCTGCATACTAACTTTTTGTGTTTCATGCACAAGGACTCCCAGGTCCCTCTATACTGCAGCACTTTGCGATTTTTCTCCATTTCAATTATAACTTGCTTTTCTATTTTTTCTGCCAAGTGCATAACCTCACATTTTCCCATGTTGTACTCCATCTGTCAGATTTTTGCCCAATCACTTAGCCTGTCTATATCCTTCTGCAGGTTTTTTGTGTCCTCCTCACAATTTGCTTTCCCACCCATCGTTGTATCATCAGCAAACTTGGCCAACCGGAAAATTACCCACCTATCCCGACTCTCTGTTTTCTGTTAGTTAGCCAATCCTCTATCCATATTACCCCCAACCTCGTGAACTTTTATCTTGTGCAGTAACCTTTTATGTGGCACCTTATCGAATGCCTTCTGGAAATCCAAATATGCCTGCTTATTCCCCCTTATCCACCCTGCTCATTACATCCTCAAAGAACTCCAACTAATTTGTCAAACATGATTTCCTTTTCATAAAACCATGCTGACTTTGCTTGATTGAATTATGCTTTTCCAAATGTCCTGCTACTGCTTCCTTAATAATGGACTCCAGCATTTTTCCAACAACAGATGTTAGGCTAATATAGTTTCCTGCTTTCTGTTTGCCTCCTTTTTTAAATAGGGGCATTACATTTGCGATTTTCCAATCCGCTGGGACCTCCCCAGAATCCAGGGAATTTTGGTAAATTACAACCGATGCATCCACTATCTCTGCAGCCACTTCTTTTAGGACCCGAGGATGTAAGGGGACTTGTCCGCCTTTAGTCCCATTATTTTACTGAGTACAATTCTTTAGTGATAGTGAATGTATTTAGTTCCTCCCTCCTTGTAGCCCCTTGATTATCCACTATTGGGATGTTTTTAGTGTCTTCTATTATGAAGACCGATACAAAATATTTGTTCAAAGTCTCTGCCATTTCACTGTTCCCCATCATTAATTCCCCAGTCTCATCCTCTAAGGGACCAACGTTTACTTTCGCCTCTCTTTTCCATTTTATGTACCTGTCGAAACTCTTACTATCTGTTTTTATATTTCATCCTAGTTTACTTTCATAATCTATCTTCTCTCTTTATTATTTCTTTAGTCGTTCTTTGCTGGCTTTTAAAAGTTTCCTAATCCTCTGGCCTCCCACTAGTCTTGGTCATATTATATGCCCTTGTTTTCAATTTGATACCATCCCCTATTTCCTTAGTTAACCACGGATGGTTATCCCTTCTCTTACAGTCTTTCCTTCTCATTGGGATATATTTTTGTTGCGAGTTATGAAATATCTCCTTAAATGTCTGCCATTGTTCATCAACCGTCCCATACTTTAATCTATTTTCCCAGTCCACTTTAGCCAACTCTGCCTTCATACATTTGTAATCTCCTTTATTTAAGCTTAGGACACTGGTTTGAGATCCAACTTTCTCACCCTCCAACTGAATTTGAAATTCAACCATATTATGGTCACTCATTCCTAGAGGATCCTTTATTGGAGATCGTTTATTAATCCTGTCTCATTACACAGTACCAGATCTAAGATAGCCCGCTCCCTGGTTGGTTCTGCAATGTACTGTTCAAGGAAGCTATCCTGGATACACTCTATGAACTCTTCTTCAAGACTACCCTGGCCAATTTGCTTTGTCCAATCAATATGAAGTTTAAAATTGCCTATGATTATTGCCGTTCCTTTTTTCTTGATTTATACTCCGTCCAACAGTGTAGCTACAGTTAGGGGGCCTATAGACAACGCCCACCAGCGACTTCTTCCCTTTATTATTTCTTATCTCCACCCAAACTGATGCAACATCTTGATCTTCTGAGCCAATATCTTTTCTCACTAACACACTGATCTCATCCTTTATTAACAGAGCTACCCCACCTCCTTTTCCTTTCTGTCTGTCCTTTTGAATTGTCAAATACCCCTGAATATTTAGTTCCCAGCCTTGGTCACCTTGCAATCACATCTCTGTAATGGCTACCAGATCATACCCATTTGTATCTATTTGTGCTGTCAACTCATCTATTTTGTTATGAATGCTGCGTGCATTCAGATAAAGAGCTTTTAAAAAAAAAATTTTACCATTTTTTCCTGCTTTGACCCTACTTTCTGATTCACTTATGTTTACACATTCTGTCCCTTCAGAGATATTAGGGCAGATGAGGTAGGCTTTAAGGAGCATCTTAAAGGAGTAAAGAGAGGTAGAGAGGCAGCGAGGTTTAGGGAGGGAGTTCCACTTCAAAATCGCTTCATTGGCTGTAAAGGGTTTGGGATGTCCTGAGGTTGTGAAAGGTGCTATAGAGATGGAAATTCTTTAGCATGTTAAAAATCTTAAAACTGATCCAAAAATGCATGCTAAAATGGATAAACTGATAAATGCTGAAACAAAAATATAAATAATCAGCAGACCCATCGGCATCTGTGGGGAGAATGTTGTAAAAAGCATTTAAAAAGCAACAGAATAAAAAGAGAGAAATTGAAATAAAACATGTGCAGATGCTCCCGAGAAAGAAAGTATGCACAGAATGACCTATTAAGCGCTTAAAAGATGACAGGAGATGATTAAATGGCTGAAGCGATATTAACATGAGAAGTTGGAAGGAAGCATAATAAAAAAAACTCAAAACAAATTAGAAATAAAACCTTGTCTCTAATCTAATGCTTCAGGGAACAAAGAGCAGGAAACAAAGAGATGTTGTGGCTCTGTTTGATAGCTTCGACATTTTTATGGTGAAGGAACTTGGAATTGGTGGATTGGAAATTAAGACGGGGAATAGTTAGTCGGTTAGTCGGAATACACTACAGACCACTACGAAATAAAATGGGGGTGGACTGCTATGGGAGGTCAAAAAAAGATTAGTGCTATGGCCTCAGTTATAAAGTCTCACTTGGAGAATGTCATGTATGTACTTTTGATATCACTCGCCACTAGATGGCGTCACTGTTGGAGGCCATTGGGCTGCACGCACGTGTGTGTAGCCCAAGTATAAAAGGCCAGCCATTTTGTATATTAGTCACTTCGGGCCTTAATAAAGCAAAGCCAAGGTCATACCTCTTGGAGTTAAGCAGTACTCAGTCTAACAGTTATTGCATACACAACAGAGAACATCTGGGTAATAGTGATCATAATATAATTAGATTTAAAGGAGTTGTGGAAAAGGACAAAGAAAAATCAACAGTGAAAATGTCCAACTATGAGAGCCAATTTCAGTGATTTAAGAAGAAATCTAGCATGTGGACTGGATACAATGAGCAACGGCAGGCAGACATGGTAGAAATAGTTTGGGTACAAACCAAGCATATTTCCATAAGGAGACAATATGGGGCATCCAAAGCTGGAGCTCCCTGGATGACCAAGGAAATAGAGCTTCAAATAAAACAGGAAAATGAGGTTTATGACAAATGTCAGGTACAGAACACAGTAAAAAAAAAACAGGCAGAATACAGAGAGTGTAGGGGGAATTGAAAAAGGATATAAGAAGGGCAAAGAGAGAATATGAGAAAAAATGAGTGGGTGACATTAAAGGGGATCCAAACATCTTGTATCAACATATAACATGTAATAGGATAGTTAAAGGAAGGGTAGGGCTGATTAGGGACAACAAAGCAATCTTCTTGTAGAGGAAGAGGGCATGACTGAGGTATTAAATGAATACTTTGCATCTGTCTTCACAAAAGAAGAGGGTGAAGTTAATGTCATAGTAGAGGAGGGGGGAGTAGAGATATTGGATAGGATAAAAATAGATAGAAAGGAGGTGCTAAATAGATTGGCATCACTCAAGGTTAACAAGTCACCTGGTCCAGATGTAATGCAACCTGGACTTATTTGGGGGAAAAAAAGCACATAGTATTAAAGGGATGGTGGTAACTTGGGTATGTAATTGGCTAAAGGATAAGGGCAGAGAGTAGTGGTGAATTGATGTTTTACTGACTGGAGAGAATTATGCAGTGGTGTTTCCCGGGGTCGGTATCAGCAACATTGCTGCTTTTGTTGTATATAAATGACTTGGACTTGGGTAGAGGGAGTATAATTTTGAAGTTTGCAAATACAAAACTTGACAATGTAGTAAATAGTGAGCAGGATATTAGAAGACTTGAGGAGGACTTAGACAGACTGGTGAAATGGGCAGACATGTGGCAGATGAAATTTAATGCATAGACATGTGTAATTATGCATTTTGGAAGGAAGAATGAGGTGAGGCAATATAAAGTAAATGGGGTGCAGGAACAGAGAGACCTGGGGGTTTCCGTACACAAGTCTTTGAAGGTGGCAGGACAGGTTGAGAAGGTTGTTAAGAAAGCACACGGGATTTTGGCTTTATAAATAGAGGCATGGAGTACAAAGGCAAGGAGGTTATGCTCAACCTTTATAAATCACTGGTTAGACCTCAGTTGGAGTATTGTGCCCAATTCTGGATGTCAAGACCTTGAAGAGGCTGCAGAGGATGTTTACGAGAATGGCTCCAGGGATGAGGGTCTTCAATTATGTGGAGAAACTAGAGAAGCTGGGATAGTTCTAGTTAGAGCAGAGAAGGTTAAGGGGAGATTTACTGGAGGTATTCAAAGTTATGAAGGGTTTGGATAGAGTAAATAAGGAGAAACTGTTTCCACTGGTAGGAGGATTGGTAACTGTTATGTCTTCAGATGCTCTGATAATGACTCCACGAGGCAATGTGTTGTTCTTGAACTGTAGAGACCTTACTCCTTTATTGATAACTCCAGAGTGAGGATCACACATGGTGGCCTGCCTTTTATACTAGGTCAGGCACACCTGTACAGGTAACCTACAAGTCTCCCACTGCAGTGCCCTCTGGTGGTACCTCATATGTAATGGTACCAGCAGTAAACATGTAGGATACATGACAATAACCAGAGGACGCAGATTTAAGATATTTGGCAAAAGAAATAGAGAGGAGATGAGGAGAATTAGTTTTACACAGGGAGTTGTTATGATCTGGAATTCACTGGCTGAAAGGGTGGTGGAAGCAGATTCAACCATGGTCAGTTTTAACAGGAAGAGTGCTTGTAGTAAATTGGATTCAGGGCCATTGGCTTTACAATCACAGTGAGGAACCAGATAGGAGGTTTGGAAGGGTCGGCTATAAAAATAATAGATTTATTCTTGCCCAAAACATTACTATATTACAAAGTAAAAACAGAAAATGCTAGAAATCCCAGCGGGTCAGACAGCAAGTGTGAAGAGAAACAGAGTTAACGTTTCAGGTCGTGAAGCTTCTTCAGAACTGGAGAAGTATGAAATGTTACAGGAAGTACAGAAGCAGTGAAGGGGGGGGGGGTGGGGGAAAGAACAAAAGAGAAGGTCTGTGATAGGGTGGAAGACAGGAGAGATTAGAGAGACAAAAGGGATGATGGGCCAACTTGAGATGGTAATGGCAAGAGTTAGGAAACAAAAGGTGAGTCTAGATGGCGGAATAATCAGCAGCTGCCACAGATGCTGCCTGATCCGTTGAGATTTCCAGCATTTTCTGTTTTTAGTGCAGATTCCAGCTTTAGCGCAGTATTTTGCTTTTGCACAATATTACAAAGGTTTTTTTTAATTCCACGAAGCATGCATGTGTACTGTATGATGGTTAGTAATAGTGCTTTATCTTGTAATGGTGCCTCAGTAATCTCATCAATATCCATTGAAGCTTTTATCTTTCCTGTGTTTGACACAGGTATTGTTTTCTAGCTGCATCACTGGGACAACTGCATTGCGGTGGGGTGGGTCACATTACTGGATTGATTCACCTTCAGCCTGATTGGATACATTATGATGGAATGAGACAGTATCAATTACAACGTGTTACCCAAAGCGCCCGACTGCGATATGATGGAATCTACCTGGTAACATATGTTAGGGTCGGTTTGGTTGATGGTTCCAAATGGAGTAATGATCCAGAATCAGTACAGAAGCGCATTGAGCAATGATGGAGTGTGAGTTATTTCTGGTCCTTTTGAAATGGCTTAAATTGACAAGACCACTGATTTATGACAAGTCGGAAAATGTTATTAAACATGCAAATACATATAGCTTAACAAAACTAGACAGCAACCAACTTAGATAGACTTTACTTCCCATTTCAACCTTGGACAGCAGACTCGACTTGAGTATTCTTGGGTATGATGTGGCGACCTGGAGGGTCTGGAGCATCTGGATCTGGCTTAAGAGGCTAATAGGATAGCAGCATTGCTTAATGTGCTGATGTGATGAGAACTTGTGATTATTCCATCACATGCAAATCAGAATGACCTTTTAATGGATGCTGTAGCTATGTTATTTACAAGCCATTTTAATCGCAAGGCATGACAGGAAGCTTGGCCATTAGTAAGCTAAAAATGTTAAATCTGAAGGCTTCAGCATTTTAGAACAATGGACAATAAGTTGAACTTGTGACTTCAGATACGGTGGTTGAAGAACCACAGCAAGTGAGATGTAAAGGCCTTGAAACTGGAACATTTGAGATAACGGAAAGCAGCTATCAAAGCCTACGTGCTAGACTCTGTTCTAGTTATGGAAGAGGCGTGGGTGTAGTCATTAACTAGTCACATGGGCAGAGCCAACAGTTGAGCAGCTGTCAGTCACAAACATATATGGGCGTTTCTTATCTTTGAACGGAAGCGTAAGCTCGACAATTTACAATCATGTATATAATTTGATGTAATTGCCTGATCGAAGAATCTTTGGTTCTCTCCCCTGCATACTTGCAATAAAGTTTCTCACATCAAAGCCTACCCATGATTCGGTGTGGTTTCTTTCCACACCAACTTCCGGTTTCTCTCTTGTCCTTTCTCCATTGTGCCTTCTAGCACATGACTGGCTCCTTTTATTCACTTTCCAAAACTTGGTCCCTTGTACATATGTTATATATCCAATAAAGGTACAAACTGAGTACTGTTTAACTGAACAAGGTACGACCTTGGCTCTGCTTTATTATGGCCCAAAGTGCCTGACTCACAAAATGGCTGGCCTTTTATACCAGAGTAGCACCATGTGCGTGCTGCTCAGTGGTCTCCAACAATGACACCATCTGGTGGCTACAAACAGCATGTACATACATGACAACATACTCCTGTTGAGCCCAGTGATTGGATCCCAAACTGCATGAACACCCTTTGATTGGTTCTCCTTGTTCCAACACCGGCTTCATCTAATGACATCCTTCCAGCAGGAATTTCAATGGCAAGCTCAGTCCCTTTGTCCGAAACCATGCGGCCTCCGGTAGGAATCATTTCCAGAGTCAAAGGTCATAGTTCATAAGTCCACTTCAAAGAGCCGAAACATTACCCTTTCCCGAGTCAAAGGTCACAATTCACAAGCTCATATTAAAGAACCCGCCCATTTAAAGAAAGCTTGTCTATCTTTACACATACATTCATAAACATTAATTCATTAATTCAGGCAGAGTCAGCATGGATTTATGAAGGGGAAGTCATGTTTGACAAATTTGCTGAAATTCTTTGAGGATGTAACGGACAGGGTGGATAAAGGGGAACCAATGGATGTTGTGTATTTGGACTTCCAGAAGGTATTCGACAAGGCGCCACATAAAAGTTTACTGCACAAGATAAAAGTTGATGGGGTTGGGGATAATATATTAGCATGGATAGAGGATTGGCTAACTAACAGAGAACAGAGAGTCGGGATAAATGGTTCATTCTTGGGTTGGCAATCAGTAACTAGTGGGGTGCCGCAGGAATCAGTGCTGGGACCCCAACTATTTATAATCTATATTAATGACTTGGAAGAAGGGGCCGAGTGTAACGTAGCCAAGTTTGCTGATGATACAAAGATGGGAGGAAAAGCAAATGTGTGAGGACGACACAAAAAACCTGCAAAAGGCTAAGTGAGTGGGCAAGCATCTGGTAGATGGAGTATAATGTTGGAAAGTGTGAGGTCATGCACTTTGGCAGAAAAAATCAAAGAGCAAGTTATTATTTAAATGGAGAAAGATTGCAAAGTGCTGCAGTACAGCGGGACCTGGGGGTACTTGTGCATGTAACACAAAAGGTTAGTATGCAGGTACAGCAAGTGATCAGGAAGGCCAATGAAATCTTGCCCTTTATTGCCAAGGGGATGGAGTATAAAAGCAGGGAAGTCTTGCTACAGCTCTACAGGGTATTGGTGAGGCCACACCTGGAATACTGCATGCAGTTTTTGATACGTCCTTACTATACAGTATAAATGCACACGAGGCCCATGCTTGAGAGAAGGTCAGTCTGTGACCTATCCTTTATTCCTTAGCACTCAAGTGATGGAAGTGGGTGGAGCTTCCCCTTTTATATCTGTAGGTCCAGGTTAGGAGTGTCTCCCACAAGTTCACCACCTAGTGATCATTGTTCTCACAGTATACAACTTAGGTCAGATTATACATGGGTTACAATGCTGGTTGAATACATGACATCACCTCCCCCCCCAAAGTCTTATTGGGATCACAGATTGAGTCTCTCTGGTGGTTTACGCTCTCTTGTAAAGCACCTGAGTTGGGGCTCCGGTTGTTGGGCGCTGGCTTGAGAGTTTGCTGTTTGCGGTGCCTCAGGCCTGTCCGGACTGCCCACAGTGACTGGGCTCTCCTCCCTTTGGTTCCTGTGTTCGGTCACCTGTGGAGGAGTGAACTCTACATCGTGTTCTTCCTCTGCTTTTTCTATGGGGTTGCTGAACCTCCTTTTTGTTTGATCCACATGTTTGCGGCAGATTTGTCCATTAGTAAGTTTAACTACCAGAATCCTATTTCCCTCTTTGGCAACCACAGTGCCTGCGAGCCATTTGGGCCCTGCAGCGTAGTTGAGGACAAAAACAGGGTCATTTACATCAATACATCGCGCCCTCGCATTCCTGTCATGGTAGTCATATTGTGACTGGCGCCTGCTCTCGACAATTTCTTTCATGGTGGAGTGTATAAGGAATAATCGGGTTTTGAGCGTCCTTTTAATTAGCAGCTCTGCGGGTGGAACCCCTGTGAGCGAATGTGGTCGGGATCTGTAGGCCAACAGGAGGCGTGATAATCGGCATTGTAGGGAACCCCCTTGGATTCTGAGCATCCGCTGTTTGATTATCTGCACTGCTCGTTCTGCCTGGCCGTTTGAGGCCGGCTTGAACGGTGCCGTTCTGACATGGTTGATTCCATTGCCTGCCATTAAGTCCTGGAATTCAGTGCTTGTGAAGCACGGGCCATTGTCGCTGACCAAGATGTCCGGTAGACCACGGGCGGCGAACATTCCCGTAGACTTTCTACTGTGGCAGAGGATGTGCTTGAATTTAAAATGTCACACTCGATCCATTTGGAGTAGGCGTCTACTACAACCAAAAACATTTTTCCCATGAAAGGACCTGCGTAGTCCACGTGGATGCGTGACCAAGGCTTGGCGGACCATGGCCAGGGGCTAAGGGGGGCTTCCCTGGGCGCATTTCCCAGCTGGGCACACATGTTGCACCTGCGAACACAAAGTTCCAGA
Source organism: Pristiophorus japonicus (assembly GCF_044704955.1). Classification (NCBI taxonomy): domain Eukaryota; kingdom Metazoa; phylum Chordata; class Chondrichthyes; family Pristiophoridae; genus Pristiophorus; species Pristiophorus japonicus. The sequence continues at coordinate 143,351,300 of NC_091982.1, read as the reverse complement.
TCTGCGTCTATCCCTGGCCACCAAATGTGTGACCTGGCAATTGGCTTCATCGTGACAATGCCCGGGTGCTCATTGTGGAGTTCTCTGATGAACACCTCTCTGCCCATCTGGGGCATGACTACGCGGTTTCCCCACAGTAGGCAATCGGCCTGAATCAAGAGTTCATCCCTGCGCTTGTGAAATGGTTTAAATTCCTCAGGGCATGCCCTGTACGTGGCTGCCCAGTCCCCATTCAGGACACATTTCTTGACTAGAGACAATAGCAGGTCTCTATTTGTCCAGACTTTAATCTGACGGGCTGACACAGGTGAGCCTTCGCTTCCGAAAGCTTCAGCAGCCATGACCATCTCAGCACCATGCTCGGTAGCCCCATCAGTGGTGGCGAGTGGGAGCCTGCTGAGTGTATCGGCGCAGTTTTCGGTGCCCGGTCTGTACCGAATTGTGTAGTCATAGACAGCTAACGTGAGCGCCCACCTCTGTATGTGGGCCGATGCGTTTGCATTTATGGCCTTGTTGTCGGCCAAAAGGGACGTTAGGGGTTTGTGATCTGTCTCCAGCTCAAATTTCCTGCCAAACAGGTACTGGTGCATTTTCTTTATCGCATATAAACATGCGAGCGCCTCCTTTTCTACCATCCCGTAGCACCTTTTTGCCTGGGACAGACTTCTGGAGACATAAGCTACCGGCTATAACTGACCCTTGGCATTGACATGCTGCAACACACACCCGACACCATAGGACGACACGTTAACACAAGTTTCTTACATGGGTCATATAACGTTAACAGATTGTTGGAACATAACAAATTGTGTGTTCTATTAAAAGCCCTTTCCTGGCTGTCCCCCTTGACCCATTCGCGACCTTTGCGTAGGAGCACATGTAGCGGCTCTAGCAGCATGCTCAATTTGGGAAGAAAGTTACCAAAATAGTTCAGGAGCCCCAGGAATGAACGCAGCTCCGTCGTGTTACGGGGTCTGCGTGCTCTCTGGATCGCTTCCGTCTTGGACGCAGTAGGGTTGATCCCGTCTGCTGCTACCCTCATCCCAAGGAATTCTACCTCTGGAGCTAGGAAGACGCAATTCGCCTTTTTCAGTCGCAGCCCTACCCGGTCCAGTCTGCATAGCACCTCCTCCAGGTTGTGGAAGTGTTTTCAGTATTGTAACCCGTGATGAGGATGTCGTCCTGAAAAACCACCGTCCCTGGAATCGACTTGAGGAAGATCGCGGTGGCCGACTGAATCCCGAACGGACATCTGTTGTACTCAAACAATCCCTTGTGTGTCATGATGGTGGTCAGCTTCTTCGACTCACTCGCCAGCTCCTGGGTCATGTAAGCTGAGGTCAGATCCAATTTTGAAAAAAGTTTGCCACCGGATAGCGTCGCAAAGAGGTCCTCCGCTCTCGGTAGCGGGTACCGGTCTTGGAGTGACACCCGATTGATGGTGGCCTTGTAATCGCCACATATCCTGACCGACCCATCCACCTTGAGCACCAGCACAATCGGGCTTGCCCAGTCACTTAATTCGACTGGCGAGATGATGCCTTCCCTCAGCAGACGGTCCAATTCGCCTTCTATCTTTTCCCGCATCAATTACGGCACCGCTCTGGCCTTGTGGTGTACTGGCCTGGCGTCCGGGTTTATGTGAATCATTACCTTGGCCCCCATGAAAGTGCCAATGCCGGGTTGAAATAATGAGTCAAATTTGTCCAGGATCTGTGAGCATGATACTCGTTCCACAGAGGAAATTGCATTCACATCGCCCCATTTCCAGTTCATGACAGCAAGCCAACTCCTCCCCAGTAGTGCGGGACTGTCCCCCGGGACAACCCAGAGTGGCAACCTGTTCTCCGAATCTTTGTGGGTCACGACTACCGTGGCGCTGCCTAGCACCGGAATGATCTGCTTTGTGTAAGTCCGTAGCTGTGCGTCAATCGGCGATAATTTTGGCCTCCTGGCCTTGGACGGCCACAACTTTTTGAACTGTTTGATACCCATCAGGGACTGGCTGGCCCCCGTGTCGAGCTCCATTGATACTGGTATGCCATTGAGGAGCACTTTCATCATTATCGGTGGCGTCCTGGTGTATGAACTGTATACGTGCTCCACATGAACTCGCTGAACTTCAGCTTCCAGCGATTTCCCCCAGCGTTCATTTCTGCAATTTCTGCAGGTATTTTGCTCATCTCTGCAAACTCCGGCTGAGTGTGTGCCTCCACGCCTCCAACGTGAGCTGCTGTTTGAAACAAAAGTCCCTTGCCAGTCGATCGTCCCTGACTGCCCCTGTTATTGTCCTTGAGTGTGCCATTAACAGGTGTTGATGGCCCCATTACTGGCCACATTGTCCCTTGCAATGGCATGAATCGCCGTTCAGCTTGCCATTGTCTCTGTCGAACTCCCCCTCTGGGTTCGACTACATGTTGGGGTATACCCAATTGCCCTTGTCTGCCTGGAGAACTGTGTGCTGCTTTAACAATGTTGAATCTCTGTCCCTACCATTCCTTAACACAGTATCTCTCGTCTGTTCTGCTCGTGGCCATGCTTGTGTGGTTTAAATCCCAGTTTCTCGTCGCCATTGATACATCCTTACTATACAGTATAAATGCACACGAGGCCCATGCTTGAGAGAAGGTCAGTCTGTGACCTGTCCTTTATTCCATAGCACTCAAGTGATGGAAGTGGGTGGAGCTTCCCCTTTTTTCTCTGAAGGTCCAGGTTAGGAGTTTTTCCCACAAGTTCACCACCTAGTGGTCATTGTTCTCACAGTGTACAACTTAGGTCAGATTACACATGGGTTGTATACATGACAGTTTTGGTTTCCATATTTAAGAAAGGATATACTTGCTTTGAAGGCAGTTCAGAGAAGGTTCACTCAGTTGATTCCGGAGATGAGGGGGTTGACTTATGAGAAAAGGTTGAGTAGGTTGGGCCTCTACTCATTGAAATTCAGAAGAATGAGAGGTGATCTTATTGAAACGTATACGATTATGAGGGGGCTTGACAAGGTGGATGCAGAGAGGATGTTTCCACTGATAGGGGAGACTAGAACTAGAGGGCATGATCTTAGAGTAAGGGGCTGACCATTTAAAACTGAGATGAGGAGAAATTTCTTCTCTCGGAGGGTTGTAAATCTGTGGAATTCGCTGCCTCAGAGAGCTGTGAAGCTGGGACATTGAATAAATTTAAGACAGAGATAGACTGTTTCTTAATACTGGTTATTAATTGGTTAATCTGGTTAATCACTATTAATCACAATAAATGCCCTAATTGTGAAGGGACATTTTTATTTATCTTCCTTTATGTTCGTTTGGCTATCAAAGCGATGCATCGTCAAGATCATGGGTTTTCCCACTTTGCTGCTTTGCTCTGTCGGCCTGATGCCAGTCAAGCAATCCATGAGTGTGGCATCCCATGTAAAACTTGTCATCATGGACACATGACGTATGTACAGAGGGGGACGGTGAGGAATTTGGAACTGTTATTGTTTGTAAGTTGTTGGAGTAAAGCAACTATAACTGTTATGTAGGTTTACCTACCTGTAAATACCATGTGTAACCACCAGAGGGCTCATCCCCTGGAGTCCCAAGGGATCCCACAATCCCTTGGGAGCACCTGTACATAAGGAGGCCTCACAGGGTGGAGAGACACTCTGAGATCTGTAATAAAGGACTACAGTCACACCTTACTTTGAGCTTGCAGTATCTAATCTGACTCTTTATTCAAGACATAACAACTGGCGACGAGATACAAATGACGAACCCCATCGCAACAATGCAGAGATCTGTGGGCATCCTGGAGAAATTTTCGGAGGGAGATGATTGGGAAACCTTTGTGGAGCGACTCGACCAATACTTATTGGCTAAGGAGCTGGAAGGAGATGCGAATGCTGCCAAACGAAGGCGATCCTCCTCACCATTTGTGGGGCACCAACGTATGGTCTTATGAAAAACCTGCTCGCTCCAGTGAAACCCACAAACAAGTCATACGATGAGTTGTACACACTGGTCCGGGAGCATCTGAACCCGAAGGAAAGCTTTCTGATGGCGAGGTATCGGTTCTACACATACAAGAGGTCTGAAGGCCAGGAAGTGGCGAGCTACGTCGCCGAGCTAAGGCGCCTTGCAGGACATTGCGAATTTGTAGGACACTTGGAGCTTCAGGGACTTCTTTGTACTTGGCATTGGCCATGAAGTAATACTTTGCAAACTTTTGACTGTAAAGACCCCAACCTTGAGTAAAGCCATAGTAATAGCCCAGCGTTTATCGCCACCAGTGACAATACCAAACAAATTTCCCAGCACACGAGTGCTGCTATAAGTACTGTAACTAAAGTAATGTTGTTTTTGAATCGAAATGTACAGGGCAGGACTTACATGCCTGCAGTTGCACATCCACAGATGACTCACAGTCCACCATCAGGGTGGTGAATACAAGGCCATTAACACCTTGTTGGCGCTGCGGGGTTGATCATCGTTTCCATTCATGTCGCTTCAAAGAATACATTTGCATGGAATGTGGAACAATGGAACACCTCCAACGTATGTGCAGGCGAGCTGCAAACCCTGCTAATCCTGCAAACCACCATGTTGCAGAGGAAGACAGATCCACAGTGGATCACGATGAACCAGAGGCTCAGACAGAGGAGGCAGAGGTATATGGGGTGCACACATTTACCACAAAGTGTCCCCCGATAATGCTGAAGGTTGAATTAAATGGACTCCCAGTGTCCATGGAGCTGGGCGCAAGCCAGTCTTTCGATAAATTGTGGTGCAGCAAGGCTTCAAGATCAGTCCTGACTCCCATTCATACTAAACTGAGAACGTACACAAAGGAACTGATTCCCGTAATCGGCAGTGCTACCGTAAAGGTCTCCTACGATGGAGCGGTGCACGAGTTACCACTCTGGGTGGTACCGGGCGATGGCCCCATGCTGTTCGGCAGGAGCTGGCTGGGAAAGATACACTGGAACTGGGACGACATCCGAGTGCTTTCGTCTGTCGACGACACCTCATGTGCCCAGGTTCTAAGCAAGTTCCCCTCACTGTTCAAACCGGGCATCGGGAAGTTCCAAGGAGCAAAAGTGCAGATCCATTTGATTCCGGGCGCGCGACCCATCCATCACAAGGCGAGAGTGGTACCTTACATGATGAGAAATAGGATGGAGATCGAGCTGGACAGGCTCAACGAGAGGGCATCATTTCGCCGATCGAATTCAATGAGTGGGCCAGTCCGATTGTTCCAGTCCTCAAGGGAGACGGCCCCGTCAGAATCTGTGGTGATTACAAAGTAACTATCAATCGTTTCTCACTGCAGGATCAATACCCGCTACCAAAGCAAGACGACCTATTTGCGATGCTGGCGGGGGGGACAACATTCACGAAGCTGGGCTTGACCTCGGCCTACATGACGCAGGAGTGGAGGAATCATCGAAAGGCCTCATCTGCATCTACAAAGATCTCTTCATTTACAACAGATGCCCATTTGGGATTCGATCGGCTGCGGCGATATTCCAAAGGAACATGGAAAGCTTGCTGAAGTCAGTCCCCCGCACCGTGGTCTTACAGGATGACATCTTAGTTACAGGTCGGGACACCGTCGAGCACCTGCAGAACCTGGAGGAGGTTCGTAGTCAGCTTAATCGTATGGGACTCAGGCTAAAATGCTCGAAGTGCGTTTTCCTGGCGCATGAAGTGGAGTTCCTGGGGAGAAGAATCGCGGCGGACAGCATCAGGCCCACCGATTCAAAGATGGAGGCAATCAAGAATGCACCGAGACCACAGAACGTGACGGAGCTGCGGTCGTTTCTAGGACTCCTGAACTATTTTGTAATTTATTACCGGATCCTGGCACATTGTTAGAACCCCTGCACTCTTTACTGCGTAAAGGAGATGAATGGGTATGGGGTAAAAGCCAACAAAATGCCTTTGAGAAAGCTAGGAAGCTGTTATGTTCAAACAAATTGCTTGTGTTGTACGATCCATGTAAGTGTTTGGTACTAGCATGTGATTCGTCGTCGTACGGGGTCGGGTGTGTATTGCAACAAGCTAATGAATTTGAGAAATTGCAACCGGTTGCTTATGCATCCAGAAGTCTGTCTAAGGCTGAGAGGGCCGACAGTATGATCGAAAAAGAAATGTTAGCGTGTGTTTACGGGGTAAAGAAAATGCATCAATATCTGTTCGGGCTCAAATTTGAATTGGAAACCGACCATAAGCCGCTTATATCCCTCTTTTCTGAAAATAAGGGGATAAATACGAATGCATCGGCCCGCATCCAGAGATGGGCGCTCACGTTGTCCGCATACAACTACGCCATCCGCCACAGGCCAGGCACAGAAAACTGTGCCGATGCTCTCAGTAGGCTGCCATTGCCCACCACAGGAGTGGAGATGGCACAGCCCGCAGATTTAGTTATGGTAATGGAAGCATTCGAGAGTGAGCAATCACCTGTTACCGCCCGACAGATTAGAACCTGGATGAGCCAGGACCCCTTACTGTGCTCCACGGGAGTAAAAAACTGTGTGCTCCACGGGAGTTGGTCTAGTGTCCTGTTAGAGATGCAGGAAGAAATAAAGCCGTACCAGCGGCGCAAAGATGAAATGTCTATACAGGCAGACTGTCTCCTATGGGGTAATCGGGTAGTGGTGCCAAAAAAGGGCAGGGACACCTTCATTAGTGATCTCGACAGCACCCACCCAGGCATCGTAATGATGAAAGCGATAGCCAGATTCCACGTGGCCCGGTAGCGATGCAGACTTAGAGTCCTGGGTGCACAAATGTAATACATGTTTCCAGTTAAGCAATGCCACCGGATAGAGTCACAAAGAGGTCCTCTGCTCTCAGTAGCAGGTACTGGTCTTGGAGTGACACCCGATTGATGGTGGCCTTGTAATCGCCACATATCCTGACCGACCCATCCGCCTTGAGCACCAGCACAATCGGGCTCGCTCAGTCACTGAATTCGACTGGCGAGATGATGCCTTCCCTCAACAGGCGGTCCAATTCGCCTTCTATCATTTCCCGCATCACGTACGGCACCGCTCTGGCCTTGTGGTGTACTGGTCTGGCGTCCGGGTTTATGTGAATCACTCCCTTGGCCCCCATGAAAGTGCCAATGCCGGGTTGAAATAATGAGTCAAATTTGTCCAGGACCTGTGAGCATGATACTCGCTCCACAGAGGAAATTGCATTGACATCGCCCCATTTCCAGTTCATGACAGCAAGCCAACTCCTCCCCAGTAGTGCGGGACCGTCCCCTGGGACAATCCAGAGTGGCAACCTGTTCTCCGAATCTTTGTGGGTCACGACTACCGTGGCGCTGCCTAGCACCCGAATGATCTGCTTTGTGTAAGTCCGTAGCTGTGCGTCAATCGGCGATAATTTTGGCCTCCTGGCCTTGGATGCCCACAACTTTTCGAACTGTTTGATACCCATCAGGGACTGGCTGGCACCCGTGTCGAGCTCCATTGATACTGGGATGCCATTGAGGAGCACTTTCATCATTATCGGTGGCGTCCTGGTGTATGAACTGTATACGTGCTCCACATGAACTCGCTGAACTTCAGCTTCCAGCGATTTCCCCCAGCGTTCATTTCTGCAATTTCTGCAGGTATTTTGCTCATCTCTGTAAACTCCGGCTGAATGTATGCCTCCATGCCTTCAGCATGAGTTGCGGTTTGAAACAAAAGGTCCCTTGCCAGTCGATTGTCCCTGACTGCCCCGTTATTGTCCTTGAGTGCACCATTAACAGGTGTTGATGGCCCCATTACGCCTCAGGGCCCAAATGGCTCGCAGGCACTGTGGTTGCCAAAGAGGGAAATAGGATTCTGGTAGTTAAACTTACCAATGGACAAATCTGCCGCAAACATGTGGATCAAACAAAAAGGAGGTTCAGCAAACCCATAGAAGAAGCAGAGGAAGAACACGATATAGAGTTCACTCCACCACAGGTGACCGAACACCGGAACCAAAGGGAGGAGAGCCCAGTAACTGTGGGCAGTCCGGACAAGCCTGAGGCACCGCAAACAGCAGACACTCAGGCCAGCGCCCAACAACCGGAGCCCCAACTCAGGCGCTCTACAAGAGAGCGTAAACCACCAGAGAGACTCAACCTGTGATCCTAATAAGACTTTGGCGGGGGGGAGGTGATGTCATGTATTCAACCAGCATTGTAACCCATGTATAATCTGACCTAAGTTGTACACTGTGAGAACAATGACCACTAGGTGGTGAACTTGTGGGAGAAACTCCTAACCTGGACTTTCAGGTATAAAAGGGGAAGCTCCACCCACTTCCATCACTTGAGTGCTAAGGAATAAAGGACAGGTCACAGACTGACCTTCTGTCAAGCATGGGCCTCGTGTGCATTTATACTGTGTAGTAAGGACGTATCACAGTCTGAGCGAGCTGCGCCTCAGTGAGGTAATGTCCAAGAGTCAGAGGAATTAGCTGATCCCTTGCTACTTACTATCGGGTTTATTGTTTGCCCAGAGGTCTGCTATCCTAGATACTGTGTGTGCTTGGTTACATTTTTGGATCATGGGTTGACCTTGTGTACAAATCCCTCCATGGCCTCACCCCTCCCTAGCTCTGTGATCTCCTTTAGTCGTCTTGGTCAAGCCTTGCCACTGGACGAGCCCGTGTGGTGGCTGGCGTGCAACAGTCACCACACGTTAAAAAAATCCACACACAGGCATCTTCCACTCCTTCAATTGGAGTTCAGGACTGGAACATCGGGTCCTTCACCGAAACATCTGTGAACTTGTGGAAGCAAGTCATCCTCGTTCGAAGGACCGCCTATGAATCTCCTTCAGCCTCAATTGCACTGGTATATGGCAGATTTTAAGTTTGGCAGAAGCAGAGTTTGATTATTTGGACGAGGGAGGAAATTAATTTAAAACAATTATTTTCATGCCACCCAGTATAGAATCTGGGTGGTATGCAGAAGATATAATTTATCTAGATTTTCAAAAGGCCTTCGATAAGGTATCCCATAATAGATTGATGAACAAGATCAGAGGATGCGGAGTCAGGGGACAAGTAACGAATGGGTAGCTAGCTGGCTTCAAAACAGAAAGTAAAGAGTAGGGGTAAAAGTGACAGAAGTCACAGTGACAGAAGGTGGGTAGAATAGAATCTGTGGCCCCGACACAATTCACAAACTAATGCAAAAGCGTTCATAGTTTCTGGGGAGTTTTAATCAGTGCCGAGCCTGCAGCGCAAACTGCTCCATTATGACATTCATTGTCAGTCTCACATAAACAGGCCACAGAATGGCCAATGTGGGAAATGGCGAACTGCAATAAGGCCACACTTCTGAGGGTAGGGGCAGAGGCAAGTTATTGGGGCTGAGCAGTAGGAACATTCTTCAAGTAAAAATTCATAGGACGACACACAAATAGGCCATACGGCCCAACCAGTCCATGCCGGACTTTATGCTCCACTCAAGCCTCCTCCCATCTTTCCTCATCAAAATCTATCAGCATAACCCTCTATTCCCTTCTCCCTCATTTGCTTGTCTAGCCTTCCCTTAAATGCATCGAAACTATTCGCTTCAACCACTCCCTGTGATAGCGAGTTCCACATTCTCACCACTCTCTGGGTAAAGAAGTTCCTTCTGAATTCCCTATTGGATTTCTTGGTGACTATCTTATATTGATGGCCTCTAGTTATGCTCTTCCCCACAAGTGGAAACATTCTCTCTGTATCCACTCTATCAAAACCTTTCATAATTTTAAAGACCTCTATTAGGTCACCCCTCAGCCTTCTTTTTCCAAGAGAAAAGAGACCCAGCCTGTTCATCCTTTCCTGATATGAATACCCTCGCATTTCTGGTATCATTCTTGTAAATCTTCTCTGCACCCTCTCCAGTGCCTCTATATCTTTTTTATAATATGGCGACCAGAACTGTACGCAGTACTCCAAGTATGATCTAACCAAGGTTCGGTACAGGTTTAGCATAACTGTGGTGGAAGGGGGTAGAGAGAATGTGGGGGGAGGGGCGGGCTTGACTGTGGTGGGAGGGGGATGAGACAGAGTCTGTGGTGGGAGGGTGGGAGAGAGATTGTCGTGAGGGGAGGGGGAGAGAGAGACTTTGGTGGGAGAGACTGGTGGGAGTGCTTGGAGATGAGGGAGGGAAGAGTGTTGTGGGAGCGGAGGAGCGGGGGGTGGAGAGACTGTGGTGGGAGGGGGTGAGAGAGACTGGTGGGTGGGGGGTGAGAGAAGCTATGAAGGCAGGGGGGTGAGACTTTGGAGTGAGGGGTGGAGAGAGACTGTGGTAGGGAGAGGGGAGAGAGACTGTGCTGGAGGGGTCAGGGGAGAGAGACTTTGGTGGTAGGGGTGGAAAGAGACAGTGGTGGGAGGTGAGGGGGAGAGACTGTGGTGGATGGGGGGGGGTGGGGGCGGCAGAGAGACTGCGGTCGGGGGGAGAGAGTCTGTGGTGGGAGGGGGGAGACGGGGAGTGGGGGGAGAGACTGTGGTGAGAGGGAGGGAGACTTTGGTGGGAGGGGGGAGAGATTTTGGTGGGAGGGGGTAGAGAGATGTTGTGTATAGAAGAACTCCACGAGGCTGAGTACTGTGGGCTAAACTTAGTGTGACCTTAGTCTTCTTTATTACAACTCCAGAGTGCCTAAACAAAATGGCAACCAATCTTTTATACTGGCCCTGCACGTGTGTGCAGGTGACCATTGGGACTCCAACAGTCGCGCCCTCTGGTGGCAAGTATTACATAGTTACGTATATAACAAGAGACTTTTGTGCGGGGAGAGGAGAGAATGTGGTGAGACAGGGGGAGAGACTGTGGTGAAAGGGAGAGAGAGGGAGACTGTGGTGAGAGGGAGAGATACTTTGTTGGGGGGTCGAAGATAGACTGTGTTGAGAGTGGGGGAGAGAGACTAGGGTGGGGAAATGGGGGAGAGACTGTGGTGAAAGGGAGAGAGAGGGAGACTGTGGTGAGAGGGAGAGATACTTTGTTGGGGGGGCGAAGATAGACTGTGTTGAGAGTGGGGGAGAGAGACTGGGGTGGGGAAATGGGGGAGAGACTGTGGTGCGAGTGGATGGAGATGTGGGGGGGCAGGGGAGAGACAGTGGTGGGAGAGGGGGGAGAGAGACTTTGGTGGGAGTGGGTGTGAGAGACTGGTGACAGGAGGGTGATAGAGACTATGGGGTTGGGGGCAGTGGGGACGAGAGACTGTGGTGAAGGGAGGAGAGAGATGTGGTGGGAGGGGGCGGAGAGAGACTGTGGTGGGGGTGGGCGGAGACAGGGGTGGCTGGGGGTGGGGGGGGCGGGAGAGAGACTGTGGGAGGGGGAGGAGAGAGACTGTGGGGTGGTGGGGGTGGGAGACCAGGAGGGGATGAGAGACTGTGGTGGGATGGGGTAAGACAAGGAAAGGGAGAGCGATTGTGGTGGGAGGAGGGATAGAGACTGTGGTGGGAGGGGGGATAGAGACTGTAGTGCGAGGAGAGGAGAGAATGTGGTGGGAAGGGGGAGAAGTGACGGGGGGGAGATAGACTGTGTTGAGAGGGGGGGAGAGAGACTATGATGGGAGGGAGGGAGCGAGACTGTGGTGGGAGGGGGGGGAGACTGACTGGTGGGATGGGGCTGAGAGACTATGGTGGGAGCGGCGGAGATAGACTGTGGTGGGAGGGGGTAAGATCGGGAGAGGGAGAGCGACTGTGGTGGGAGGAGGGGGTGGAGATCGGGGGAAGGGTGAGAGACTATAGTAGGAGGGGGCAGAGATGGGGAAATGGGGAGACTGTGGTGGGAGGAGGGAGAGAGATTGTGGAGAGAGGGGGGAGATTGGGAGGGGAAGAGGAACTGAGGTGTGAGAGGTTTGTGAGTGATTGGTAGGTGGGGGAGAGAGAGACTGTGGTGGGAGGGGGGAGAGAGACTGTGATGGGAGGGGGGGGAGAGATGTTGTGGGAAGGGGGAGATAAACTGTGGTGGGAGGGATGTAATCGGGGGTGGGGGAGAGACACTGTGGTGGGAGGGGGGGTAGAGACTGTAGTGGGATGGAGGGAGACGGGGGAGGTGAGAGACTGTGTTGGAAGGGGGTGGGAGAGATTGTGGTGGGACGGGGTGGAAGAGACTGTGGTGGGAAGGAGGAGGAGACAGACTGTGGCAAGAGGGGGGGAGAGAGACTGTGATGGGAAGGGAGGATAGAGACTTTGGTGGGGGTGGTGAGAAGACTGTTGTGGGTTGGAAGGAGACTGTGGTGAAAGGTGTGTAATATATATAGCTCCACCCAGCGGACTACTGTGGCACTGCAACCATTCTCCCATCTTTGTATAGTCCGCAAACTTGGCTATGTTCCACTCGGTCCCTTCATCCAAGTTGTTAATATAGCTTGCAAATAGTTGGGTTCCCAGCACTGATCCCTACTAGTTACTGATTGCCAACTCGAGAATGAACCATTTATCCCGACTCTCTGTTTTTTGTTAGTTAGCCAATCCTCTATCTATGCTAATATATTACCCCCGGGAGCCCAGGAGAGGCATGAGTTCGGGCCCAGGGGCAGCATGGACCAGCCCACACTGCGATATGTGTGCGCACTAGGCCCGTGCAGCAGAGCAGGTCTCCAATCGTCTTGGTTAATCCTTGCCACTGGACCAAGACCTAGCTCTGTCAAGCCCGTGTGGTGGCTGGTGTGCACACGTTAAAAAAATCCATGCACAGACATCTTTCACCCTTCAGGATGTAGTTCGAGATCTGGAATATTAGGTCCTTCATTGAAACACCTGTGAACTCATCCCTTTTTGGCGTGGAAGCAAGTCATCCTCATTTTGAGGGACTACCTTTGATGATGATGATGATTGCTATTTACAACAATAAACATTTCAGGTCACCTGACAGGGCTTCCTGAAGTTATCAGCCAGCTTACAGCCTGTGTGTTTGTGATATCATACTGAAAACATAACAATGGCGATGAGAATGGGATAATCGAATAACAAAGCTGAAATTTTTGTTAGTGGAGGATTCAGCCATCTGGCAGAGAGACTTTGAGGGCTTCTCTGTTTTGATTAACAGCTAGTAATCTAAGGTAAATTACAAGCACACTTGTCTGAATTGCCAGAGTCCAGCTGGCCGCGCCTATGGGAATAATAGGGCGTTTGAGGGAGTTTCAACGTGACTGTGAAAGTTTCGGAACGAATGTGGAGTGGCGAGAAATGTTTTTCACGCAAATAATATCATCGAAGTCTCCAATGATGAAAACCATAACCGGGTGGTGTTGGAAAGACAATGGGCTATTTTCTTAACTGAAGTAGGGCCCGAGGTGTATGGAACCCTGAAAAATTTGCTTGTGCCCATCAAGCCAAAGGACACATCACTTAAGCAGATTAGAACAGCACTACAGTCCTGAGCCCCTGGAAATTACTGAAAGTTAACGTTTCGGAATACGAGATCAGTTAACCAACGAAAGTATCAGTGAGTACATCGTAGCATTAAAGAAGCTATCCATTCACGGTCATTTCGGAAACTTTCAGGACCGAGTATTGCGTGACCGCTTTGTTTGTGGGATGAAAAATGATGCGATCAGAAGAAAGTTATTGACAACTTTTGATTTAGCTTGTCAGGCAGCTATGTCAATGAGCATAGCCGACCAGTATTCCCGAGAATTTTGTACCATTTCCAGTCATCAGACAACCGAGGTAAATTGCCTGCAGGTTAAAAGTAAAAGGCAGTTGAGCCTCAAGGTCTCAGCAACTGGCCATGGTAACAGAGCATTGAAGTCATGCTATTGGTGCCTGGACAACACATTGCTCAAAGGTGTCCATATGTGAAGACAGAATATTTCTTCTGGAGGAAAACTGGGCATCCTGCGAAGGCATGCCGACTGAAGAGTAAACAACTTTCAAAGCTATAAGTAGAAATCCCAAGAGACTACATAGCATGGAAGAAAAACAACAGGACGAGGAGGTTTTAGAGTGACACATCATTAGGAGCATGAGGGAATCTAATGGCGATTCGAAAAGTATCATCATCTACGTAGATGCTGCAGGAACCAAGATACCCATGGAACTCGACACTGGTGCATCCATGAGTGTAGTACCGGAATCGCTATACCTCGACAAATTGCATGATTTCCCATTGGAGAAATCCAAGATAGAGCTGCGAGGCTACTCGGGAGAGAACATTCCTGTGGTAGGTCTTATCACCGTACCAGTGAAATACAAGGATCAATTTCAGAGCTTGCCTCTAATAGTAGTGGCAGTAGACACGCCTGCCTTACTAGGAAGAAATTGGTTGGGATCACTGAAGCTGGATTGAAGTGAGATTTTTCGTGTTGAAACGAGATTTGCATCAAAGGATGATGTCATCAAGAATTATCTGAAGGTCATCTGCGAAACAGGCAGTCCGATCTAAGGCTTCAAGGCGAGTGTCAGGGTACAGAAGGACACTAGATCGGAAGCCAGGTCCCGTATCATATGCACCCAAGGAGAAAGTTGAGCAAGAACTCAAAAGACTAGAGACTGAGATCATTATCTCTAAGATAGATCTATTTAATTGGGCTACACCCATTGTTGTACCTAAGTCCGATGGTAAAGTAAGGTTGTGTGGTGATTATAAAGTAACCGTAAATCAGGTTCTAGTGGATAATCTCCCCAATACATTGCCAAATGTAGGAGATTTGTTCACAACACTGACAGGTGATCAGATCTTCTCAAAGTTGGATCTTACGAAAGCCTACTTACAACTTGAACTATATGAGGAGTCCAAGTCATGCTTGACTATAAATACTCATCTAGGCCTAAATCAATTTAATAGGCTACCGTTTGGAGTGTCTTCCGCCCCTACCATATTCCAAGGGGTGATGAACCAGATTTTGCAAGGTATTGAAGGGGTAGTATGTTATTTAGATGGCATACTAATTTCAGCACCAATCAGACAAATTCATAATAACATATTGAGCCAGACTTTCCACTTTTGTGCAGATTGCCCAAAAATGGGTGTTATTTCCAGCGTTGGCGGTTAATATGGGTTTTGAGATCGCCGGATTATCGCCCATTTTCAAAACCCCAACTTTCCATTTTATAAAATTGGCATTACCGCGAGCGATCTGAAATGGGCGTTAGTGTTACATTTTTTGACCTTCTGCCGTAAACTGTCGGCATCCATAGTAACACCATGGCAATGGTCGTTTCCCACGTTTCAGGAGGTCAGGGGTCATCAATACATGTGCAGAAGAAGAGAGCAAGAGAGAGGGAGCAGAGAGGAACTGAAAGCGTGTGCGGGTGTGTTGTGTGCTTGTTTGGCTGTTGTGGGAGGTAGGAGGGAGATTTACCAGTAGCAAAAAGACTTGTGAGCACAAATAACGTTGTTCCCATGGAGTTTTTAGGGAAAAAAATATAGTTAAAATGGAAGGGATGGAGGAGGCGACACAGCACGCTGTGGAGACTGAGGACGCTGGCGAAAGCAGTGAGGTGGGAGAGGAACTGTTGGGAGGACGAAAATGAGCTTGGAGATTCTCCGATGAAGCAAATGCCTCCCTCCTGCAGGAGGTGGAGTCACGCTGGGGTCAATTGACCCGGGGTGTGCATGGGAAGCCCACCCCAAAGGTTTACCAGAAGATATAGGCCGACATAGCTGAGGTGGTCTTGTCGGCAACAAACGAGGTGCGTGAAGGCAACGAGTGCTGCAAGCGCTGGAACGACCTTGTCGGATCCGCCAGAGTAAGTATTACATTTATTTACATTTGCTTATATATTTAGATCATTTCAATTGTAAGTGTAATGAGTGCTTAAAATCAGATGGGATGTCTTGCACTTATACTGGGAATGTTTTACTCAAAGCCTGCATTGACGGTTACGTCTTTTGGTAAATAATGATAATTTTCATCATAATCATGATTAAATCTGTCGGTTATGTGTTGTATCAGTTTCTGTGACAGTACCTAGCAATGATCTCACACAATGATCTCATACATGTCGTGCTGGTGTTACCTTTTACAGAAGAAGCTTTCGAAGAATGGCCGAGCAGAGACGAACGGGTGGCGGGCCATCAGTCATCATCGAGCTCACCAACATCGAGAGGCGGGTGCTGGCATGAATGGGGAGCCACCCCCAGTCGGCCACGCAAGCAGCAGCAGGACCTGATGTGATGCCACATGAGTAAAGTATACACCATTGCGTGATGTTAAGTCAATTAATGCCACACCCACTCATAGCCGACCAATAATATATGATCGATGATTTATAAAAGTGTTATATAAATAATGATGGCCTCATGAGAATCATTGCAATTCAGAATGTATTGATGGTCATGAAATATGATGTCTGTGATGATCTTGATAGCGGTGGTGTTTTTGTCATGAATATGCTGTGTGTAGCGCTGGAATCAGCTTGTCACCCTAGCACCTTCTTCTCCTCGAATAACCTCATTTATATTTTGTAGCTCAGCCAGCAGTGCGGCCCCATGCAAGACCACCAAGCCCAGAAGCTGGTGGTCTGGGGCCGGAGTCGCCCGATGATCGTGCATCTGGTGATGAGGAGTCCCAATTATCGCCCGTAGAGAAGCAGGGTGCCTTCTCCATGGATGACAGTGCCGACTTCAAGGAGCGTGCATCGCCAAGCTCCATAATGCATTTGACACCGATGACATCTAGTGCTCCTGCGGCCATTTCCACCTCCACCTTGCCGCAGGGCTCCCCAGGTGTCTCCATGACAGCGCCGACCACGCAGAGGTTGGTTTGACGCAGCAGGTCTGCTCCACGAGCAGCAGATCTGAGCGGGGACATGGTACACTTATCACTCATCCAGGAGGAGTGTTGACATAGGTCAGCAGATCCTACAAACAATGGGGGGCATATCCCAACAGATGGCCAGCATGTCCGCCACCATGACCAAGTACGTGCTGCGGATGGCGGAAGCGATAGCCAGGAACACTGGTGGCAGAGGGCTCCCAGTGGTCCTCGAGTGCGGCACTGCACCCCAAGGTGCCGCACCCCCATAGCCAACGACACATGAGAGCCAGGAGGAAGATCTTGCTTCTGGCTCGGAGGACGTTCCCACCTCAGGTCCGTCTTCTCCCATATCCGGCCAACCAGCGGTTCTGCCGTCATCCCCCCCAATGGAGCAACGCCTGAGGAGCTCCTCGGCAAGGCGGCTTGGAGTCAGGAGGGGAAGGGGTAGAGGTGGGGAGGAGAAGCAGGGGTGGAAAGGAAAGTGAGGTGCATGGCCGCAGGTGTTGTCTTGGTCACAGTATTTTTATGTTGTTGGTGCTATTTTGTTGGGAGGTTTGGGGGAAGGACGGGGGGGGGGGTACCTTGTTTTTTGCATTTGTGCTCTTTGATTATGAAGTTTTGTTTTAAATGTGAAGACTTTTATGAATTATATAAATGTCATCAATTTTTTTCTGGGGTGGAGTGGGGTGTTTTAATTATAATGATGATTTATACAAATGTTCTCATTAAATGTGTTTTATTTCACATAACCTTGTTGCGCATTGTCTCAAATAAGACCGCTTCTCCCTGTAAGTGCGTGGGGTGTAAGTTCTTGTCCTCCTCCTCTGTCTGCCACCTCTTTGATTGGGTACATAATGCTCCTCAATATACCTTCTGCCATCTCTAGTCTTCAGCATGTGCGTAGTCATCAAGACAGGCTGAGAAATTACAGGCCCCATTACAATCACAATCAGTATTATACCTATTGTTCACAAACAATAAATTTACCTACTAAAACACCTCAAATAAATTCATATCATCCACAGTATGATAAGATGTTTGTTTAGAGATTCAAATGATGCACAGTACATCAAAACTCCCCAGAACTTGAAGCAGCCTTTTATATGAACTGACCTCCGATGTACAACATGCCGCTCATACTGCTGGGTTTAGTTCAGGTGAGAGCAACTTTTTCTCAGCGGATTTTTCGGTGAGCGATATTTTCGGTGATATGTGGCCGAGGTGCCGAAAGTAACGCTCGGCGATATTATGTGCGTTAGTTTCGTCCATTCTGATCTTTACGGCAAAAAAAGGTGGGTGAACGGTATTATTAATTCTCAGCATTAGCTACATGCCAAAAATAACGCTGGGCGATAAGTGAGCGATACATGGGCGTTAGTTTCCATTTTGTTGCTAAATGGGCGATATCTGGGCGTTATACCTCGTCTCAGTGTTGAAATGGACATTAAGTGGGCGGTATCGATGCAAAAAAAGTGGAAAGTCTAGGCCATTGAATTAAGTGCTCAAACGGCTAGAGAAGCACAGAATACAAGTGACTGCTCGCAAGTGTGAGTTATTTCAAAAGTCAGTGGAGTACTTAGGGTACAAAGTAGACAAAGATGGTTTACATCCAACCAAGGGAAAGCTTGATGCAATCAGAAATGCACCCACTTCCAAGAATGTCACTGAACGTTGATCATTTTTGTCTTTTGAACTATTATGGGAAGTTCCTACCAAATTTAGCTACAGTGTAACATCCACTGAATGAACGAACTATTGAAAAAGCAGGTTCATTGGAAGTGATCAGAAGAATGCGACACAGCATTCAAAGGGTGTAAAAGCAAATTGGTAGAGAGCACCATGTTAGTTCACATCCATGAGACAAAGGTCCTCCACCAACCTGTCCCTGCCACACAGCACTACCCCCCAGTCATCAAGATCCACGGCGCAGCTCCGGACAACATGGACCACTTTCCATACCTCGGGAGCCTGTTATCAACAAGGGCCGACATCGACGACGAGATTCAACACCGCCTCCAGTGCACTAGTGCAGCCTTCGAAAAAGAGTGTTCGAAGATCAGGCCCTCAAATCCACCACCAAGCTCATGGTTTACAGGGCTGTTGTGATACACTCCCTCATGTATGGCTCAGAGATGTGGACCATATACCGTAGACACCTCAAATCGCTGGAGAAATACCACCAATGATGTCTCCGCAAAATCCTGCAAATCCTGTGGGAGGACAGATGCACCAACGTTAGTGTCCTCGATCAGGCCAACATCCCCAGCATCGAAGCACTGACCACACTCGACCAGCTCCGCTGGACGAGCCAAATTGTTTGCATGCCTGACACAAGACTCCCAAAGCAAGCGCTCTACTCGAAACTCCTACACGGCAGGCAAGCCCAAGGTGGGCAAAGGTAACATAAAAACATAAGAAATAGGAACAGGAGTAGGCCATACGGCCCCTCGAGCCTGCTCCACCATTCAATAAGATCATGGCTGATCTGATCATGGACTCAGCTCCACTTCCCCGCCCACTCCCCATAACCCCTTATCCCCTTATCATTTAAGAAACTGTCTATTTCTGTCAAATTTATTCAATGTACCTGCTTCCACAGCTCTCTAAGGCAGCGAATTCCACAGATTTACAACCCTCTGAGAGAAGAAATTTCTCCTTATCTTTGTTTTAAATGGGCGGCCCCTTATTCTAAGATCATGCCCTCTAGTTCTAGTCTCCCCCATCAGTGGAAATATCCTCTCTGCATCCACCTTGTCAAGCCCCCTCATAATCTTATACGTTTTGATTAGATCACCTCTTATTCTTTTGAATTCCAATGAGTAGAGGCCCAACCTACTTAATCTTTCCTCATAAGTCAACCCCCTCATCTCCAGAATCAACCTAGTAAACCTTCTCTGAACTGCCTCCAGAGCAAGTATATCCTTTCGTAAATATGGAAGCCAAAACTGCACACAGTATTCCAGGTGTGGCCTCACCAATACCTTATATAACTGTAGCAAGACTTCCCTGCTTTTGTACTCCATCCCCTTTGCAATAAAGGCCAACATACCATTGGCCTTCCTGATCACCTGCTGTACCTGCATACTATCCTTTTGTGTTTCATGCACAAGTACCCCTAGGTCCCGCTGTACTGCAGCACTTTGCAATCTTTCTCCATTTAAATAATAACTTGCTCTTTAATTTTTTTCTGCCAAAGTGCATGACCTCACACTTTCCAACATTATACTCCATCTGCCAAATTTTTGCCCGCTCACTTAGCCTGTCTATGTCCTTTTGCAGGTTTTTTTTGTCCTCAAGGTTTCATCAACGTTTCAAGGACACCCTCAAAGCCTCCTTGATAAAGTGCAACATCCCCACCAACATCTGGGAGTCCCTTGCCAAAGACCGCCCTAGGTGGATGTCATGTATGTATATTTGGATTTACTAGCTACCAGGTGGCGCCACTGTTGAAGGTCATTGGGCTGTGTGCACGTGTGTACGGCCCAGGTATAAAAGGCCAGCCATCTTGTAATGTAATCACTTTGGGCCCTAATAAAGTAGAGGCAGGTTTGTACCTGTTCTGAGTTTACAGTATTCACTCTATTGAGTTATTACATACACAACATTTGGCGACGAGGTAACAAGAATCTTCGCATGCAAAAATGAGCACAATTGGAATTCTGGAGCGATTCGTGGAGGGAGAAGATTGAGCAGACTTTGTAGCCCGCTTGAACCAGTACTTCGTGGCCAACAAAATGGAGGAAGAGGCAGACGCAGTTTGCCGTCGGGTGGTCCTCCTCACGGTTTGCGGTCCGAAAATCTATGGACTCATAAAGAATCTCCTCTCGCCCTTAAGTCCAACGGACAAGGACTATGAAACATTGTGTGCTCTGATACTTGACCATCTCAAACCAGATGAAAGCATCATCATCTCAAGATATCGATTATATACGTTCGTTCTGAGGGCCAGGATGTATTGGAATTTGTTGCTGACCTAAGACACCTAGCTAGACCATGTAAGTTCAAAACTGCGTTAGCAGACATGCTGCGGGACTTCTTTGTAACCGGCATCAACCTCGAAGTGATCCTGCGTAAGCTACTGACGGCGGAGTCGCTGTATTTGAGCAAAGCCATCACGATTGCCCAATCATGCATGACGATGGGCAAAAGCTTAAAGCAGATATCATTGAAAAATCGGAACTTGGAAAGTACTGTAAACGAGATAGTATTGTCGTTTGGCAGAGCTGCATATGGCAGGGCCTACCCGACTGCTTACGTGAAACCTGTGGCTGTTCAAAGTCCGCCAACGGGAATGAATCCGATATCACCATATTGGCGTTGTGGGGGAAATCATTGGCATTATCAGTGTCAGTTTAAACAGTATATTTGTAAAGGTTGTTCGAGAGTGGGGCATCTCCGGCGCACGTGTCCGCAACTGCGCAAGCGTGCTGTGACACATCACATGGAGGATGATGACCAGTCTAGCGCAGATCCGGACATGCAATCCAAGATACCAGAGGAGGAAGTGTATGGACTGTATTTGTTCCTAACAAAGAGCCAACCGATAATGATTAATGTAAAACTTAATGGTGTGCCCGTATCGATGGAATTGGATACGGGTGTGAATCAATCAATAATGAGCCAGAGGACATTCGACAGGCTGTGGGATACTAAGGCTATGAGGCCTAAGCTGAGTCCAGTCAATGCCAAGTTGCGTATGTACACTAAAGAACTCATTACGGTGATTGGCAGTGCAGTAATCAAGGTGTCGTATGATGATGCAGTTCACGATTTATCATTATGGATTGTTCCAGGTAATGGTCCAATGCTGTTCGGCAGGAACTGGTTAGAAAAAAATCAAATGGAACTGGAACGAGATCAAAGCATTGTTGTTGGAGGAGGATACTCCATGTGCTCAAATGCTGAGCAAGTTCCCTTCGCTGTTTGAACCAGGCATCGGCAATTTCAAAGAAGCCAAGGTGCAGATCCACGTGGACTCGGATGCAAGACCTGTCCATCATAAAGCTCGGGCAGTTCCGTACATGATAAGGGAGAAGGTCGAAATTCAACTGGATACACTTCAGCGTGAAGGGATCATATCCCCGGTCGAATTTAACGAATGGGCCAGCCCCATTGTTTCCATGTTGAAAAGTGATGGCACTGTCAGGATTTGTGGAGACTACAAGGTTACGATCAACCGAGTTTCGAAACAGGATCAATATCCGTTACCGAAGACTGATGACCTGTTTGCAACGCTAGCCGGGGGAAGTCGTTCACAAAACTGGATCTGACATCAGCCTACACGACACAGGAGCTGGTCGACATGTCGAAGAAACTTCCGTGCATCAGCACTCATAAAGGACTGTTTATCTACAACAGGTGCCCCTTTGGAATTCGCTCGGCTGCAGCCATATTTCAGAGGAACATGGAGAGTCTACTGAAGTCCATCCGCAGAACCGTTGTGTTCCAAGATGACATCCTGGTCACAGGTCGGACTCCGCCGAACATCTCAACAACCTGGAAGAGATTCTACATCGTCTGGACAAAGTGCGACTCAGACTGAAACACTCAAAGTGGGTCTTCATGGCACCGGAAGTCGAATTCCTGGGGAGGAAAATTGCTGCTGATGGTATCAGGCCTACGGACTCAAAAGCAAGGCCATCAAAAATGCACCCAAGCCTCAGAATGTGACGGAGCTGCGTTCATTCCTTGGTCTACTCAACTACTTTGGTAATTTCTTATCTAGATTGAGCACCTTATTACAGCTGTTATATATCTATACTATAGCTATACTCTCTGTGTAGTCACTGTATAGTTGCATAAGCTGGAGACTTGTTTACTGGAGGTACCATCAACAAGGTTTGCACTGTATACACTATGCTGGCACCACCAGAGGGTGCAATTGGTGGAGACCCGGGGTTACCTGTACACCACAGGTACCCAGGTATAAAAGGCAGTCCACCATGTGGTATCCTCACTCTGGAGTTATATTAAATGGACTAAGGTCACTATAGTTCAAGTGCAATACTTTGCCTCATGGAGTCATTATCAGAGCATCTAAAGACATAACAATTGGTGACAAGATTATGGACTTGGCTATGGCTAACCTTGGTACGTTGCAGCAGTTCGCCGATGGGGATGATTGGGACACCTTTGTGGAGAGGCTCGACTATTTCTTCACAGCAAATGACCTGGCAGGCGATGATCCAGTTGTGGGCCCACCGTCTATAGCCTCGTCAGGGACTTCCTGGCACCAGCGAAGACAACGACCAAGACGTACGAGGAGCCTGTAACGCTGATCCAAGAACAACTCAAGGCCAAAGAGAGCATCCTCGCAGCCATTCACCGGTTTTACACTCACCAACGGCCTGAAGGCCAGGAAATCGCAAAATATGCTGCAGACCTCAGGAGGCTGGCGGCACTGTGTGATTTTGGCGAGCACCTCACGAAAGCACTGCGGGATATCTTTGTCATCGGAATCAGCCACGAGGGCCTTCTTCACAGGCAACTATCTGTGGATACCACAGTCACACTGCAGAAGGCCTTCACCATGAGCCAGGCATTCATGACTTCGACCTACAGCTCTAGCCGGATGACATCCTCAGGACTCAAACCCGGCAAGTACTGTACACAGACTGGCGCCTTTTAGAGGCAGGACTTTAGAATGTGAATCTCCTCAGGGGAGAGAGAACAGGCCCTTGAGTCCCTTAACTCTGAGTCCGCTGAGGGGGGCTAATCAGTTAGCACCATGCTGGTGTCACGGGGGAAATCACCGGGCTCACCAGTGCTGTTTTAAGGACTATGTGTGTAAAGGGTGCAGCACAAAGGGCCACCTCCAGCCATTGTGTAAAAGAAATATGACTCACCATGTTGATGAAGAGTCTGCAGATGGCCATGAATCCAGCGCGAATTATGAAGAGATGGTCAGAGAGACAGCTCAGTCCCACGATGAGGTGCACCACAGTATGTCCCCCGTTGAGGATGGAAGTCGAGATAAACGGCGTTCCAGTCTTCATGGAAGTGGACACGGTGGCGAGCCAGTCAGTAATGAATCAAGAATCCTTTGAGAGGCTATGGGACAATAAAACTGAACAACCCAAGTTGGTCCCGGTTCAAGCAAAGCTGCTCACCTACACCAATGAACTTATCCCAGTCATTGGTAGTGCGGATGTAAAGGTACTCCATGATGGCACAGTGCACAAGTTACCTCTGTGGATTGTTGCAGGTGATGAACCAACGCTACTTGGAAGAAGGTGGATGGAGAAGATCCATTGGAGCTGGGAAGATTTCATCCCTCCAGCGATCGACGTCCCCCGCGCTCAGAGGCAAAGCAAGCCCCCACCTGAGGTTGGATCCTGCACCAGAGAGCAGACAGCACAGCACCCGAGGCACAGGCCGCTCAGCACGACTGCGTGGAGATGATCCAGCTGAGACGACCCGAACGTACCTTCCAGGCTCCAATGGCAGGACTTTGGAGGAAGAAAATTGGATCCAAAGGCGACTTCCCAGCTTCGATGGCAAAACCTGGGGAGAAGAGGATCATAGCAGTCGACATCGTGGATGGAAGAAAGATGGCGCCCAAACCACGAGGTGAAGCACTGAAGGAAAAGATGGCGGCGGCCAGACCACGAGGTGCAGTGCTGATGGAGCAACACGTGGCACCAAGCAAAGAAGAGGATTGGAGTAAAGATAGAAAGGCTCTGTTAAAGGAGGCCACACTTAAAGGGACAGTCCCACATTCTCACTCAATGAAATAAAACTGTGAGCTAAATATAAAGCTTGTAATTGATGATCAGAGTTTTATACATGTAATAAGCAAAGAAAAAGTCGGACAATTGCGATCGAAGCTACAGTTTATCTACAATAAGCAATGAAACATTGTGCGATGCAGGATTTCAACTGTATTCTGATAATGTAGCGAGCAAATACCCATCGCAAGCACACAGGTCCAGCGGGCTTCCCGATGCTGTAGCCTGCGCCCCTGGGACCAGAGTGATGCACCACGGAGTGTGGCCACAAGCAGCTAAAATAGACAAGCTGCAGAGCAAGTGATCTCAGGAGGGCAACGGCACCGGTATCGATACCTGACCCCTGATTGGCTCCACATCTCAGGCACCCGATGGCACCAACCTCCACGAGCCTGAAAGAGCAAACTGTGTAAGGCGCAGCCCCCAGACCCCATCGCCACGAAGGCTACACCTGGGAACAAAGAGTCACCCGCAACAGTTCTCCCAATTGGGACTGGGACCAGTCAGGATCCCAAACCAAATAATGCCCAGGTAAGCGAGTTAGCAGTTCCCTGTGCACTGCTAGACTGCTCCGCTGGGAGCAGCAGTGACCCGGGGCGCAAGGAGAGGACAGGGAGGTCACAGGCATCTGTGAACCTGCCCGACGCTAGGAGCAATGGCAAAGGCTCCAAGAGCAGGCAACTCGAGCCAACAGGGTTCCCACTGCCAACACTGTGCAATGCGCCGCCACCAGGCTGCCTGGACATCATCCAGCAGCTCTGGACCTAGCTTGTCCTCACGCACTGGTGCTGACCTCAGCACTGATCCTAAAGATGTATCTCACCAGTCAAATGTACTTGCCTCACAACTGTACCACAAATGCAATGATGTAAATGCAAATTTCCTTTCCTGGACTTGAATGTATATGAATGTATATGAATGTGATGAGCCACCGACATGATGTACATGTGGGGGGGGGGAAATGGATGTATGTAGCCATGGACACGCACATGGATCACACCCAGAACCCACTGAAGCTCCACCGCATCATCAAACCATCCCAACTGGTAACCACTACCCAAAGTTGTGGCAATAAGGACTTGGGGGTTAACAGGGAGCGAGCCAAGCCAAAGCACAGCCAAGGTGCAAGGGCTATTGGCACTTAAGTCTTGGGAGAGCTAAGCTAGAGCACAAGGTGCAAAGGTATTGGCACAAAAGACTTGGGGAGAGTGATGTTATATATGTATACTATAGCTATACTCTCTGTGTAGTCACTGTATAGTTGCATAAGATGGAGACTTGTTTACCGGAGGTACCATCAACAAGGTTCACACTGTATACACTATGCTGGCACCACAAGAGGGTGCAACTGGTGGAGGCCCAGGGGTCACCTGTACACCACAAGTACCCAGGTATAAAAGGGAGTCCACCATGTGGTATCCTCACTCTGGAGTTATATTAAATGGACTAAGGTCACTAGAGTTCAAGTACAATACTTTGCCTCATGGAGTCATTATCAGAGCATCTAAAGACATAACAAAAGCCACTGCACATGCTGCTAAGAAAAGGTGACAACTGTGTTTGGGGTGTGTCTCAAGATAGAACTTTTGAGAAAGCTTTGCTCTAACAAGCTGCTGGTACATTATGATCCGTGTAAGCGTCTGGTATGTTTGCTTCATCATGCTTCATCATATGGAGTTGGTTGCATGCTCCAACAAGCTATTGAGTCGGGCAAATTATAACCTATTGCATATGCTTCAAAAAGTTTGTCAAAGGCAGAAAGAGCCTACAATATGGCAGAGAAAGAAGCACTAGCCTGTGTGTATGGGGTTAAAAAGATCCATCAGTACCTGTTTGGTCTTCGGTTTAAACTGGAAACAGATCACAAGCCACTTATTTCATTGTTTTCGGAAAATAAAGGTATCAATATCAATGCATCGTCCCGCATCCAAACGTGGGCACTGACATTATCTGCTTATGATGATTATATCATTCGCCATAGACCTGGCACTGAGAATTGTGCCGATGCATTGAGCCATTTGCCGTTGCACACACCGGAGGTGGAAATGCCACAACTGACAGACCTACTGTTAGTTATGGATGCTTTTGAAAGTGAAGGAACCCAACAAGTTAAGACCTGGATCAGCGAGGACCTGATATTTATCAGTTGTGAAACATTGTATCCTTAGTGGTGATTGATCTGCCATACCCAAGCAAATGTGTGAGGAGACCAAACCTTACATCCATCGCAAAGACCAACTATCCATTCAATCAGATTGTATACTGTGAGGTAATCATGTTGTTATGCCCAAGAAAAATAGAGAGAAATTTGTACATGATCCACATAGCACTCATCCGGCTATTGTCATGATGAAAGCCATTACCAGGTCTCATGTATGGTGGCCTGGAATTGACTGATCTGGAATCATGTGTGCATCAGTGCAACACTTGCATGCAGCTTAGTAAAGCACCAGTGAAATCACCGCTGAGTCTGTGGTCGTGGCCATCTAAACCATGGTCCAGGATCCACATCGACTTTACAGGTCCCTTCATGGGAAAGATGTTCTTAGTTGTGGTAATTGCTTATTCCAAGCGGATAGAGTGGATAATCATGTCATCCAGTATATCCACAGCTACCACTGAGAGCCTTTATGTCATGTTTGCTACGCATGGTCTGCCTGACATCGTTATAAGCGACAACGGATCTTGCTTCACCAGTATGGAGTTTCAAGGGTTCATGAAACTCAATGGTATCAAACATGCGAGGTCAGCACCATTCAAACCCGCATCTAATGGACAAACAGAGCGTGCGGTGCAAACCATCAAGCAAAGTATGAAACGTGTATCTCAAGGTTTACTGCAAACTCGCTTGTCACGCATATTGCTTAGTTACAGGACAAGATCCCATAAGCTTACCGGGGTCTCCCCTGCTGAACTATTGATGAAGAGAGGTCTCAAGGCAGGTTCTCTCTTGTCCATCCTGACTTGAATAATCGAATACAGACGTCAAAGTCAGCAGTGGTATCATGATCGCGCTACTGTGTCACACGGCATTTCTATCAATGATCCTGTGTATGTACTGAATTATGGTCAAGGTCCCAAATGGATCACTGGTACAGCCAAGGAGGGTAACAGAGTGTTTATCGTTAAGCTCAAGAATGGGCAGACATGCAGGAAACATGTCGATCAGATAAAGCTGTGGCACACGGATGAAACGGAACAGTCTGAAGAAGACACAATCAGTGACCAACCAACCTACCCTCAGTCATCAGAGGACTCCGCTGTCATCAATGCATCTGGACTTTCAATCCCTGACATGGTCATTGCCACTCCCATCAGATCGGCTACCCAGCCCTCAGTCATAACAGACTCAGAACACTTTCCCAAGGCTGGAGTTGCACTGAGACTTTTAACTCGGGAGCGGAAAGCCCCAGATCGTCTCAATTTGTAAAAAGACTGTAACTAATATCTTAAAGGGGGATATTGTCTTGTATGTATGCTTGGGTTTACTAGCCACCAGGTGGCGCCACTGTCAGAGGTCATTGGGCTGTGTGCACGTGTGTGCGGCCCAGGTATAAAAGGCCAGCCATCATGTAATATAATCACTTAGGGCCCTAATAAAGTAGAGCCAGGTTTGTACCTGTTCGGAGTATTCAGTCTATTGACTTATTACGTACACAACAGTGGAGGAGGTGCATCCAGGAAGGTGCTGAGCACCTCAAGTCTCGTCGCCGAGAGCATGCAGAAACCAGGCGCAGGCAGCGGAAAGAGCATGTGGCAAACCTGTCCCACCCACTCTGTCTGTTGCACTTGTGATCGAGACTGTAATTCCCATATTGGACTGTTCAGTCCCGTAAGAACTCATTTTTAGAGTGGAAGCAAGCCTTCCTCGATTTCGAGGGACTGCCTATGATGATGGAGTTCACTATGATGCATCTAAGGAGACCAAGCTAGCATGTGATGCCTTTCCGTATGGAGTTGGGGCAGTGATCTCTCATGTACTACATAGTGGGGAGGAGGGTCCGATTGCTTTTGCCTCACGCACTCTCAGTGCCAGTGAGCGTAATTATGCTCAAATCGAAAAGGAAACTTTGGTAATAATTTTTGGGGTCAAGAAGTTCCTTGTATGGACCATAAGCCCCTGACAGCAATCCTCCATCCAAAGTCCCCAGTTCCAACATTAGCTGCAGCCCGAATGCAGAGATGGGCTTTGATTTTGTCAACATATACATATGATATTGAATACAGACGATCAGCTGACAGTAATGATGGTGCTATGTTTAGATTACCTTCCCTATCATAAGTTATACCCGATAGGGAAGAAGTGTTCTATTTTTCATACATTGATGAACTGCCAGTCACAGCTGAAGAGGTTAGTAGAGCAACCAAACGTGACCCAGTTATGTCAAAGGTATATGATTCATAGGCAGTCCCTCAGGATCGAGGATGACTTGCTTCTACTCTTAGCATGAGTTCTTAGGTGGCTGAACAGTCCAATACGAGAACTACAGTTTCTGTCACAGGTGGGACAGGTAATCGTTGAGGGAAAGGTGGTCAGGGAGCCTGGTTTTCCGCACGCTCCTTCCGCTGCATGTGCTTGATTTCTGCATGCTCTCGGCGCTGATACTCGAAGAGCTCAGCACCCTCCAGAATGCACTTCCTCCACTTAGGGCGGTCTTTGGCCAGGGACTCCCAGGTGTCAGTGGGGATGTCACACTTTATCAGGGAGGCTTTGAGGGTGTCCTTGTAACGTTTCCTCTGCTAGCCTTTGGCTCGTTTGCCGTGGATGAGTTCCGAGTAGAGCGCTTGCTTTGGGATTCTCGTGTCTGGCATGCGAACTATGCGGCCTGCCAGCGGAGCTGATCAAATGTGGTCAGTGCTTCAATGCTGGGGATGTTGGCCTGGGGAGAACGCTAATGTTTGTGCGTCTGTCCTCCCAGGGGATTTGCAGGATCTTGTGGAGACATCGCTGGTGGTATTTCTCCAGTGACTTAGGGTGTCTACTGTACATGGTCCATGTCTCTGAGCCATACAGGAGGGCGGGTATTACTACAGCCCTGTAGACCATGAGCTTGGTGACAGTTTTGAGGGACTGATCTTCAAACACTCTTTTCCTCAGGTGGCCGAAGGCTCCACTGGCGCACTGGAGGCGGTGTTGGATCTCGTTGTCAATGTCTGCTCTTGTTGATAGGAGGCTCCAGAGATATGGGAAGTGGTCCATGTTGTCCAGGGCCACGTCGTGGATCTTGATGTTTGGGGGGCAGTGCTGTGCGGCGAGGACAGGCTGGTGTAGGATCTTTGTCTTACTAATGTTTAGCGTAAGGCATATGCTTTCATACGCCTCGGTAAATACGTCGACTATGTCCTGGCGTTCAGCCTGTGTGTGTGCACAAACGCAGGCATCGTCCGCGTACTGTAGCTCGACGACAGAGGTTGGAGTGGGCTTGGACCTGGCCTGGAGACAGCGAAGGTTGAACAGCTTCCCACTGGTTCTGTAGTTTAGCTCCACTCCAGTGGGGAGCTTATCAACTGTGAGGTGGAGCATGACAGCGAGGAAGATTGAGAAGAGGGTTGGGGCGATGACGCAGCCCTGCTTAACCCCGGTCTGGACATGAATTGGGTCTGTGATGGATCCATTGGTAAAGATCACGGCTTGCATGTCCTCGTGGAGCAGGTGGAG
Organism: Pristiophorus japonicus; assembly: GCF_044704955.1. Lineage (NCBI taxonomy): Eukaryota > Metazoa > Chordata > Chondrichthyes > Pristiophoridae > Pristiophorus > Pristiophorus japonicus. Next base: position 143,321,239 of record NC_091982.1, on the reverse strand, counting down.
TATGGTGACGTACTTTTGGGGGCATCCGAAACAGAGGAGGACGCTCCATAGACCCTCGCGGTTGACAGTGTCAAAAGGCCTTTGTAAGGTCGAAGAAGGCCATGTATAAGGGCTGGCGCTGTTCCCTGCATTTTTCCTGCAGCTGTCGCGCTGCAAAAATCATGTCCATTGTGCCCCGGAGGGGGACGAGATCTGCACTGCGACTCTGATTTCCATCGCAAATGGATGGCCAAACCAGGTAACAGACAAAGATATTCATCCATTCTTCATTCGTTGGAATGAACTATCAGTGGATAAAGATTGTATCATGTGGGGTGCAAGAGTGGTTATACCAAATAATTAGGAAATCTTCATGACCAGCACCTGGGAATGTGCTTGACCAAGAGTTTTGCACGCAGTTACTTATGGTGGCCAGGTCTAGATAAAGATATAGAGTACATCATGAGTCAGTGTACGACATGTCAATCGGTAAGCAAGTAACCACCATCAGTACCATTGCAGCCATGGAAATGGCCTCCCAGGGTGAGGGAAAGGCTACATATCGATTTTGCTGAGCTAGAAGGACAACAATTGTTCATTGTGATTGATAGCCATTCGAAGTGGGTCGAGGTGTTTCCAATGTGGAAAATAACAAGTTAAACATTCGACATTCTTCAAAAATTATTTTCTTCATTTGGCCTCCCAGAAGAAATTGTTTCTGATAATGGACCATAATTTTGTTCAGAAGAATTTGCACAGTTCACGAGCAAAAATGGTGTGAGACATACCAAGGTTCCATTGTACCACCCTGCTCCAAATGGTGCAGCAGAGCACATAGTACAAATTGTAAAATGTGCCCTCAACAAATAGATGTTGGATCCAAATCCAAAGAAACGACAGTTGTCATTGGACCATAAATTGGCTAATTTTCTAATTATGTATCGTAACACTCCTCATATAACTACTGGTAGAACACCAGCAGAGTTGTTTCTCAAACGACAGCCACGAACCAGATTCTCGTTGTTAAAACCAAACTTGGCACAATTCGTAGAAGAGAAACAATTAAGGCAGAAAGAGAATCATGATAGAGGTAGAGTAAAAGAGAGAAGATTGATATTAAATCAGAAGGTGAGAGTGAAGAACAATCATCATAAATGGTTAAAGTGGTTACCAGGAAGAGTGGTGAAGATATGTGGTCCTCGCACATATTTGGTCAAGATGATTGATCATGGAAAGGTTAGGTTTGTTCACATTGAACAAAGATGGGAGGAAAAGCAATGTGTGAGGAGGACACAAAAAATCTGCAAAAGGACATCGACAGGCTAAGTGAGTGGGCAAAAATTTGCCAGATGAAGTATAATGTTGGAAAGTGTGAGGTCATGAACTTTGGCAGAAAAAATCGAAGAGCAAGTTATTATTTAAATGGAAAAAGATTGCAAAGTGCTGCAGTACAGCAGGACCTGGGGGTACTTGTGCATGAAACACAAAAGGTTAGTATGCAGGTACAGCAAGTGATCAGGAAAGCCAATAGTATCTTGGACTTTATTACAAAGGGGATGGAGTATAAAAGCAGGGAAGTCTTGCTACAGCTAAACTGCGTGCAGTTTTGGTTTCCATATTTACAAAAGGATATACTTGCTTTGGAGCCAGTTCAGAGAAGGTTCACTAGGTTGATTCCGGGGATGAGGGGGTTGACTTATGAGGAAAGGTTGAGTATGTTGGGCCTCTACTCATTGGAATTCAGAAGAATGAGAGGTGATCTTATCGAAACATAAACGATTATGAGGGGGCTTGACAGGGTGGATGCAGAGAGGATGTTTCCACTGATGGGGGAGACTAGAACTAGAGGGCATGATCTTAGAGTAAGGGACCACCCATTTAAAACAGAGATGAGGAGAAATTTCTTCTCTGAGTGTTGTAAATCTGTGGAATTCGCTGCCTCAGAGAGCTGTGGAAGCTGGGTCATTGAATAAATTTAAGACAGAAATAGACAGTTTCTTAAATGATAAAGGGTTATGGGGAGTGGGCAGGGAAGTGGAGCTGAGTCCATGATCAGATCAGCCATGATCTTATTGAATGGCAGAGCAGGCTCGAGGGGCAGTATGGCCTACTCCTGTTCCTATTGCTTATGATCTTATGTTGTGATGATCATATTTTACCTACAGACGTGGAAGGAGTTGAAGGTTGGAGTGATTCGATTATTTCAGACTCATCAGATAGTTTTGATACAAATAAAATACCAGTCGCATATCCTACATCAAATGTACCAGAAACAAGTCCAAGAGAAAGTCAGAATTTAAGTCCAAGTCTGAGTCAGGCAGACAAACAGTCTGAAGTTATTGGGAGTTCAAATGTAAATCAAGGGCTTCCTTTGGAGGAAAACTTTCTTCAGGTTCACCCTCGAATGAGTCTAAGTTCAACACGATAAATCCCCAGGGCCTGATGGACTGCATCCCAGAGTACTTAAGGAGGTGGCCTTGGAAATAGCGGATGCATTGACAGTCATTTTCCAACATTCTATTGACTCTGGATCAGTTCCTATCGAGTGGAGGGTAGCCAATGTAACCCCACTTTTTAAAAAAGGAGGGAGAGAGAAAGCAAGGAATTATAGACCGGTCAGCCTGACCTCAGTAGTGGGTAAAATGATGGAATCAATTATTAAGGATGTCATAGCAGCGCATTTGGAAAATGGTGACATGATAGGTCCAAGTCAGCATGGATTTGTGAAAGGGAGATCATGCTTGACAAATCTTCTGGAATTTTTTGAGGATGTTTCCAATAAAGTGGACAAAGGAGTACCAGTTGATGTGGTATATTTGGACTTTCAGAAGGCTTTCGACAAGGTCCCACACAGGAGATTAATGTGCAAAGTTAAAGCACATGGGATTGGGGGTAGTGTGCTGACGTGGATTGAGAACTGGTTGTCAGACAGGAAGCAAAGAGTAGGAGTAAATGGGTACTTTTCGGAATGGCAGGCAGTGACTAGTGGGGTACCGCAGGGTTCTGTGCTGGGGCCCCAGCTGTTTACATTGTACATTAATGATTTAGACGAGGGGATTAAATGTAGTATCTCCAAATTTGCGGATGACACTAAGTTGGGTGGCAGTGTGAGCTGCGAGGAGGATGCAATGAGGCTACAGAGTGACTTGGATAGGTTAGGTGAGTGGGCAAATGCGTGGCAGATGAAGTATAATGTGGATAAATGTGAGGTTATCCACTTTGGTGGTAAAAACAGAGAGACAGACTATTATCTGAATGGTGACAGATTAGGAAAAGGGAAGGTGCAACGAGACCTGGGTGTCATGGTACATCAGTCATTGAAGGTTGGCATGCAGGTACAGCAGGCGGTTAAGAAAGCAAATGGCATGTTGGCCTTCATAGCGAGGGGATTTGAGTACAGGGGCAGGGAGGTGTTGCTACAGTTGTACAGGGCCTTGGTGAGGCCACACCTGGAGTATTGTGTACAGTTTTGGTCTCCTAACTTGAGGAAGGACATTCTTGCTATTGAGGGAGTGCAGCGAAGATTTACCAGACTGATTCCCGGGATGGTGGGACTGACCTATCAAGAAAGACTGGATCAACTGGGCTTGTATTCACTGGAGTTCAGAAGAGTGAGAGGGGACCTCATAGAAACGTTTAAAATTCTAACGGGTTTGGACAGGTTGGATGCAGGAAGAATGTTCCCAATGTTGGGGAAGTCCAGAACCAGGGGTCACAGTCTAAGGATAAGGGGTAAGCCATTTAGGACCGAGATAAGGAGAAACTTCTTCACCCAGAGAGTGGTGAACCTGTGGAATTCTCTACCACAGGAAGTAGTTGAGGCCAATTCACTAAATATATTCAAAAGGGAGTTAGATGAAGTCCTTACTACTCGGGGGATCAAGGGGTATGGCGTGAAAGCAGGAAGTGGGTACTGAAGTTGCATGTTCAGCCATGAACTCATTGAATGGCGGTGCAGGCTAGAAGGGCTCAATGGCCTGCTCCTGCACCAGTTTCTATGTTTCTATGTTACCATGTTTGGAAAGTTCTGTATGAGAGCAAAAGTATCCTCTCAAAACAGAAAACCAGTGGTTAAGCTTGATTTGTAAATATGGCAAAAAAAGTCCATATCTTTTGTTATGTATAACCATGCAAGTTGTAGTATATAGTACAACTATAATGCAAGTATAATTACAAGCAAGTATAACCAACAAGCTCCCCGCTGGAGTGGAACTAAACTACAGAACCAGTGGGAACCTCTTCAACCTTTGTCGCCTCCAGGCCAGATCCAAGACCGTCCCAATCTCTGTCATCGAGCTGCAGTACGTGGACGACGCATGCATCTGCGCACATACAGAGACTGTCTGTCACACCTGTGACAGAGACTGTAATTCCCGGAACGGACTGTTCAGTCACCTAAGAACTCATTTTAGAGTGGAAGCAAGTCTACCTCGATTTCAAGGGACTGCCTTTGATGTATGATGATTGTTTGCTATAATCACTTCTTAATTAAGGAGGAGAAGTGTAATACATATAGCTCCACCTAGTAACTACTCTGGCACTTCAGCTATTGCTGTTTACAACAATAAACAGTTCAGGTCACCTGACAGGGCATCTTAAAATTATCAGCCATCTTACAGCCTGTGTGTTTGTGATGTCGTGCTGAAAACATAACAAGGTGGGTGAGAGAGACTGTGGGGTGGGGAGAGAGACTGTGGTGGGGGGGGGGGGGGAAAGAGAGACTGTGGTGGTGGGGGCGGGGGGGGGAAGAGAGACTGTAGTTGGGGGGGTGGGGGAGAGAGACTGTAGTGGGGGGGGGGAAGAGAGACTGTGGGGGGGGGAAGAGAGACTGTGTGGGGGGGGGGAAGAGAGACTGTGTGGGGGGAGTGCGGGGAGGGAGACTGTGTTGGGGGGACGGGGAGAGAGACTTTGGGGGGGGTTCGGGGAGGGAGACTGTGTTGGGGGGGCGGGGAGAGAGTGGTGGTTGGGGGGGAAAGAGAGACTGTGGGGTGGGGGGAAAGAGAGACTGTGGGGGGCGGGGGAAGAGACTGTGGGGGGGGGGAAGAGACTGTGTGAGGGCGGGGGGAGAGACTGTGGGTGGGGGAAGAGACTGTGGGGGGGGAAGAGACTGTGGGGGAGGGGAGAGACTGTGGGGGGGGGGAGAGACTTTGCGGGGGGGGAGAGACTGGGGGGGGAAAGAGACTGTGGGGGGGGGGGAGAGATTGTGGGTGGGGGGGAGAGACTGTGGGGGGGGGGGAGAGACTGTGGGGGGGGGGGGGGAAGAGACTCTGTGGGTGGGGGGGAAGAGACTGTGTGGGGTGGGGAAGAGACTTTGCGGGGGGGGGAGGAAGAGACTGTGGGGGGGGGGAAGAGACTGGGGAGCGAAGAGAGATGTGTCGGGGGGGGGGAAGAGACTGTGTGGGGGGGGGAAGAGACTGTGTGGGGGGGGGAAGAGAGATGTGTCGGGGGGAAGAGACTGTGTGGGGGGGGGGGAAGAGACTGTGGGGGGGGGAAGAGACTGGGGGGGGGGAAGAGACTGTTGGGGGGGGGGAAAAGAGACTGTTGGGGGGGGAAAGAGACTGTGGGGGGGGGGAGAGAGACTCTGTGGGGGGGGGAAGAGACTGTGTGGGGGGGGGGAAGAGACTGTGTGGGGGGGGGAAGAGACTGTGTGGGGGGGGGGAAGAGACTTTGCGGGGGGGGAGGAAGAGACTGTGGGGGGGGGGAAGAGAGATGTGTCGGGGGAGTGGGGTGGGAAAGAGATTGTGTGAGGGGGGGGGAAGAGACTGTGTGGGGGGGGGGAAGAGACTGTGTGGGGGGGGGGGGAAGAGACTGTGTGGGGGGGGAAGAGAGATGTGTCGGGGGGGGGGAAGAGACTGTGTGGGGGGGGGGGGGAAGAGACTGTGTGGGGGGGGTTGAGAGACTGTGTGGGGGGGGGGGGAAGAGACTGTGTGGGGGGGGAAGAGACTGTGTGGGGGGGAGAGACTGTGTGGGGGGGGGAGAGCGATGTGTCGGGGGGGGGGGGGAAGAGACTGTGTGTGGGGGGGGGAAGAAACTGTGTGTGGGGGGGGGAAGAGACTGTGTGGGGGGGGGGGGAAGAGACTGTGTGGGGGGGGGGGAGAGACTGTGGGGGTGGGGGGGGAGAGACTTTGCGGGGGGGGGGAAGAGACTGTGTGGGGGGGGGGAAGAGACTGTGTGGGGGGGGGGAGAGACTGTGGGGGGGAAGAGACTGTGTGGGGGGGGAAGAGACTGTGTGGGGGGGGGAGAGAGATGTGTCGGGGGGGGGGGAAGAGACTGTATGTGGGGGGGGGGGAAGAGACTGTGTGGGGGGGGGTTGAGAGACTGTGTGGGGGGGGGGGAGAGACTGTGGGGGTGGGGGGGGGAGAGACTTTGCGGGGGGGGGGAGACTGTGTGGTGGGGGGGGAGAGACTGTGTGGGGGGGGGGGAAGAGACTGTGGGGGGGAGGGGGGAAGGGAAGACTGTGGGGGAGGAGAGACTGTGTGGGGGGAGGGGGGGAGACTATAGGGAAGGTGTGTAATAGAAAGGCTGAGCTGCGGCGGGCAGCGGTGTGAAGCTCTCCCGGGGACGAGAGGCCGCGCCCGGGAGCTCCGCCCTGGGGAATTGCCGGGCAGCTGGCGCCTTGCTCGGGGGCTGGGGACCGGGTAGCGGCAGCACGCCACTGGCGGCGCGGATCCAGCGGCCAGGCGGTGGGCCGGCGGGTGAGTCCACTCGAGCTGCAGGCGGCGGGCGGGCCTTCGGGCTGGGCCCGGCGGGGGAGCAGACGGCCGAAGCCCGGGGTTCCAAGCCCGAGTCCCCGGCTCCGGGCCCGCCATCAGTGGCGGTGGGAGGGCAATATCCGGCCGGGTGACCGCCTGCCTCTGGTTTATGTAAATACGGCAAAGTGCCAGGCTGTGATGTTGGATACGGTCCGTAAATCCAGGCTGATAACTCCCGGTGCAGTGCTGAGGGAGTGCTGCACTGTCGGAGTGCTGTCTTTCGGATGACACGTTAGACCGAGGTCTGCTCTCTCAGGTGGATGTAAAAGATCCCATGGCATTATTTTGAAGAAGAGCAGGGGAGTTATCCCTGGTGTCCTGGCCAATATTTATCCCTCAACCAACATAACAAAAAACAGATTATCTGGTCATTATCACATTGTTGTTTGTGGGAGCTTGCTGTGCGCAAATCGGCTGCCGCGTTCCCCACACTACAACAGTGACTACACTCCAAAAGTACTTCATTGGCTGTAAAGCGCTTTGGGACGTCCGGTGGTTGTGAAAAGTGCTATATAAATGCAAGTCTTTCTTCCCTGTCATCAGGATCCCATGGCCTGTCCCTCTGTCCTCCTGTCAGGACCCCATGACCTGCTCCTCTATCCTGTCATCAGGATCTAATGGCCTGTTTTTTTCTGTCCTGTGCAATAGGTTCTCATGGCTTCCCCACCTGTCCTGTGCTGTGCAATGCAGTGCCATAGAGCTCTGTTCAAACATTGGCTCCTTCGGTCTGACAGAGAAACTGTGGCATCTTTATGGACGCGCGGACGATCAGGGCAGGACTCACAAGGCCAGCTCCCCATGCCAGCCGTGCTCCGCAAACGCAGTGACCAGCCGCAGGCGAGGAGGAGGAGGCAGTTCCACTGGACCGCCAGTTGCAGGGGCCAAGAGGTGGAGTTCACAAGTGTACAGTACGATGTCCAGCGGCGAGCCTTTGCGGCTGTCACGAGGGAAGACTTGCTGTTCTTTGACAGTCTGATGCCTGGCCGGGTAGTGACTGACCCCAGTGTTCTGGAAGCGAGCAATGTAGACTGGCTGCGGACATTGCGAGGTAGGACTGCATTTGCTGTTGGGCCCAGGCAAGATATGGGCATCCCAGAGTGTGAGGGAATGGGATAATCTTATAATTTGCCCGTGGTGAAATTCTCTCAGTCTTATAGTCATGTAAAGCATGGATGAGTAAGGAGTGGTGGAAAGCAGGCACTTATCTATATAAAGAGGGGAGTTGGCCTTGGCTATTCATGTGCACTTAGTAAGTAAGTCTTCCACTTGACCTTTCAGACGATAATGGTGCGTTGCGTGGGAATTTAAGCAAGGGGTTGAGTTGTTTATATACATGATCATATAAATGATGCCCAAGACTGAATTACAGGCTGTTATCTGAGCAAAGCATCTACTGCATAATGGATATCTGGGTCTGAGTTCTAGCTGGAGTCTAATTGAGGGGGTGACATTGCTTATTACACTCACCAATCAATTGTTCTCGAGGCCTTGTGGACTGGGTCTTTAACATTGACTGAACCCGAATACAGCTCCTACTCGAAGCAATTCCAACCACTGCATATTGTGAGTGGGAATTCTCACCAGGATGGGAATTCCCCACTGAAACCAACGGCCAGAATCACTTCAAGTAGCAGCAAGACTGGAATGAGGGGGGAGGGAAGTGAAGGGGAAGGGAGTGGAAGAGGCATCGGGAACTGCAACCTGTATTTATATCGTGCCTTGAACATTAAAAAAGTTGCTTTGCAATGAAGGTGAGGGAATGGACACTGAGCCGGGAGATCAGAAATGGGAACTTGGCCATAAAAGGAGTGGCGAGCGGCGGTCATGGGCAGCGTGGAGGCCCCGACCTGCAAGAGACCATCAGCGGCAGGTTGGGGCCATAAAAGGAGCAGCAAGCGGCGGCCATGGGCAGCATGGAGGCCACTGCAAGGTACAGCGCGAGCTGGTGCAGGAGGACAATGGCAGTGAAGAGTGACGTCAGCAAGGTCCAGGTTGGTGATTGGAACGTGGGCAGGTACAGCAGGAGCGGCGAGGTCGGGGCGAAGGAGCTGTGAGAGATTGTAGAGGGATGTGAGTTTGGGGCCAGGGGCCCAGGGGAGGCTTGAGTTCTGGGCCAGGGGGCCAGGGGCCCAGGGGCAGCACGGGCCAGCCCACACTGCGATATGTGTGCGCACTAGGTCCGTGCAACAGAGCTGGTCTCCAGTCGTCTTGGGTACTCCTTGACACTGGACCAAGATCTAGCTCTGTCAAGCCCGTGTGCAACGACTACCACACGTTAAAAAAAATCCACGCACAGGCATCTTCCACCCTTCAACATGTAGTTCGAGTTCTTCATTCGAAACACCTGTGAACTCATTCTTTTTTTTGGCGCGACAGCAAGTCATCCTCGTTTCGAGGGACTGCCTATGATTAGTCTATTTTTATAGGGGGAGAGAGGAGAGGGAAAGGGGTTGGTAGCTGAACGCTCTGCCACCAATGGTGAGTGAAGGGGTGGGGAAAAGAGTGAACGAAAGGGATGCCGAGCCAGTAGTACACACTCAGGAATCACCCCAGAGGGCACTCCTACAGCCGCTGCAATCTAAGCTAGGGATTCAGGTGGTTTATATATAGAATAATAGATATATGGGAGTGTGGTACAGTCTGGGATCTTATGGATGATGTATAGTATAACATTACAACACAATTAGAGGCATTTATATAAGAACATAAGAAATAGGAGCAGAAGTAGGCCATCTGGCCCCTCGAGCCTGCTCCGCCATTTAATAAGACCATAGCTGATCTGATCTTGGCCTCAACTCCACTTCCCTGCCTCCTCCCCATAACCCCTCACTTCATTATCGCTCAAAAATCTGTCTATTTCCATCTTAAATTTATTCAATGACCCAACCTCCACAGCTCTCTGGGGCAGAGAATTCCACAGATTTACGACCCTCTGAGAGAAGGAATTCCTCCTCATCTCAGTTCTAAATGGGTGACTCCAAGTTACAGCTCGGAGCCGTCCTTTCGGCCGACGGTCCAAACTGCGGAGGTGAAAGCATCTGGAGGAGCAGCGGCGGAGCCACTGTCGGGAACGTGGCGCGGGTAATGGCGGCGGCCACTCTGACTTCTCCCACGACCCTTCGAGAAGCTAAAATGGAACAGTGCCCCAGCGTGTCTCATCCCCTCCCCTCAACACAACTCCGATCTCCCACCACATCTCCTGAAGGTGCTGCTCAGCGCCGAGCTTACGGCTCACACCCCACCGTAGGCAATTAGGCCCATACAGTAGTGCCTGGTCTCCAGTCGTCTTGGACCCCCTTACCATTGGACCAAGACCGTTCTCTGCTAAACCTGTGTTGTAGCCAGTGTGCAACGGCCACCCCACGTTAGAAGAACTCACGCACAGGCATCTACCACCCTTCAAACTGAAGTTTGGGACCTTGAACGTCAGGACCCTCATGGACAACCCCAACAGCGACAAACCGGAAGGCCACACCGCTATTATTGCCTGGGAACTTAGACGCTTCGATGTCGACATCGCCGCCCTAAGCGAGACCCAGCGGGAAGGGGAAGGCCAGCTCAAGGAACAAGTTGGTGGTTACACCTTCTTCTGGAAAGAAAACTAGAGGAAGAACGCCGCCTCCATGGAATTGGTTTCACCATCAAGAACGAGCTGGTCGACCGCCTCAGAAACTCCCCCTGCGGAATTCGCGAATGCCTCATGACTTTCCGGCTCACCCTATCCTGGAGCCAGTGCGCCACAGTTATCAGCGCGTATGCCCCAACACTCAACGCAACAGATGTGAAAGAGGCATTTTACTCCAGCTTGAAAAATCCCTGTCCCGTGTCCCTGCGGATGACAAACTGATCCTCCTTGGCGACTTCAACGCCAGAGTCGCTAAGGACACAGACCTCTAGGGAGATGTGATCGGCAGAGAGGGGGTAGGGAAAACCAACTCCAGTGGTACCCTGCTCCTGACAAAATGTCTAGAACACGACCTTGTTATCACCAACACCTTCTTCCGTCAGCGGGACAAGTACAAGGCATCGTGGCAACATCCTCGCTCCAAACACTGGCACCTGCTGGACTACGTCATCGTTCAAGCGAGGGATCGCAAGGTAGTGCGCATCACGCGCGCCATGACAGGAGCCGACGACTGCTGGAAGGACCACCGCCTAACCTGTTCCGTAATCAACATTAATAATAGCCCCAAAGCAGCGATGGCAACAGAAGCAATGCAGCAGGAAAATCAACGCTGGGGCAGTCAAAGACCCATTTAAGAAAACCAATGCCTCACTGCCAACCTGGCGACCCTCGATAACCCCGAGACACAGAGTGCCCACAGCGCCTGGTCTGCTCCCAAGACCTCCATAACCAGCGCCTGCGAAGAGATGCTCGGTCACTCAATCAGGAATCACGAAGACTGGTTTGATGAGAACGACCAGGAGATCCAGGAGCTAATAAGCCTCAAGCACAAGGCATTTCTGAACTGCAACCCAATTCGGGAGCAGCAAAGCAGTTCTACGGCTGAAGGTCGAGGTCCAACAAAAAACCCGCGACCTAAAGAATAGATGGTGGGTGGAAAAAGCACAGGAGATCCAGCAACTGGCCGACAGCCATGATGTGCGAGGATTCTTCAGCACAGTCAAGTCCACCTATAGCCCAAGCACCCAAGGTCCTACCCCACTGCTGGCCAAGAATGGGGAGACACTTATCAAGGTCACCGAGGCAGACAGGGCCCACTGGAAGGGACACTTCGAAGATCTCCTTAATCGAGATTCTGCCTTTGACACGAGTGTCCTCGACTCCATCTGCAGCATGCTACCCACCACCATCTCAGCAAAACCTGCACAAGGTAGAAAATCCATCCGTCAGCTCAAGAACAACAAGACATCAGGAGCAGGTGGAAACCCCGCTGAGGCACTACAGTATGGCGGAGAGGCACTATTGGCACGAATGCATGACCTCATCTCTCTCATCTGGAAGGAGAAGTGCATGCCTGGAGATCTCAGTCACGATTACGGCATCTCTATCTTTAAAAAAGGGGGCAAGTCCGACTGCGGAAACGACAGAGGAATCTCCCTGTTGTCGGCCACTGGGAAAGTCATCGCTAGAATCCTCCTCAACCGTCTTCTCCCTGTGGCTGAAGAGCTCCTCCCACAGTCGCAATGCAGATTCTGTCCACTACGAGGCACAACGGACATGATCTTCACGGCGCGACAACTGTAAGAGAAATGAAGGGAACAGCACCAACCCTTGTACATGGCCTTATTTGACCTTTCAAAGGCCTTTGACACTGTTAACCGGGAGGGACTATGGAGCGTCTTCCGTTTCGGCTGCCCCCAAAAGTTTGTCACCATACTCCACCTGTTCCACGACGACATGCAGGCCGTGATCCTGACCAATGGATCCACCACAGATCCAATCCACATCCGAACCGGGGTCAAGCAGGGCTGTGTCATTGCACCAACCCTCTTCTCAATCTTCCTCGCTGCAATGTTCCATCTCGCGCTCAACAAGCTCCCCGCTGGAGTGGAACTAAACTATAGAACCAGTGAGAACCTGTTCAACCTTCGTCACCTCCAGGCTAGGTCCAAAACCGTCCCAGCCTCTGTTGTCGAACTACAGTACGCGGACGACACTTGTGTCTGCGCACATTCAGAGGCTGAACTTCAAGCCATCGTCAATATCTTCACCGAGGCATACGAAAGCGCTAAACATCCGAAAGACAAAGGTCCTCCACCAACCTGACCCCGCCACACAGCACTGCCCCCCCCCCCAGTTATCAAAATCCACGGCACGGCCTTGGACAACATGGACCACTTTCCATACCTCAGGAGCCTACTATCAGCAAGGGCATACATCGATGACAAGGTCCAACATCGCCTCTACAGCGCCAGCGCAGCCTTTGGTCGCCTGAGGAAGAGAGTGTTCGAAGATCAGTCCCTCAAATCTGGCACCAGGTTTATGGTCTACAGGGCTGTCGAGAAATACCACAAACCATGTCGCCGCAAGATCCTGCAAATCCCCTGGGAGAATAGATGCACCAAGATCAGTGTTCTCGATCAGGCAAACATCCACAGCATCGAAGCACTGACCACACTCGACCAGCTCCGTATGCCCAACGCAAGACTCCCAAAGCAAGCGCTCTACTCTGAACTCCTACAAGGCAAGCGAGCCCCAGGTGGCCAGAGGAAACGTTTCAAGGACACCTTCAAAGCCTCCTTGATAAAATGCAACATCCCCACTAACACCTGGGAGTATCTGGCCAAAGAACGCCCAAAGTGGAGGAAGTGCATCCAGGAGGGTGCTGAGCACCTAGAGTTTCGTCGCTGAGAGCATGCAGAAATCAAGCGCATTCAGCGGAAGGAGCATGCGTCAAACCAGACTCCCCACCCACCCTTTCCTCCAACCACTGTCTGTCCCACCTGTGACAGAGACTGTAATTCCTGTATTGGACTGTTCAGTCACCTGAGAACTTGCTTTTAGAGTGGTAGCAAGTTTTCCTCGATGATGATGACAGGCTGGGATCATTAACTTTAGCTGAGATCATTATTTCCGTGTATTCGGTAACCCCATACCTGTAGATGATCTAGTTAGGGAGTTGGAAGATCATCCAATGACCGAGACTGTCTGCACCTTGAGCAGGAGCAGGCTGTGTGTTGCTAACTAGCATTAGATGCTAATATTTTATAATCTGAAGATCACTAATAATGTTGATTATGGTTATTGATTATTGTGATATGATTTACTCTGATTATTATTGATTAATGATTATTATTGATCATTACTGTTCATTTTTTTAACTGCAGGCCACAGCCAGGTGTTACTGAGACCTCAGACAACGGAAGAGGTTTCTCAAATTCTCAGGTACTGCACCTTCGGTCTTCCTTTCATGTAGTATTTCTGTTACAAACAGGCTGAATTCTACAGGCACACAGCGTCCAAGCTGATCATAGCATGGCCCGTGTGAATCACAAGCATGCCTGAAGTCCTGAATGGGTTTGCACAGTGCACAAAGCAGGGTTGGGCTGGATTACATACTCTGGTTGCTTGGTGTGTGATGGTGCTGAATATCACACTGATCGGTGTAATGTATACACCTGTGATTCTGTTCACAGAGTTGTAGAGCTGTTGAGCTGTTGGACTGGAGTGCATCATCACGCCCGGCAACCAAATTTTAATTTGATTTTATGTTTTAAAGTTTAATTTGTTTTAATTGCCGGTGATTTTAGTGTCCCCCTCCCCTTTTATAGGGGGCACTTGGAAAAAAAAATATGATTTTAGTGCCCAAAAAAAAAAAACCCTCAAAAAATACAAAACCCCCCCCCAAAAAAACACAAAAAAAGAGCCTTGAAAATGTTTGGTGTGTCCCCCAGATCGGGGGGCACGATTTAATGTTTATTTTGTCTCCCTCAAAAAGAGTTGTAGAGCTGTTGAGCTGTTGGACTGGAGTGCATTTTCACCCCCGGCAACCAAATTATAATTTGATTTTATATGTTTTAAAGTTTAATTTGTTTTTATTGCCGGTTTTAGTGTTCCCCGAGTCAGGGGGCACTTGTATAATTTGCCTCTCGGTGCCCTAAAAAAAAAAACACAACCCCCCCCCCCCAAAAAAAACATTAAAAAAAAAGGGCACTGAAAAGTGTTTGGAGTGTGTGTGTCCCCCCCGCCCCCCCCTTTAATAAGGGGGCACTTTGATTTAATTTGTTAATTTGTTTACAACAAAAGAGTTGTAGAGCTGTTGATCCACCGTTACACTCGCGGCCATCCGCGAGAGGTGGGCACTGGAGGGACTGGAGTGTATCAAATTTTAATTTGACCGCAGTTTTTCAAAAGTTTTATTTGTTCATTTGTCAGTTCTAGTGCCCCTTTAATAAAGTTCTACTTTAAAATAGTTGTAGAGCTGTTGAGTTGGGAGTGGCTTAGCCAGTCACGTGATGTTCACAAGACTCAATAAAACCCCAGCCAATTGGGTTCGGGGGATCCACGATGAGGCAGGTGGTTGTGAGCCTGGTTGATAAACTGGTAATGTGTAGTGTGATTATTAAACCTTTTTCTAATAAACGAACTAGTTCTTAATAACAATGTGTTGCTATGAATTCTTAAACAAAGAACCCATGAAGCATATATATTACAGTAGGCACTGACATTTGCAGTGTGAATAGTACCAACATTCACAGTGAGATTGGCACCAACACTTGCAGGGTGATTGGCACCAACACTCGCAATGTGATTGACTCTGTTTATGATTAGGAATAATGGCGTGTGATTGGCTCTGTTTATGATTAGGAATAACAGCGTGTGATTGGCTCTGACAGTTGGCTGTTTGCTTTCTTCAGGTACTGTAATGATCGGAACCTGGCCGTGAATCCTCAGGGCGGTAACACCGGATTGGTGGGAGGGAGTGTGCCAGTGTTTGACGAGATCATTGTCTCAACAGCTCAAATGAATAACATCATCAGCTTCAACACTAACTCTGGTGAGAACAACTTTCTTTACTCATGATTATACGCAGAAGCATTGACACCTCAACAGTGACCAACACCTCGACAGAGATTCCTCAGGATCAAGCCCAAGAGTAACTGCTATTATTCCTAGAATGTTGAATCTTGTGAGTGATCCCACCGAATTGTTCATACTGCGACTCTCCCTTAGCTAATTGCTTGGCAACAGTGACCCTGCCCTGGTAGGTTTCACTGTCCAGCTCCAGAGTTACTGTAACAACAGGCTGGTGCTGTGTTGGCTGCTCTCAACTGGGTAACAGTAGGGATTCAGTATCCTCACGCCAGGGAGGGGGAGAATCAGTCTGTTGATTGCTGCCCAATGATCCCTTGTGGAAAGTGCAGACAGGCGCCCACTGAGTGAGAAAGGATCAGGTGTAGCCGTGCTGACCTCCGACCCTTACCCACCGTGGTGGAATAGCCTGCTGGCCCTCGCAGTCCAGGGTCATGTGATAAATGGCCCCTTAGTCGAGTCTCAAGGGAATCTGAAGGGGCCTGTAAAACTGTATCCCAGTGACGAGAGAGCACTTTCAGAAGAATGGGAAATGTGGAATAAAACATTTTTAAACAAAACATAAGAACAGGAATCATTACCAAACTCCTGAGGCTCTGTGTAAATCTGCTTTCAGGAGCCCTTATCTGCCAGGCTGGCTGCATTTTGGAAAACTTGAACAATTACCTTAAGGAACAAGATTTTATCATGCCCCTTGACCTGGGGTCGAAAGGTAGCTGTCACATTGGTGGAAATGTAGCAACCAATGCTGGAGGACTGAGACTGCTGAGGTACGGCTCCCTGCGTGGGACAGTACTGGGACTGGAAGTGGTAAGAAACGGTTCGGATTCATTGATCGCAATGAGCTACAGACTGGTACAGTTCTTTATAAAATGTATTGTGAATCTCTTGCTGTAGGAAGGGTGCGTTTCCAAATCCTCCAGCCCTACTTCCCATTCTTCTGGGCTACTGTTTCTTGGCCCCTCCCCTCCCCTCATTCTGCTCCGCCATCAGTGGCAAAGCCATTAATGCCCTGTACTCTGTGATTCTCTCCCTGAACTCCTCTGCTTTATTATATCTCTTCCAATCTTCAGAAAAGTCCTCAAAACCTACCTCTTCTCCCTCACCCTCCCTTAACTCTCCCAATTCCTGCTCGACATCTGGTTTCCATCCACTCCTTGTAAAGGGCCTTGGAATATTTTGCTGAATTAAAAGTACCACACAAGTGTAAGTTATTTGCATATATTTTACAGAGGTAACCTTCCAACTTCATGCTTCCTGCAGGAGCCTTGTCTGCTGAGAAGAAGTGGGTGATATTACGGAGGTGGAAGTAGGTGGTTTTGGTGATGGTTAAGATATGGGGGATAAACTCAGCTTGAAGAGGACACCACAGTTTCCTTTGGTCTGTCTCAGTCTGATGCCCGGGATTGCGTCAATGATGAAGGGACAGAGTTTATGGTGGGTGCTGAAAATGGTGTTATCTTTGAGGAAATTTTGACTTATCCATGACCTGATGTCAGACAGACAGTCAGACAGCATGGAGGTGGCTGTGAGGTCAAGGGGAATGTAGACTTAGATGTCATCAGTACACTAATGGGTGCTGACCTCACGCCTGCAGTTAATGTAACCAAGGGGCAGGATGTGCACAAGGAAGTAGCCGGGGCCTTGGGGAACTCCAGAGATGATGGTGTGGGGGTAGGAAGGGAATTCCTTGCTGGAGATATTCTGGCATTGTACGGACAGTCGGTACAAGGGAAGTCCTTTGGAGCCGGACAGTGGAGTAAAGAGAATGGAGGAATGTAGTGTGTTTAACCTATGCAGAGGAAGAGGAAGACAAGAAGGGATAACACACTGTTACAGTCACAGAGAAGGTCATTCCTGATCTTGGCGAAAGTGATCTTGCTGCAGTGAGAAGGATGGAAACCGATCTGCTGGGATTCAGTGCGGAAGGTTGGGAGAGATAGACCTGGAGTAGGGAGGTAACATCACCACCTTCAAGGACCTTAGAGAGTAAAGGGAGGCTACAAAGAGTGGAAGGATTCAGCCTAGGCTTTTTGAAGAGAAGGGGTGATAATGCCAGTTTTGAAAGGGAGAAATTGCAGCAAAGGACACCAATGGACAATCTGGTCCATGAGGTTCATCTCATCCAGACAGGGTGCAGCCCACTGGCACAACAACTCCGCCAACGCTAATTGTCTCCCACCCCCCCTGCCCCGCTCACTGTCACCCCCACCCGCTCACTGTCATCCCTCCCCTCACCGTCTCCCCCTTCCCCCCCCCCCCCACCATGCCCCCCAGCTCACCGTTGCCCCCTCACCCCCTCACCATCGACACACACACCCCCTCCCCCCGCTCACCATCGACTCCCCCCCCCCACCCCCACCCCCAGCTCACCTGAAGCATTACGTCTCCCCTTTGTATTCCCGTCCTCCCCTTTGTATTCCAGCCCTTCTTGAGCTAAAGGCCAACATTCCAGCAGCCTTTTTGATTACTTTGTGGACCTGTGCACTAATGTGTAGTGATGTGTGTTCACGGAGACCCTAATCGCTTTGCTCCTCCACAGTTCCTAATCTTTTGCTGTTAAGAAAATCCTGCGTTTTGTCTTTCTTGGATCCAAAGTTGTGGGGGTTTGGCTGAGGAGGGTCTTAAAGTGGTTGAGATAGGTCCAGCAACAAATGAGCTGCCAGTCACGCCCCAGCTAGTTCAGGTAGTGCAGAGATAGAAACAGGCACCTTCCTGGTCAGTTTGGTGTGTGGGAGTTAGCAGCTTTAAAACTTGTATGTTCTGCCTTATTCTGGACTGTGGGGATAAGAGAGAGGGCACCACGGCTGACAGATCTGATTTGAGAGCAGGGGGCTGTTACTGTTGGTGTATGTATGTTAGGATTCAGGGATGTGATCCCTTGTCGTACTGCCAATAGTCTGATTCTAATCATAGAAATTTACGGCACAGAAGGAGGCCATTCGGCCCATCTGTCTGTGCTAGTCGAAAAGAGCTACCCAGTCTAATCCTACTTTCCAGCTCTTGGTCCGCAGCCCTGTAGGTTACTGCACTTCAAGCGCATATCCAAGTACTTTTTAGCTGCAGTGAAGGTTTCTGCCTCTGCCACACTTTCGGGCAGTGAGTTCCAGACTCCCACCCATCCTCTGGGTGAAATAAATTCTCCTAAGTTCTCCTCTAAACCTTCTACCAATTACTTTAAAATCTATGCCTCCTGATTATTGACCTCTCTGCTAAGGGAAATAGGTCCTTCCTATCCACTCTATGTAGGCCCCTCATAATTTTATACACCTCAATAATATCTCCCCTTAATGATTAACTTAACGCTCCTTGTTTTCAGAGTTTGATATTTAATCATTATTAATCAATAACTGATGTAACTGGTGAAATTACGAAAATCACGCATCAGCTTAAAAGAGAAAGAAAGATTAACACTTCAGATAGGAATGCGAAGGAGTTTAAGGAGCTCTTGGAGTGTTGGGCTCACAGCAGTCCCACTCTGCTCCCAGCAGTCAAGTTGAGTGCAGTGCCTACCTCGTGTGTTATTAGCAGCGCTGGTCAGGATCGGAGGCAGTGTTGCTTTTCTCCAGAGGACACCACACTGTGAGGCCCCCAATGATATCAGTGACCCAGTGAGCACCCCACCTGTTTCTCAGTGACCCCACAGCAGTAACAAGGCTGCGTTCTTTATCGTTACTGATTATCTTGAGATGCATCTGAGCAATGCGCTGGCCCCTCCGTGCTGTCATTGCCTCGTGAATGTTATTTTAAACACTTGGCGTGCACTATTCCTTCACACCCTGTTCCTGCTCGCAGGCCCTCGCGGATGGAACTGTCTTGAACTGCCTAACGTCGCTTCGCAAAGACAACACGGGCTACGACCTCAAGCAGCTTTTTATCGGAGCCGAAGGAACGCTTGGCATCATCACGGCTGTGTCCATTCTTTGTCCAAGGAAACCACGTGCTGTCAATGTAGCACTTCTAGGTAAAGGCAGAGAATGGCATAGTATTTATTCACAATATTGGGGGACAGTGTTACAACTGTTGTCCAACCCATGCCTGCAGCGTGCACCCCTCACATCCAGCTGATTTCCCGGAGTTAGGAAGGCACCCACTACATCCCTGTAAGATATATACACAGTACTGTACTAAAAAAAATTAAAGACGTGGGGGCCCAAATTTCCCAGTTCTGCGCCCCCGTTAGTTACCGGCTCCCGTGAAATTCCCGGAAGTTGGTGGAGGCGTGAAAACTAGCGCCGTGACCCCGTACGTAGCTCCTCCGTCGATTATGTCATCGTTGTGCGCAGCAAGCCCTTTCCACCCCGCGGCGGAAATTGGCCAACGCCCCGTGGAGCCGCCGCAGGCGATGCTTGCGCCAGCGATGTCCGTGCCAACCTCGCGGGTCGCAAACCGGGCCGGTCACCCATTGTGGGGTGAACCTTAAAGGGGAGGTGCGGGCCATCTTTATTTCCCCCCCCCCTGATTGCCGCTCCTTTCTCGGGATCTGGGCTGCGATCGTGCAGCCCGGCACTCCGTCTCGGTTCCGGGCTGTGGCTACGGCACCCCTTAGCCCTGGTGGCCCAGTACAGGTCTTCAAATGGCCTGCAGAGTTTGCAGCGTTCCCCCCCCCCCCCCCTCTTTTAACGGAAGGGTAGGGGTGTTGAAACGTGTCAGCGCTGCACGGTGAAGCCACCTGCCCCAAATGGAAATGGAAATGGAGTGCGCGACATTGCCACTTCCTGTGAGGCGGTAACCGGAATTTCGCTTCCGGGGCTGGACTTCCGCGCAGGAACCCACCTCACTTCGATTACCGCCCCCAAACGGGTGTAACTGAATTTCGACCCCTTGAGCATAGAGAGTGTTGTTGATCACCCTGCAATCGATAAAACTCCCTCTGAAGCCATCAACATTTAAGTCCTCCTCCCCACACCATAGAAACTCCAGGTGCTGGGTACACACCACCAGCATCCCCACTGTCCACTGTTGGCTTTGCACAAGAGAGGGGATAAATGGTGTATGACCCACTCCGGTCGCTTGACCCACTCCCGCCATTTTTATCATAATATGCTCGTCCATATGTGGTATGGTATCCCTGTAAAGTATATACATATCACTCTGTCTCTATAAATGATACATTCTATACTGCATTTCCTTTACATTATAAGCAGAGTCATTTATCCGTGTACAATATACACACAATATTGATCTGTTCTGTGTCTCCAGGTTGTGACAGCTTTGACAAGCTCTTGGATATATTCAAGGAATCCAAAGGCATGCTGGATGAAATTCTCTCTGCGTTCGAGTTCATGGATTACAGTTGCAGGGAGATTGTCAGTGAGCACCTCAAACTGAGAAACCCATTGCAAGGTAAGAGGAACAAGAAACTAAGATCACTGTCAGTTCTACCACAGGGTTCATGGGTTCACAGCTTTAGGCACTCCTGTGAGTGGTGTGGGCCTCTTACTGTTATGCGAGCTGACTCACATAGGAACAGGAGCAGGCCATTCGGCCCCTCGAGCCTGTTCTGCCATTCAATTAGATCATGGCTGATCACACTTCCTTGTACCGATTTGAAAGGCAGTGTGACTTGGCGATGTGACAATTAGCAACCCATGACCTGAATTAGATATTTATTTATTTCACTCGGGGGTGGGGGGGTACTTTGATCTCTGAAACAGACACTTGGTGAGACAGGGGACTGATACAAATTGCTAACTGGCTTTATCTCACAGTAAGGTGGGTGTGCAGAGTGGCATTTAGGATCACACTCACTTAATTCGGTTGACTATAAGATCTATGCTCATAGCTCTGAGGTAACGGGAAAGTTTTGTTAGATGCTTCGCCATATTGTCTGGACTTTGAAATTGCCCTCCACTATTAGGCCCCGGTCCCCTTTGAGTCTCCCTTAGCTCATTCAGTTCTCTTTCTGTATCCCACATTTTTTCAACCTATATGAAATTTATTAGTGTTACATTTCGTTTGTCGGCCAGTTATACAGCAGATCTAAATCTCCTCGCAAATCTTCCATTTCATCCGCTGCTCCCCTCCAGTGTGAGTGATATCAGTGTTGTGACCAGGGGTAGATGGTAGGTTGTGAGAGAAACCGCCGTTTTGTCTGGAGAGAGAATGCTGAGCACTGACCAGAGCATTACCCAAGAAGTGTGCTGGCTCTAGTATCATCCTTCCTGCAGCGTATCGGTGCCAGTAAGAGGGCTAAATCAGCAAAACAAAAGCAGTGGATATCACCAGTACTCAGCTGAGCGAGAGTTCAGTTGAGCGGAAATATTCCAACAATAAGGTTACTGAAACAGATGATTAAATCAGGTCATTACATGCAACGAATCAAATGTAGTGCTACTGGTGTTGCAATGTTACCTTTCCCCAGTAACATCATCATCATCATCATAGGCAGTCCCTTAGAATCGAGGAGGATTTGATTCCACTCCCAAAGTGAGTTCTTTGATGGCTGAATAGTTCGATACGAGAGCCACAGACCCTGTTACAGGTGAGACAGACATTCATCGAGGGAAGGGATCGGTGGGGCTGGTTTGCCGCGCGCTTCTTCCGCTACCTGCGCTTGGCCTCTTCATGCTCTTTGTGTTGAGACTCGAAGAGCTCATCGCCCTCCTGGATGGACTTTCTCCACCTCGGGCGGTCTGCGGCCAGGGTCTCCCAGGTGTCAGTGGTGATGTCGCACTTTACCAGGGAGGCTTTGAGGGTGTCCTTATAACGTTTCCGCTGTCCTCCTTTGGCTCGTTTACCATGAAGGAGCTCCGCATAAAGCATTTGCTTAGTGAGTCTCATATCTGGCATACGTACTATTTGGCCTACCCAACGAAGCTGATTGAGTGTGGTCAGTGCTTCAATACTGGGGATGTTAGCCTGTTTGAGGACACTGATGTTGGTGTGCCTGTCCTCCCAGGGGATTTGCAGGATCTTGCGGAGACATCGTTGGTGATATATCTCCAGCGACTTGAGGTGCCTTCTATACATCGTCCATGCCTCAGATCCATACAGGAGGGCTGGTATTACTACAGCCCTGTAGACCATGAGTTTGGTGGTAGATTTGAGGGCCTGGTCTTCAAACACTCTTTTCCTCAGATGGCCGAAGGCTGTGCTGGTGCACTGGAGGCGATGCTGAATCTCCGCATCAATGTCTGCCTTTGTTGATAAGAGGCTCCCGAGATATGGGAAATGGTCCACGTTGCCCAGGGCCGCGTCGTGGATCTTGATGATTGGAGGGCAGTGCTGTGCGCTGGTGACAGGCTGGTGGAGGACCTTTGTCCTACGGATGTTAAGCGTAAGACCCATACTTTCATATGCCTCAGTGAATACATTGACTATATCCTGGAGTTCAGCCTCTGAATGTGCACAGACGCAGGCGTCGTCTGCATGCTGCAGCTCAACGCATACTGCTTGACTATGTCATCGTCTGAGCCAGGGATCGCAAGGATGTGCGCATCACCCGCGCTATGACAGGAGCTGACGACTGTTGGATGGACCACCGCCTAATCTGATCCATCATCAACATTAACATAGCCCCAAAGCAGAGGGGACAGCAGAAGCAGTTCCGCAAAAATGTTAATGCCGGGGCACTTAGAGACCCAGCTAAGAGAGCCCTATACAGCCAGCACCTCACAGCCAATCTGGCGTGCCTTGATGACCCTGAGATGCTGAATCCCCATAGCTCAGTAACAGAGAACAGCTTGTCAGTGATGGGTGCATTTCAGGCAGCCATCACTATTAGTGTGTGTATAATGTATAAAATATCTGTCCATATATATCTATCTATCAACGTGTGTATGTGTGATCATGTGCGTGTGTATAGATGTGTGTTAAGCTTTAAAATAATGATTGAGAAATATATAAATAAGACTAACACCAAACTAATACATTGGGAACAAGCTAATTTTGAGGTGATGATAATGGAACTAGGGAAAGTAAAGTGGAAAAAAATTGACAGAGATAGAATAGCAGTGGGAAATATTTAAAAGGGTGATCAAGAGTTCTGGAGAAATATATTCCGCTTTAAAAAAACACAGAACAAACTAGCCAATAATGAAGCACCATGGATGAATAAAGAGATGAGGGTAAAATTGAAAGTAAAGAAAAAAGCATACATTAAATACGTAGACAATGATGACAAAAGGGAATACGAAGAGGTTAGGAAAGATGTCAAAAAACAATTAAGAAAGCAAAGAGGAATTACAAAATTAAATTATTGAGGAATATAAAAATAAATAGTAAAGCATTCTACAGACACATAAATAACAAAAGTAAATCAGCTTAGGGATCGGGCCACTAATGGATACACGCGATATCGTGCCTTTGTTATCTCTAGACTTGACTACTCCAACTCACTCCTGGCTGGCCTCCCACATTCTACACTACGTAAACTTGAGGTCATCCAAAACTCAGCAGCACGTGTCCTAATTCGCACCAAGTCCCAATCATCCATCACCCCTGTGCTTTCTGACCTACATTGGCTCCCGGTTAAACAGCGCCTCGACTTCAAAATTCTCATCCTTGTTTACAAATCCCTCCATGGCCTTACCCCTCCCTATCTCTGCAATCCTTTTCAGCCTCACAGCCCCACAAGATGTCTGCACTCCTCAAATTCTGCCCTCTTGAACATTCCTCATTATAACTGCTCAACCATCGGTGGCCGTGCCTTCAGCTGTTTGGGACCCAAGCTCTGGAACTCCCTCCATAAACCTCTCCGCCTCTACCTCTCTTTCCTCCTTTAAGCCACTCCTTAAAATCTACCTCTTTAAACAAGCTTTTGGTCATTGCCTTAATTTCTTCTTTTGTGGCTCGGTGTCAAATTAATCTGTTTTGTCTTGTAACACTGCTGTGAAGCACCTTGGGACGTTTTACTACGTTAAAGGCGCTATATAAATAAAAGTTTTTGTTGATAAACGCACAGGTAATGACTGTGAAATGGCAGAAATATTGAAAAGTTACTTTACCCCCGTATTTACCAGGGAAATTACCATGGTGGGCATCACATTAGAAAAAGAGATTAAAAAGTTATAAAGACATTTATGATAGAAAGGGGGAAGATAATTGATAAACTATTCAAACTTAAAGAGGATAAAAGATGTTATGGACGAGATAGCAGAGGCACTATAACATATATATAAAAATTCATTAGAAAAGGGAATAGTGCCAGAGGATTAGCGGACAGCTAATGTGATTCCTATATTTAAAAAGGGAGATGGAACTATAGAATAATTAGATTAACGTAAATGGTAGAAAGATAATGGAATCCTTACTCAAAGATGTTATAGAAAAACATCTAGAAACTGAAAATATAGAAAAGAATAATCATCAGGATTCCAAAAGGGAAGGTCATGCTTGATCAACCTTATTGACTTCTTTGAAGAAGCAACAGAAAGGTTAGATAAGGGTAGTACAGTAAATGCAATATATTTGGATTTCCAAAAAGCGTACGATAAGGTACCTCATAGACTCATGACTAAGGTCAGAACATAGAAACATAGAAACATAGAAAATAGGTGCAGGAGTAGGCCATTCGGCCCTTCTAGCCTGCACCGCCATTCAATGAGTTCATGGCTGAACATTCAACTTCAGTACCCCATTCCTGCTTTCTCGCCATACCCCTTGATCCCCCTAGCAGTAAGGACCTCATCTAACTCCTTTTTGAATATATTTAGTGAATTGGCCTCAACAACTTTCTGTGGTAGAGAATTCCACAGGTTCACCACTCTCTGGGTGAAGAAGTTCCTCCGCATCTCGGTCCTAAATGGCTTACCCCTTATCCTTAGACTGTGACCCCTGGTTCTGGACTTCCCCAACATTGGGAACATTCTTCCTGCATCTAACCTGTCTAACCCCGTCAGAATTTTATATGTTTCTATGAGGTCCCCTCTCATTCTTCTGAACTCCAGTGAATACAAGCCCAGTTGATCCAGTCTTTCTTGATAGGTCAGTCCCGCCATCCCGGGAATCAGTCTGGTGAACCTTCGCTGCACTCCCTCAATAGCAAGAATGTCCTTCCTCAGGTTAGGAGACCAAAACTGTACACAATACTCCAGGTGTGGCCTCACCAATGCCCTGTACAACTGTAGCAACACCTCCCTGCCCCTGTACTCAAATCCCCTTGCTATGAAGGCCAACATGCCATTTGCTTTCTTAACCGCCTGCTGCACCTGCATGCCAACCTTCAATGACTGATGTACCATGACACCCAGGTCTCTTTGCACCTCCCCTTTTCCTAATCTGTCACCATTCAGATAATAGTCTGTCTCTCTGTTTTTACCACCAAAGTGGATAACCTCACATTTATCCACATTATACTTCATCTGCCATGCATTTGCCCACTCACCTAACCTATCCAAGTCGCTCTGCAGCCTCACAGCATCCTCCTCGCAGCTCACACTGCCACCCAACTTAGTGTCATCCGCAAATTTGGAGATACTACATTTAATCCCCTCATCTAAATCATTAATGTACAGTGTAAACAGCTGGGGCCCCAGCACAGAACCTTGCGGTACCCCACTAGTCACTGCCTGCCATTCTGAAAAGTAACCATTTACTCCTACTCTTTGCTTCCTGTCTGACAACCAGTTCTCAATCCATGTCAGTACACTACCCCCAATCCCATGTGCTCTAACTTTGCACATCAATCTCTTGTGTGGGACCTTGTCGAACGCCTTCTGAAAGTCCAAATATACCACATCAACTGGTTCTCCCTTATCCACTCTACTGGAAACATCCTCAAAAAATTCCAGAAGATTTGTCAAGCATGATTTCCCTTTCACAAATCCATGCTGACTTGGACCTATCATGTCACCTCTTTCCAAATGCACTGCTATGACATCCTTAATAATTGATTCCATCATTTTACCCACTACCGATGTCAGGCTGACCGGTCTATAATTCCCTGTTTTCTCTCTCCCTCCTTTTTTAAAAAGTGGGGTTACATTGGCTACCCTCCACTCCATAGGAACTGATCCAGAGTCAATGGAATGTTGGAAAATGACTGTTAACGCATCCACTATTTCCAAGGCCACCTCCTTAAGTACTCTGGGATGCAGTCCATCAGGCCCTGGGAATTTATCGGCCTTCAATCCCATCAATTTCCCCAACACAATTTCCCGGCTAATAAGGATTTCCCTCAGTTCCTCCTCCTTACTAGACCCCCCGACCCCTTTTATAACCGGAAGGTTGTTCGTGTCCTCCTTCGTGAATACCGAACCAAAGTACTTGTTCAATTGGTCCGCCATTTCTTTGTTCCCCGTTATGACTTCCCCTGATTCTGACTGCAGGGGACCTACATTTGTCTTTACTAACCTTTTTCTCTTTACATATCTATAGAAACTTTTGCAATCCGTCTTAATGTTCCCTGCAAGCTTCTTCTCATACTCCATTTTCCCTGCCCTAATCAAACCCTTTGTCCTCCTCTGCTGAGTTCTAAATTTCTCCCAGTCCCCAGGTTCGCTGCTATTTCTGGCCAATTTGTATGCCACTTCCTTGGCTTTAATACTATCCCTGATTTCCCTTGATAGCCACGGTTGAGCCACCTTCCCTTTTTTATTTCTATGCCAGACAGGAATGTACAATTGTTGTAGTTCATCCATGCGGTCTCTAAATGTCTGCCATTGCCCATCCACAGTCAACCCCTTAAGTATCATTCGCCAATCCATCTCAGCCAATTCACGCCTCATACCTTCAAAGTTAGCCTTCTTTAAGTTCTGGACCATGGTCTCTGAATTAACTGTTTCATTCTCCATCCTAATGCAGAATTCCACCATATTATGGTCACTCTTCCCCAAGGGGCCTCGCACAACGAGATTGCTAATTAATCCTTTCTCATTACATAACACCCAGTCTAAGATGGCCTCCCCCCTAGTTGGTTCCTCGACATATTGGTCTAAAAAACCATCCCTTATGCACTCCAGAAAATCCTCCTCCACCGTATTGCTTCCAGTTTGGTTAGCCCAATCTATGTGCATATTAAAGTCACCCATTATAACTGCTGCACCTTTATTGCACGCACCCCTAATTTCCTGTTTGATGCCCTCCCCAACATCACTACTACTGTTTGGAGGTCTGTACACAACTCCCACTAACGTTTTTTGCCCTTTGGTGTTCTGCAGCTCTACCCATATAGATTCCACATCATCCAAGCTAATGTCCTTCCTAACTATTGCCTTAATCTCCTCCTTAACCAGCAATGCTACCCCACCTCCTTTTCCTTTTATTCTATCCTTCCTGAATGTTGAATACCCCTGGATGTTGAGATCCCAGCCCTGCTCATCCTGGAGCCACGTCTCCGTAATCCCAATCACATCATATTTGTTAACATCTATTTGCACAGTTAATTCATCCACCTTATTGCGGATACTCCTTGCATTAAGACACAAAGCCTTTAGGCTTGTTTTTTTAACACCCTCTGTCCTTTTAGAATTTTGCTGTACAATGGCCCTTTTTGTTCTTTGCCTTGGGTTTCTCTGCCCTCCACTTTTCCTCATCTCCTTTCTGTCTTTTGTTTTTGCCTCCTTTTTGTTTCCCTCTATCTCCCTGCATTGGTTCCCATCCCCCTGCCATATTAGTTTAACTCCTCCCCAACAGCACTAGCAAACACTCCCCCGAGGACATTGGTTCCGATTCTGCCCAGGTGCAGACCGTCCGGATTGTACTGGTCCCACCTCCCCCAGAACCGGTTCCAATGCCCCAGGAATTTGAATCCCTCCCTGCTGCACCATTGCTCAAGCCACGTATTCATCTGAGCTATCCTGCGATTCCTACTCTGACTAGCACGTGGCACTGGTAGCAATCCCGAGATTACTACTTTTGAGGTCCTACTTTTTAATTTAGCTCCTAGCTCCTTAAATTCATTTCGTAGGAACTCATCCCTTTTTTTACCTATGTCATTGGTACCAACGTGCACCACGACAACTGGCTGTTCTCCCTCCCTTTTTAGAATGTCCTCCACCCGCTCCAGACATCCTTGACCCTTGCACCAGGGAGGCAACATACCATCCTGGAGTCTCGGTTGCGGCCGCAGAAACGCCTATCTATTCCCCTTACAATTGAATCCCAATTGAACATGTGGAGTCAGTGGACTAGCAGAATGGAGAGCAAGCTGGCTACAAAACAAGAGAGGAGGGGTTGAAGGTCGTTACTCAGATTGGCAAATGATGGGAAGCGGTGTTCCACAGGGATCGGTGCTGGGACCGTTGTTGTTCACCATTTCCATAAAAGATTTGGACTCGGGAATCGGAAGTAACATTTCAAAATTTGCGGATGACACCAAATTGCAGGGGGGGGGGCGGTTCTAGTTAATACTGAGGAAGACTGTGATAAGAAGATATTAATAAATTTGCGAATGGGCATATAATTGGCAAATGAATTTCAACATAGTGTGAGGTGGTAAATTTTGGTAGGTAGAATAAGGAGACCAGATGATCCTTGGAAAATAAGAGTCTAAATGGGGCAAAGGGATCTCAGCATACAGATTTACAAAACATTAAACGTAGCAATGTAGATTAATCAGGCCATTTTAAAAAAGCAAATGAAGCACTGGGGTTTATTTCTAGGGGGATAGAATTGAAAAGCAGAGAAGTTTTGTTAAACTTGTATGGAACCTTGATTAGACCACACGTAGAGTATTGCATACAGTTCTGCTCTCCATATTATAAAAAGGATATAGCGGTACTGGAGAATGTGCAAAATGATTGACATGTATGATGCCAGAACTGAGAGGTTAAACCTATCTTAGGTCTAAACAGGCCAGGGCTCTTTTCTCAAGAAAAGAGAAGGCTGAGGGGTGACCTGATAAAGAGCTTTAAAATTATGAAAGAGTTTGATAGAGTAGATTTAGAGAAGATGTTTCCACTTGTGGGGGAGACTAAAATTAGGGACCGTAAATATAAAATAGTCACTAATAAATCCAAGAGGGAATTCTGGAGAAACTTCTTTACCCAGAGAGTGGTGAGAATGTGGAACTTGCTCCCACAGGGAGTGGTTGAGGTGACTAGCATTGATGTATTTAATGGGGAGTTAGATAAACACATGGAGAAAGGAATAGAGGGATATGCTGATTGGGTTGAATGAAGGAGGCTCGTGTGGAGTAAAACTGTTGGGGTAGGTCAGTTGTGCTGTACATTATATGTAGGGCTATGTAGATGTCTGTATACTTGTCTGTATGCATGTATGTGGAGAGTACTCTCTGTCATGATCTTGAAAAATGTACTGACTCATGTGGAACTGCTCCTTTCTAATGGGCCGGTGAATGGGAGGGGGATTGTTCCTGTGCGTCAAATGCAAAAATACATGTTGGATATAAAAATGTAATTGTGTTTGTAGGGGCACTTGGTTATCATACCCCAGGCTGAAATTCTGCATCCACCCACACTGGCTTTTACTGTGTGTGTGTGTGTGTGTGTGTACACGGGATAGAACTCTCTTCTCTGATCAGATCTGTCTGGTCTTTTATAAGAACATAAGAAATAGGAGCAGGAGTAGGCCATACAGCCCTTCGAGCCTGCTCCGCCATTCAATAAGATCATGGCTGATCTGATCATGGACTCAGCTCCACTTCCCCGCCCGCTCCCCATAACCCCTTATCCCCTTATCATTTAAGAAACTGTCTATTTCTGTCTTAAATTTATTCAATGTCTCAGCTTCCACAGTTCTCTGAGGCAGAGAATTCCACAGATTTACAACCCTCTGAGAGAAGAAATTTCTCTTCATCTCAGTTTTAAATGTGCGGCCCCTTATTCTAAGATCATGCCCTCTAGTTCTAGTCTCCCCCATCAATGGAAACATCCTCTCTGCATCCACTTTGTCAAGCCCCCCTATAATCTTATACGTTTCGATAAGATCACCTCTTTCTACTCTCTCTCATCAGAATACCTCCCAATCTCGGCATTCTCCATTTCTTTCTCCACTCTTTTTTCTTTCTTTCCACTTTCCTTGTCCATTTTCTCTCTTCCTCCATATCATCTTCCCTTCCATGTTTTCATTTTCTTTATACACGTGGTGTATTAATCTTTACTTCCCTCCTTCTCGCTCTCCGATAATGCCACTGCTGCTGACTACAGATTATTTCATTTACCTTCTTCCAGAGGCACCATTTTACATCTTGATAGAGACATCGGGATCCAACAGTGATCATGATCAGGAGAAACTCAATCATTTCCTGGAGAAGGTCATGACCTCTGGTCTGGTGACAGATGGGACTGTGGCTACTGGGGAAAATAAGATTAAGGTAGAGTGAACTTACTCCCGATCTCAGCTCTGATGGTTAGTAACGTTGGAGAAGGTAATGGAGCAGAATTGAAAGGGTTACTCAGATTAGCAGCACAAATCTGGCTGACTTGATTGATAATTAGACTCCTGCCAGTTTAGCATTGCTATGCTTTGTTTTATATAAGTGCAAATTTTAAATGTTATTTATCAAACATGATATGATCTATTAACCCACAATGTAACTACTCAATGCCTAATTACTGTTCTGCAATTCTGAGTAAGGAAATGTCTAAAGAGACCGTCTTTGAGTGAGTTAATGGATAAGGAAGTGAAATTTATGGCTTGTGGATGTGAGAGCGTTGAGGTTGGGTAAACAAGTAGGGTATGTCTTTGCAATGAAATATTGTACCACCGGAGGATGCAGGCAGTCTTGAAAGTTGACAGGTTCCTAAGAACGAATAGTAACCAGATTCATGGTTACTAGATTCAGATGATTGAACAACCGCTAACTGTAGGAAGAGTGTATGGTGTGATAGGGGAACTGGTGCATTCTGATACAAATTGCAAGGATATCCAGTGTTAATTCAGCAAAAGGGAGCCATTTCCTCAAACATGGCGCCCTTGTAATAACCTGGGTGACAAAGGGAAAGTGCTATGGGAGCAGGATGTCGATTCTTGGGTAACAGTGATAACAGGTATCAAGGGAGAGTGTCTGCACCAAAGCTGGGAGCTGAGGTGAATCCTTCACGGAGAAAAGACATTGGCTGGCCCTGCTCCCAGGATAGAGATAACTGCCGTACCCTTTACCCGCCCTGGCTGCTATGGTCAATGTAGCGGTTTTGTAGGAATACTTCAAGCTTATCACAGATAACAGTTAAATTGATTTTTATATACACATGTATAAGTAATTGTGTCTGATTTGACAGGCCCGAACATGGTACATGATTGACTAATAGCTCTTACTCAATGTTCCCTTTAAGCTGTGCAGCCATACAGCTCTCTGGACCTCCCGCCCAGCCAGCTCGCCAGCTTTTCAATGCAAAAAAAACACGCTGCACGGTACTTTAAAGGGGCAGCGCACCCCCAACAAAATCAACAAGATCATTGCTCTTACAGGATACCTGCCTATGTATCTGTGGTGTCTATATATTGGTGTCAGACGTGGCTCAATTGGTAGCATTCTTGCCTCTGAAACCGAATGTCGTGGGCTGAAGTCTCACTCCAGACACTTGAGCACACAGTCCAGGATGACACTCCGGTGCAGTAGTGAGGGAACGATGCACTGTCGGAGGTCCCGACTTTCAGATGAATCGTTAAACCGAGGCCCTGTCTGCCTTTTCCAGAGGTAAAGGATCTCATGGCTCTATTGGAAGAATAGCAAGATGTCGTGCCCCACATTCATCTGTCAACCAACACCATTAACCCCTTACTGTGCACCTGTCTCTGACTCTGACCCTTACTGTGCACTTGTCTCTATAACTGACCCTTACTGTGCACCTATCTCTAACCCCTGTAAATGGGGGGATAATGGGGAAAAGACTCTGGATCTGATGTGGAAAACGTGGACTGAATATTTTCTTGCTGTAGAATATTTACCTTCAGTGTCTTGTATGCAGCAATGTGTCCGGTCTGTTAGCTTGTGGTGTCTTGTGTAGAATTTCAGCTGGTCCAAATGAATTGGATGAAATGTTTGGGGTTCCAGCCCTTGTTTTGGGCCATTGTACGTTAAATGTCTGCATTACCCCTGCTCCTAACCGGTGGGACTCTGTAACAAATCCTATGACATTCCACTGTTTCTCTTTCTGTGTCGCTCAGGAAAAATGAGCCATGACCAAGATAAGCAGAATACAAGGAATGGCAGCAGTTTGTAACCGAGCCTCAGTATCTAAAAATGAGAGGGTTCTTTTCCCTGAGATTGTGCAGATTACAAACAGATGGAGGAGAACACCTTATCACAAATGCAGGACAGCCAAAGCAGTTCTTACTGAGGTTTGAGCTCCTTTGACTCTAGCACACTCCAGCGAGGACCTCTGAAGGAGCTCCTCATAATGAAAAGTTTGCAATAATCGCACGTTATTATAATAAGGTTCCAGGGTCATTTGCAGAAAACATAGGGCTGGAGAGCAATGCGGCTGATTATAATACGCTTTGTTGCTCATATCCCTGGGACCTGATTTTAGTTGCTGCACCATAACGTGTGGCAGAAGGTCGTGTCTGACTAACTTGATTGAATTTTTCGAGGAGGTAACCAGGAGGGTCAATGAGGGCAGTGCGTATGATGTAGTGTATGTGGATTTTAGCAAAGCTTTTGATAAGGTCCCACAAGGCAGACTGGTCATGAACTTAAAAGCCCATGGGATCCAGGGCAAAGTGGCCAGTTGGATCCAAAATTGGCTCAGAGGCAGGAAGCAGAGGGTAATGGTTGATGGGTGTTTTTGTGACTGGAAGGATGTTTCCAGTGGGGTTCCACAGGGCTCAGTACTCTGTCCCTTGCTTTTTGTGATACATCAATGAATTAGACTTGAATATAGGGGATATGATTAAGAAGTTTTCAGATGATACTAAAATCGGCTGTGTGGTTGATAATGAAAAAGAAAGCTGTGGACTGCAGGAAGATATCAGTCAACTGGTCAGGTGGGCAGAACAGTGGCAAATGGAATTTAATCCAGAGAAGTGTGAGGAAATGCATTTGGGGAGGTCTAACAAGGAAAGGGAATGCACATTAAATGGTAGGACACTGAGAAGTTTAGCGGAACAAAGAGACCTTGGAGTGCATGTCCACAGATCCCTGAAAGTAGTAGGCCAGGTAGATAAGGTAGTTAAGAAGGCAAACGGAATACTTGCCTTTATTAGCCGAGGCATAGAATACAAGAGCAGGGGGGGTTATGCTTGAACTGTCTAAAACACTGGTTAGGTCACAGCTGGAGTACTGCGTGCACCGCGTTACAAGAAGGACGTGATTGCACTGGAGAGGGTACAGAGGAGATTTACGAGGATGTTGTCGGGAGTGGAGAATCTTAGCTATGAGGACAGATTGGATAGGGTTTGTTTTCCTTGGTGCAGAGGAGGCTGAGGTGAGACCTCATTGAGGTGTACAAAATTATGAGTGGCCTGGATAAAGTGGATAGCAAGGGCCTATTTCCCTTAGCAGAGGGGTCAACAACCAGGGAGCATAAATTTAAAGTAATTGGTCGATGGTTTATAGGTGATTTGAGGGGAAATTTCTTTACCAGAGGGTGGTGGGGGTCTGGAACTCACTGCCTGAAAGGGTGGTAGAGGCAGAAACTTGAAGTGCCGTAACCTGCAGGGCTAGAGCGGGAAAGTGGGATTAGGCTGGATAGCTCTCCGTCGGCCGTCGCAGACACAATGGGCCGAAATGGCCTCCTTCCGTGCTGTAAATTTCTATGGACTAGAAATTGATCAGAGGCCGCCACCGCCCATTTACTGCCCAAAAACTGCTAAGATTCTGCAATTAATGCCGGCGGAAAATTGCTCAAAAAATAGGGGAAAGAAACATCCGTTGGGGAAAATGGGCGTTCCACGGGGATTCTTGGCGGTCCTGGGGGGGGGGAAAACATGCAAAATATTTTTTCAAAAAATACCCTTTTCCACTGAATCACTGCAAAATAATTTTTTAAGAAACATTCATTGACCTTTATTTGCAGGGTTTCATACCTACCATCCAGCGAAAGGCTGGTCCGACTGGGCGTTTTATTTTGAAGAACTAAGGTTCACCTCTCCCACCAAACTCTGGTGGGAGCAGTTTTCCAGCATTGCATGCCTGCGGTTCGCTCCTCAGTGGTATTTCAGAGGATTGCAATGAATTTCCCACCCATCCGTTTTCAGCCCAAAACGACGAAAAACCGCATACGGTGGTCTGATCAATTTCCGGCCCTATGATTCTATGATAACCAAGCAAAGAAAGGTACATCATTGATCTGGGGCTGTGTGAGGATCCACGTTATGAGGCAGCTGCTAACATTGCAATGTGTTGGACTTCAGGCTTGAATCAAAACTGATAGATGTACATGTATATTGGTTGACCCTGGACCATATAGAAAGGTAACTACTGAAAGATGGGGCAATTTTAAACAAACCACCGGGCGGGGAACTGGTGGTTGAGGTCGGTCTCCCGATTTACACCCCATCCAATCTTACTCTCCTTTGACTTCAATGGAGTAAAATCAGGTGGGCCGTAAAACCACCGATCCTGTTAGTTTCCTGACGGACAGACAGGCTAGGTTACAATTTCCCCCACAGTGTCCATCTGTCTGTACTGTCCACTATGGCTTGGCGTTTGAACACACAGTCAGCATTTCCAGCACACAAATCAACAGCACCTTTGAATGAGTGTGAGCTCTGAGGCTGGTGTGAAGGCTTCCTCAGGCGACCTCGCTCCGAATGGTTACTCACATCCTGAAATATCGGGAGTAAAAGGGCAGATGAGTGCAAATAAGCTTCTCCTCATGCAAGTTCCACTCTGTAGAGAACTTTCCCATTCTCTACAAGGAGCCCTTTCCCGCAAGTCTGCCTGCGAACCTAACCCATTAATGTAGGTCTGACTCCTCGCTGTAGTCTGTGTCTATATCGAAGCTCTTCTCTTTGTCTGGTCTGTAAATTGCTCGAGCAACTAAACCTGCCCACGGGGCATACAAGTCAGTAAGTAACTCGAGGCTCAGGTTGGTGCCCGTTCCACAGACGTTTACAGCACAGAAGGCCCATCGTGTCTGCCATTGCAAAGCACATCGTGGAGAAAGCATTCATCACACAGCTAAATCCGAACAGGAGACGTGACGTCTGGATCAGTCAGTCGTGATATGTTTTGGGGGATCGAGGACATGTTGCTATGCCAGGGATTCTGTCATGTATGTACATGTTGTTTGTAGCCACCAGATAGTGTCATTGCTGTAGGCCACTGAGCAGCATGCACATGGTGCTGCTCTGGTATAAAAAGCCAGCCATTTTGTGATGCAGACACTTTGGGCCAAAATAAAGCAGAAGCAAGGTTATACCTTGCTTAGTTAAACAGTACTCAGTTTGAACCTTTATTGCATACTTAACAGATTCTGAGTATTCTAATGGGTTTGATGTTCTTTT
This sequence comes from Pristiophorus japonicus, assembly GCF_044704955.1. Lineage (NCBI taxonomy): Eukaryota > Metazoa > Chordata > Chondrichthyes > Pristiophoridae > Pristiophorus > Pristiophorus japonicus. The sequence continues at coordinate 143,285,716 of NC_091982.1, read as the reverse complement.
CCTGAAGGCACTCTGGGCTCTGCGGGAACGCATCGCCGAAGCACTGGTCCATGACGGCTTTGTGTACAAATATGACATCTCGCTACCACTGGAAAGTATCTACGAGATTGTCATCGACATGAAGAGCAGACTGGGGGTGAGGGCGAAGCGTGTCGTTGGCTACGGGCATCTTGGTGAGATCGCTGGTGTGCTGCTTATTGGGGACGGGCAAGGGAGGGTCCTGAAGGGTCAGTGCTTCAGTGCATTATTTCTCCCAGATTCGTTTCCATCCTCTTCTGAAGATGCTGGTGGGGCAGTTCCCCTGGGAAGTGGCAGCTCATCCGAGTGTGTATTTACAGGCGATAGTATCACTATTTAAAGGCGAGGGGCGATGGTATCACTATTAAAGGCGAGGGGCGATGATATCACTATTAAAGGCGAGAGGCGATGGTATCACTATTAAAGGCGAGAGGCGATGGTATCACTATTAAAGGCGAGGGGCGATGGTATCACTATTAAAGGCGAGGGGCGATGGTATCACTATTAAAGGCGAGGGGCGATGATATCACTATTAAAGGCGAGAGGCGATGGTATCACTATTAAAGGCGAGAGGCGATGGTATCACTATTAAAGGCGAGGGGCGATGGTATCACTATTAAAGGCGAGGGGCGATGGTATCACTATTTAAAGGCGAGGGGCGATGGTATCACTATTAAAGGCGAGAGGCGATGGTATCACTATTAAAGGCGAGGGGCGATGGTATCACTATTAAAGGCGAGGGGCGATGGTATCACTATTAAAGGCGAGGGGCGATGGTATCACTATTAAAGGCGAGGGGCGATGGTATCACTATTAAAGGCGAGGGGCGATGGTATCACTATTAAAGGCGAGAGGCGATGGTATCACTATTAAAGGCGAGAGGCGATGGTATCACTATTAAAGGCGAGGGGCGATGGTATCACTATTAAAGGCGAGGGGCGATGGTATCACTATTAAAGGCGAGGGGCGATGGTATCACTATTAAAGGCGAGGGGCGATGGTATCACTATTAAAGGCGAGAGGCGATGGTATCACTATTTAAAGGCGAGGGGCGATGGTATCACTATTAAAGGCGAGAGGCGATGGTATCACTATTAAAGGCGAGGGGCGATGGTATCACTATTAAAGGCGAGGGGCGATGGTATCACTATTAAAGGCGAGGGGCGATGGTATCACTATTAAAGGCGAGAGGCGATGGTATCACTATTTAAAGGCGAGGGGCGATGGTATCACTATTAAAGGCGAGGGGCGATGGTATCACTATTAAAGGCGAGAGGCGATGGTATCACTATTTAAAGGCGAGGGGCGATGGTATCACTATTTAAAGGCGAGGGGCGATGGTATCACTATTAAAGGCGAGGGGCGATGGTATCACTATTAAAGGCGAGGGGCGATGGTATCACTATTAAAGGCGAGAGGCGATAGTATCACTATTTAAAGGCGAGGGGCGATGGTATCACTATTAAAGGCGAGGGGCGATGATATCACTATTAAAGGCGAGAGGCGATGGTATCACTATTAAAGGCGAGAGGCGATGGTATCACTATTAAAGGCGAGGGGCGATGGTATCACTATTAAAGGCGAGGGGCGATGGTATCACTATTAAAGGCGAGGGGCGATGGTATCACTATTAAAGGCGAGGGGCGATGGTATCACTATTAAAGGCGAGAGGCGATGGTATCACTATTAAAGGCGAGAGGCGATGGTATCACTATTAAAGGCGAGGGGCGATGGTATCACTATTAAAGGCGAGGGGCGATGGTATCACTATTAAAGGCGAGGGGCGATGGTATCACTATTAAAGGCGAGGGGCGATGGTATCACTATTAAAGGCGAGAGGCGATGGTATCACTATTTAAAGGCGAGGGGCGATGGTATCACTATTAAAGGCGAGAGGCGATGGTATCACTATTAAAGGCGAGGGGCGATGGTATCACTATTAAAGGCGAGGGGCGATGGTATCACTATTAAAGGCGAGGGGCGATGGTATCACTATTAAAGGCGAGAGGCGATGGTATCACTATTTAAAGGCGAGGGGCGATGGTATCACTATTAAAGGCGAGGGGCGATGGTATCACTATTAAAGGCGAGAGGCGATGGTATCACTATTTAAAGGCGAGGGGCGATGGTATCACTATTTAAAGGCGAGGGGCGATGGTATCACTATTAAAGGCGAGGGGCGATGGTATCACTATTAAAGGCGAGGGGCGATGGTATCACTATTAAAGGCGAGGGGCGATGGTATCACTATTAAAGGCGAGAGGCGATGGTATCACTATTAAAGGCGAGGGGCCATGGTATCACTATTAAAGGCGAGAGGCGATGGTATCTCTATTAAAGGCGAGAGGCGATGGTATCACTATTAAAGGCGAGGGGCGATGGTATTACTATTTAAAGTCGAGAGGCGATGGTATCACTATTAAAGGCGAGGGACGATGGTATCACTATTAAAGGCGAGGGGCGATGGTATCACTATTAAAGGCGAGGGGCGATGGTATCACTATTAAAGGCGAGAGGCGATGGTATCACTATTAAAGGCGAGGGGCGATGGTATCACTATTAAAGGCGAGAGGCGATAGTATCACTATTAAAGGTGAGGGACAAAGTTGACACCATTTAAATATCTTCATTATTTCTTTATTCTTCTTAGGTGATGGAAACTTGCATTTGAACATTGTATCTCCAGCATACGACCGCAAGCTGCTAGACTCCATCGAGCCCTATTTGTACGAATGGACTGCGCAGCATTGCGGAAGTATCAGTGCTGAGCACGGCCTGGGCTTTAAGAAGAAGGACTTCATTCATTTCAGTAAGCCCAGAGCGGCGGTGCAGATCATGCAGCAGATGAAGGCAATTCTGGATCCAAAGGGAATTTTAAATCCATATAAAACCCTGCCATCGGTCAGTCAGTGAAATCACCAGAGACCTGCCTGCAGTTTTAAAAATTTTAATTTTTGCTAATTTTACGCTCATCAAGGTGGAGAATATTGATGCTGGTGAGCAAAACTTCTTACCTTTTCAGACACTCAGGGGGTGAAATTGTCCCTTTTTTAGCGGCCCATTAGCGCCTCCTTGGGGCGTTAACGGGGGGAAGAGACTTTTCGCCAGGGGTTGGTGGGGGCACTATCAGTTCCCGGGAAATTGCCAGGAAGTTTGAGGAGGCGCTGCCATGGGCCGTGCCCCGGGCCGCCGTGCAACCACTGATGACATCATCGCCCGTGCGCAGCGACCCTTACTGCCCCGCAGGGGAAACGGCGAGGCTGGCAGATGTCAACGGCAGCTGGACGACATGCGCTCTCGGGGAGAGCGGCAGAGCCCCGTGCCACCATCTTTACTGGTCTGCCGACTCTCAGGCCCGATCCCACGTTGCCCCGGTGGCCTAGTGGAGGTGATCAGAGACAGTGCAGAGTGTGCAGCGGCCCTCCCCTTTAAGCGAAGGAGAGGGGTGTTGAAGCGTGCCAAGGCTACGCGGAGCATAGCGTGACGTCGCGCTTCACTCCCCGCCCCAGTAGCGTCCCGGGAACTGCCTGTAAAGGAAGTGGAGCGTGCGACATTGCGCTCCACTTCCTTTGAGGGGTGGTAAGCCCAATTCAGTGGCTAGGGCAGGACTTCTGCGCCAGGCGCAGAAAGTACCTCCCCCAGCTGGTTACTGCCCCCAATCGGGGTGCAGGGCGATTTTGTCTCCCCAGTATCAGCGCCAAATGCTTCCAGATCAAGTGCAGCACAGACAGATGCAGAGCAAAGCTCCCTCCACTGCAGCAGTTTGCCTCAATGAGCTCACAAGAGCACCCTCTTTGTGGCATTTCCAATTAAAGAAAAAAGGAACTTGCATTTATATAGCGCCTTTCTCGACCTCAGGAAGCATTTCACAGCCAATGAAGTACTGTCGAACTGTTGTAATGCAGGAAACACGGCAGCCAATGTGCGCGCAGCAAGATCCCACAAACAGCAATGTGATAATGACCAGAAGGGAGAAATATTGGCCAGGACACCGGGGAGAACTCCCCTGCTCTACTTCGAAATAGTGCCAAGGGATTGTTTACGGTTTAATGTCTCATCCGAAAGATGACTCCTCTGACAGAGCAGTGCTCCCTCAGCACTGCACTGGCATGTCGGCCTGGATTATGGCCTCAGGTCTCTGGAGTGGGACTTTAAATCCGCTTTAAATTCTGTGGCCTCTCTGAGTCAGATGGCCAAGAACAGCTAAACCGGAATCGTTTTCTGCAGTGGGCCCATGTCCATTATGGACTGGATTGAGACTCTGCAGGTTCATACAGAATTCTCACAGCCTGACAGGAGAAATTCATCCCATCAATCTGAGTAGGATTCGAAGCAGAAGTCCCAGAGCTTTAACCCACTGTGCAGACAATTGGGAAATAGCAGCATAACTGAGTGGGACTGTACCTTCGAAATAATGTGCTCACATTTCGACACATTTCCTCCCCGGATCTGTGAGAAATTGTGGTGCAATGATTAAAGTTGAGAACATCATTATCAAACAAAAGAGGAGGCTGGGGATTGGACTGAAATAAAGTCCGTTCTATGAGTTACGTGTGAATCAGCAGAGATAAAACGAAAAACTGGAGGCTGCAAATCTGACACTGAAGTTCAAAGAGAATCCCACCTGGAATATGCACCTGTTTGTCACACTCCGGTATTTACTAACTTGGCCTCCACAGCCTTCTGTGGTAGAGAATTCCACAGGTTCACCACCCTCTGAGTGAAAACATTTCTCCTCATCGTGATCCTAAATTTCCTATCCCATATGCTGAGACTGTAACCCCTTGTTCTAGACCTCCCAGCCAAGGGGAAATATCCTCCCGGCATCCAGTCTATCCAATCCAGTCAGAATTTTATACGTTTCAATAAGATCCCCTCTCATTCTTCTAAACTCAAGTAAATACAGGCACAGTCGACCCAATCTCTCATACGACAGTCCTGCCATCCCAGGAATCAGTCTGGTGAACCTTCGCTGCACTCCCTCTATGTCAAGTATATCCTTTCCTAGGTAAGGAGACCAAAACTGCACACAATACTCCAGGTGCGGTCTCACCAAGGCCCTGTATAACTGTAGTAAGACATCCTTGCTCCTGTACTGAAATCCTCTTGCAATGAAGGCCAACATATAATTTGCCTTCCTAACTGCTTGCTGCACCTGCATGTTTGCTTTCAATGACTGGTGTACAAGAACACCCAGGTCCCTCTGTACATCGACACTTTCCAAGCCATCACCATTTAAATAATACTTTGTCCTTATGTTTTTCCTACCCAAGTAGATAACTTCACATTTATCCAAGTTATACTGCATCTGCCACCAATTTGCCCACTCACTCAACCTATCTAAATCACCTTGCAGCGTCTTTGCATCCTCCTCAACTCACAATCCCACCTAGATTTGTGTTGTCAGCAAACTTGGAAATATTACATTTGGTTCCCTCATCCAAATCATTTATATATAGATATATTGTGAATAGCTGGGGCCCAAGCACTGATCCCTGTGGTACCTCACTAGTCATTGCCCACCACCCCGAAAAAGACCCGTTTATTCCTACTCTGTTTCCTGTCAGTTAACCAATTTTCAATCCATGCCAATACATTACCCCCAATCCCATGTGATTTAATTTTGCACACTGATCTCTTATGTGGGACTTTATCAAAGGCCTTCTGAAAATCCAAATACACTACATCCACTGGTTCTCCCTTATCTATTCTATCAGTTACATCCTCAAACAAACTCCAGTAGGTTTGTCAAACCTGATCTTCCCTTCATAAATCCATGTTGACTTTGTTTAATCCCATTGATATTATCTAAGTATGCCGTTATCACATCCTTTATAATAGACACCAGCATTTTCCCTACTACTGATGACAGGCTAACCGGTCAGTTCCCCGTTTTCTCTCTCCCTTTTTTTAAATAATGGGGTTACATTTACCACCCTCCAATCTGCAGGAACTGTTCCATAATCTATAGAATTTTGGAAAATGACAACCAATGCATCCACTATTTCCATGGCTACCTCTTTTAGTACTCTGGAATGCAAATCATCAGGCCCTGGGGGTTTATCTGCCATCAGTCCCATTAGTTTCTCCAGCACTATTTTCTTACTAATAATCATTTTCTTTAATTCCTCTTGCTCACTAGACCCTAGCATTTCTATGGCGTTATTTGTGTCCTCCTCTGTGAAGACAGAACCAAAGTATTTATTTAATTGTTCTGCCATTTCCTGTTCCCCATTACAAATTCTCCCATTTCTGTCTGTAAAGGACTTACATTTGGCTTCACTAATCTTTTTCTTTTTACGTACTTGGAGAAACTTTTGCAGTTGGTTTTTATGTTCCTTGCAAGTTTACTCTCATACTCTATTTTTCCCCTCTTAATCAATGTCTTGGTCCTTTTTTGCTGAAGTCAGCAGGTTGGACCTTCCAATTGTTCCCCATTTAATCCCCCACCCACACCCACTCACCATGTTAACATTCTCCCATTATGTGTCAGTAAAGGACTGATGAAAGCAAATCTAATTATTGGGCACCCACTTTGCAGCCTGCCAGGATTGTGGAGCTGTGATGATGACTGGTCATCTTAGGACCTGCAGGAACAACCAGTGCCTGAGCATTAATGCACTTGTCCTTCTCTTAGACCCACAGCACTGTAAAATTCTTAACTTCTGCCGCGGGCCCCTCGCCCCGGACCTCTGTTCCTCCCCCCACCAGCCCTCTGCACCCCGCCCCCCAGCTCCAGCCCTCTCCTTCCCCAACCCCCCCCCAGCCCTCTCCTTGCCCCCCTCCCAGCCTCCTGCTCCCACCCCCCGCCCGCTGCTGCTTTTGACTGCAAACGAACCAGCGGCAATCATAACAGGCCAGGAGTTAAAATGTGTCGAGGCTCCGATTTCCACGCGGTGTTATCCTCGGCCCCCGCTTAACTCTAAATCAGCGGAACGGCTGCAAACGTGGGTGAGGCAGCAGAGAGGCTCTGGGGGAGAATTAATCTCTGCACTGTCGATTGGTCAGATTGTGGAATGAATCCACCTTCCTACATTAATTGTGGAGTGAATCCACCTTCCTACATTAAGTACGAATCCCGCAAGTGTGCTGATGTAAGCCTGGTCTCTATTTTTGTAACAATACACAAACTGAAGTTGAATTGATTGTACTCCGTGTTCTATTTGTTTTACTGACTGGAATAAAGCATCTTACCAATCGAACCAAGCAACGCCTCACTTAGTGTTAACTCGGTCCACCTTCAACAACAACAATTTGTATTTATAATATATTTGTATTTATATAGTGCCTATACAGTTATAAAATGTCCCAAGGCGGTTCACAGGAGTGTTATCAAACAGAATTTGACACCCAGCCACATAAGGAGATATTAAGACAGGTTGGTCAAAGAAGAGTCTTAAAGAAAGACTTGGATTTATATAGCGCCTTTCACGACCACCGGACGTCTCAAAGTGGTTTACAGCCAATGAAATACGTTTGGAGTGTAGTTACGATTGTAATTTGGGAAACGCTGCAGCCAATTTGCGCACAGCAAACTCCCACAAACATCAATGTGATAATGACCAGATAATTTGTTTTTGTTATGTTGATTGAGGGATAAATATTGGCCAGGACACCAGGGATAACTCCCATGCTCTTCTTCGAAATAGTGCCATGGGATCTTTTATATCCACTTGAGAGAGCAGACGGGGCCTCAGTTTAACGTCTCATCCGAAAGACAGCACCTCCGACAGTGCAGCACTCCTTCAGTATTACATTGGAGTATCAGCCTAGATTTTTGTGCTCAAGTCTCTGGAGTGGGACTATGAACCCACAACTTTCTGACTCAGAGGCGAGAGTGCTACCCACTGAGCCACAGCTGACGCCGTGAGGTGGAGAGATTTAGGGAGGGAATTCCAGAGCTTGGGGCCTAGCAGCTGAAAGCATGGCCGCCAATGGTGGAGCAAAATAAGTTAGGGATGCAGAAAACGGCAGAATTGGAGGAGCGCAGACATGTGTTTAAGACATGGTAAACCAGATTCAGATAAGTATCGTTGCTCCATTCTGGGGTCCAACTATCACTCTAGCAGATACAGGATGGTGGGAGTGAACCACTGTAAAAAGCAGACAACTAGACTACTTAAAGCAGCAACTGACACCACTGAATCCTAGACAGTAACTGCAGCAGACCAAAAATCAGAACAGGTAGCGTCTATTTTAAGCACCTCACCCTCTTCTGTTCCTCGCAACTTTCATTTAAAGTCCTCATTTACTACCCTCCCAAGCCCAATCGCCAAGATGTCCCCCTTTCTTTCTGAACATCTACACTGAGCAACTCCCCATCCTCAGTGAGTTCAATTTTCACCTCAAATTCACCAAGCCCCCTCTCTTAATTCACCACTATCCTGTCCTCTCTTAATCTTACCCTGGCTGACTCTTAACTGCCCTCTGAAATGGCCCAGCAAGCCATTCAGTTGTACCAAACCGCTGCGACAAAGTCAGCACTGTGGGAATACCTTCACCACACGGACTGCAGCGGTTCAAAAAGGCAGCTCCACCACCTTCTCAAGGGCAATTAGGGATGGGCAATAAATGCTGGCCTTGCCAGTGACACCCACATCCCATGAACAAATTTTTAAAACCTTCCCTAACCATATCCTCCGACACCTCTCGTGGCCACTCTGCACTCATGGTCCCAATCTCTGAAAATGTTATCTCTGACTACTTCCTTGTCTCCCGAACCCTCTTCAACCCCTACCCTGCTACAACCCCACTACTGTCACCGTCTGCCCAGGATAAAAGGTCTCCCGCCCTCCCCGCCCCCCACACCCAGGACCCTTAGAACTGTGTTCTTAAATTCCTGAATCCCATACCTCTAGCCCTCTAATCTCAATAATGCCTCCACCTTTGTCACCTTGATTAACTGTGCTCTCGCCTTTCTGATATCCTTGTTTCCACTCGCCATTGCCCTAATACAGCTCCTATCCTCGCTTCCTCAATTCTGAGGGGTGTAAATCTGTGGCTCAGTCGGTAGACTCTCGCCTGTCAGAAGGTTGTGGGTTCACTCCAGTGCAGTGACACTGAGAGAGTGCTGCACTGTCGAAGGTGCCGTCTTTCGGATGCGACATTAAACCGGGCCCCCCGTGTGCCCTCTCAGGTGGACATAAAAGATTCCATGGCAATATTTTGAGTACTCCTTGGCCAATATTTATCCCTCAATCAACATCGCTAAAAACAGATTATCTGGTCATTATCACATTGCTGTTTGTGGGATCTTGATGTGTACAAATTGGCTGCCACGTCTCCTACATTACAACAATGACTACACTTCAGGGTGTGGGTTCAAGTCCCACTCCAGAGACTTGAGCACAAAAATCTAGGCTGACACTCCCAGTGCAATGCTGAGGGAGCGCTGCACTGTCGGAGGTGCCGTCTTTCAAATGAGACGATAAACCGAGGCCCTGTCTACCCTCTCAGGTGGACATAAAAGATCCCATGGCACTATTTCGAAGAAGGGTTATCTCCGGTGTACTGGCCAATATTTATCCATCAATCAACGTCACTAAAACAAATGATCTATTCATTATCACATTGTCATTCATGGGAGCTTGCTGCATGCAAAGTGGCTGCTGTGTTTCCTACATTACAACAGTGGCTACACTCCAAAAAGTACTTCATTGGCTGTAAAGTGCCTTGGGACATCCTGACCGTGAAAGACGCTATAAAAATGCAAGTCTTTTTTTCTTTTTGTGTGTCTGGCACATAGCTGGCCTATCTACCCACTGTCAGGTTGAGCCCTTTATTCTCTGTAGCTAAAACCTTTCATTATTCCACAATTATCCAGGTGGACAAGGAGAACACCAGGCTCCTTAATTTCTCTGACCAACCATTCTTCCTTTCCCTCTCTACCTTCACGTCAAACACCAAGTGAAAAGAGCTTGAGAATATCTTTGTCCCCAGGATTGAGATTCCCTGTGTAGCTGCTTCAGTTAGGTCCTTACCCTTCCCTTTCCCCCAGGCCCTAGATTCACACCAACTCTAGCCCTGAATTCCGATCCCTCCACCCTGCCCTCTCCAAACTCACCTTGTCGATGACACCCACATCCTGTACTTCAGTCCCCTCAATTCCTCAGCACCCAACTCCCCATCCTGATATTAGTTGACATTGTCAATACTTTGCTCTCCTCAGGCACTGTCTATCTTCCCTTCAAAACTGACAGTATCAGCCACTGTTCAAAAAAATCATCCACAACCCTTCCAACCTCCAATAATGCTCTAAGGTCCTTGAAAGCATCATCGCCTCTCAACTCCCATGCCCATCTCTCCCGTTACTCCCCTTACCACCTTTGACCCAAGACCCTTGATACCCAAACTTAATAAAAATCCATCAATCACATTCTTGAAAATTTCAATTGACCCAATATCCACAGCCTTTTGCAGGAGTGAGTTCCAGATTTCCACTTTCCTTTCTGTGAAAAGGTGTTTCCTGATTGCACTCCTGACCGGCTGAGCTCCAATTTTAAGACTTTGCCCCTTGTTCGATGTTCCCCTACCAAAAGAAAAGCTTCTCTGGAGGGACGGGCAGGTTTGGGTCGGGTGGGAGGTTAGAAATCTGAATCCTGACCCCAACCCACCTCCAACTCATCCACCTTTGGTGTTAACAGAGGCGGAGCAGTGGGCGGCCGGCCAACCCGCTCCCAGGAGGCATTCCTCATTTGAAGCACCATTTTAAATTTAACTCTGGGCGGCCGGGTTTTCCGGGCCTTAGAGAAACCAGCAGTTAAAGGGAAATGAGGACGCTGTCTTCCCACTTACCTGCTGGATCCAGTGCACCTCCCTCGCCCACCCCGGGGACAACATCTCTGGTTCTTTCAAACTCCCCAACCTCCTCCACCAGGCCTCCGATCTCCCCCCACACTGCCCCGAGGCTTCCGATCTCACCCCTCCCCTCCCCAAACCATGACACCTCCAATCCCCGGCCCCCTCACCACCCCACCCAACCCCGGCCTCCGATCTCAGGCCTTCCGATCTCTGACCCCCCCCTCACCCCCTCACCCCTCGGATCTTTGGCCTTCCGACCCCCTTTGATCCCAGCCTTCCGACTACCTCCCAATGCCCGATCCCTGGCCCCCGACCAAACCCCCACAGGCCTCCAATCCCTGCCTCCCTCTTCTCCGCTCCTGGCTGCGGCCTGGTGCTGCAGGCCTACAGCCGGCCAGCCTTTTTGTCTGACTGCAGGCGGGTATACAGAAAAAAGATTGGGCAGACATGACCTGCCCTTCACAAATCCATGCTGGCTCTCATTGGTCAGCTCATACTTGTTCAAATGCTCAGTCACTCTGTCCTGATGATGAATTCAGTAACTTCCCCACAACTGATGTTAAACTGACGGGCCTGTGCTTTCATAGTTTCTCCCTCCCGACTTTTAAATAATGGAGTGACGTTTGCAATTTTTGAATCCAGAGGCACAATTCCCGAATCTAGAAAAGTATGACTAAATCTGCAATTTCAACAACAATTTTCATTTATATAGCGCCTTTAACCCCGTAGCAAGACATCCACCAGGCTCACAACCACCTGATCCCAACTGGCTGGGGTTTTATTGAGTCTTGTGAACATCACGTGACTGGCGAAGCCACTCCCAACTCAACCCTTTTGAGTTTACCTGAAAAAAAACATAAACATTAAACCGTGCCACCCGCCTGGGTGACACAGCAGACATTTTCAAGGCCCCTTTTTTTCCCTTTTTTTTGTGTTTTTTTTTTGTTTTTCTTTTTTTTGGTTTTTTTTGGGGCGCTAAAATCACATTTTTCCAAGTGCCCCCTATAAAAGGGGAGGGGGACACTAAAAGCACCGGCATTTAAAACAAATTAAACTTTAAAACGTAAAATCAAATTAAAATTTGGTTGCCGGGCGTGATGATGCACTCCAGTCCCTCCGGTGCCCACCTCTCGCGGAAGGCCGCGAGCGTACCGGTGGACACCGCGTGCTCCATCTCCAAGGACACCCTGGACCGGATGTAAGAGCGGAAGAGAGGCAGGCAGTCAGGTTGAACGACCCCCTCGACCGCCCGCTGTCTGGACCGGCTGATGGCACCCTTGGCCGTGCCCAGGAGCAGTCCTACGAGGAGGCCTTCGGACCTACCCGCTCCCCTCCGCACAGGGTGCCCAAAGATCAGGAGTGTGGGACTGAAGTGCAGCCAGAATTTCAGGAGCAGCCCCTTCAAATAATAAAACAGGGGCTGCAACCTTGTACATTCCATAAAAACATGGAACACGGACTCTTCCAGACCGCAGAAATTGCAGGCGGCCTGGGAGTCCGTGAACCGGCTTAAAAATTTGTTGCACGGCACTGCACCACCCTCCAGGCCAAGTCCCCGATGAATAGTGGGAGGACCCCTGCGTAGAGTGCCCTCCATCGGGGACCCCCGCCTCCTCCGGACGGCAAGATGGTACGCCATGGCGTGTCCGGACGGCCGGCGAGGATGGCAAAGTTGAGAGTGTGCAGGAGCAGCCCGTACAGGAAACCCCTCCGCGCGGAACTGAAAGGCACGGAGGGGATTTCCCCGAGGCGGCTCAAGTTGTGAGGCGCCGGCCCCCGAGGGAGGTTCCGGGGTTTGGCGCCGATGAGGAATTCCGTTCCCAACTCAACCAACCTGTGAGCATACTCACAGGTGCATATATTACAAAAGCCAATGAAGTATTTTTGGAGCGTGGTCACTGTTGTAATGTAGTCAAAGGTGGCAGCCATTTGGTGCACAATAAGATCCCACAAACAGCATATAATCTGTTTCATGATGTTGGTTGAGGGAGGAATGTTGACAGGGATGGGGTGGAAAGTGTTAAGTCATGATTTTAAGAAAATAAGAATTAGGAGCAGGAGGAGTAGGCCATTTGGCCCTTCGAGCAAAGTCCACCATTGAATAAGATTATGGCTGATCTTAATTCTCAACTTCACTTTCTTGCCCGATCCCCATAGCCCTAGATTCCCTTAGAATTCCATCCATCACAGTGTGGGACAGGCTTGATCAAGCAGCTGGTCTTTCCTTCCTGCCCGTCAATTTTGTATGTTCGTATTACTTCCTATGCATTCCACACCTTGTACACTTTACCTGCAGTGCGTAATACATGGAGATTTGGAGATTATGTAACCCCCATTGATGATAACTACTCAAGCGGCTTGAGATATTTTCTTATGTTAAAGGTGCTATATAAATCCAAGTTGCTGTTGTTAAATGGCTTTGGAGAAGCTCTGAGACCAGTTTTGCAGTCCAAAATCTGGAGATCAGTAGATTGCTGCCACCTTCGTGAGGCCATTTGTCATGTTTGAGGTCAGAATGTGAAGACTGTCGGGCTATTTTATAAGGAACCCTGTTTGGTATTTGCCACGATCCCTAACCTGGGGGGGCACTGGGGCGAAAGAGCAAGGTTAACTCCCAGATGGAAATTAGTGGTAAAGATTCCTTTCCCAGTTCATTAAAGTTAATAAATGGAAGATCACAGGCTGAGAGTGTGTAGATTTCCTGTACGAGCTCCCAATGTCCACAAAGAGCGAGTTATTTTAACACATTGGACCCTTCTGGTCTGTAAGACTCGTTACTAATTCTTGGTGCTTTCTTTACCTGTGCTTAGTCAGTTTTTCTTAGATTAAATGAAATGCATGAGAAATGTGCTCAGTTGCTCACTGTCCCTCCCTCACCTGATTAGCAAACGATCCAGATTTGCTGAGTGCGTGCTACTTCAGCCATGTGCTCAGCAGGGAAGTGGTGGGGCCACGTGCACGCTCATGGGGGAAGTGGGGGGGCACATGCACGCTCATGGGGGAAGTGGGGGGGCCATGTGTACGCTCACGGGGGAAGTGGGGGGGCACGTGCACGCTCACTGGGGAAGTGGCAGATCAATTTTCGGGTTGCCAACTTGAGTTGGACATTTTCCTCGCAATTTCATCACCTGAACTCTGGCCTCCAACTGCCCCGCCCCCACACTCCTGCCATTGGTCATCCGACATGCCCATCCTCAAAGAGCACAGCCTTCCCAGCCAATTGGAAAATGAACAGACTCTTTGTTACCCGATTGGAGGATTCTATCGTGTCAGTCAAACAGCCCTTTTTCCCATGTCAGGTATTTTTTTATAACTTAATAAACAAAAGTGTTGAACGATTAAAAAAACCCACAATTCTCTTTAATGCTTGCATGATTTCCTCCCTGGGCTGACACTCCGGTGCATTGCTGAGGGAGCTCTGCACTGTCGGAGGTGCTGTCTTTCAGATGAGACGTTAAACTGAAGTCCCGTCTACTCTATCAGATGGACGTAAAAGATCCCATGGCACGAGAAGAGCAAGGGATTTATCCCTGGTGTCCTGGAAAATAATTATTCCTCAATTAACATCATTAAAACAGATTATCTGGTCATTATCACATTGCTGTTTGTGGGAGCTTGCTGTGCGCAAATTGGCTGCCGGGTTTCCCACGTTACAACAGTGACCACACTCCAAAAGTACTTAATTGGTTGTAAAGCGCTTTGAGACATCCGGTGGTCGTGAAAGGCACTATATAAATGCAAGTCTTTCTTCTTTCAAGACGCTCCTAAAACCTACCTCTTTGACCAAGCTTTTGATCACCTGCGCTAATTTCTACTTATATGGCTCGGTGTCAAATTTTTATCGCATAATATTCCTGTGAAGCACCTTGGGACGTTTCACTATGTTAAAGGCGCTATATAAATACAAGTTGTTGTTGTTGTCCTCTATACCGTACCACCCTCCGCGCCCCACCCCAAACACATCTTCACAGTTGTATTTTGCTTCTAAACTCGAATTGATTCTTTCTGTACTGCTATAGATCTGAAGTTAAACTTCCACCAAGTTCATGATTGATTTATGAATACAAGTTATATAAATTCAGAAGAATGAGAGGTGATCTTATCAAAATGTGTAAGATTATGAGGGGGCTTGACAAGGTGGATGCAGAGAGGATGTTTCCACTGATGGGGGGGACTAGAATTAGGGGGCATGATCTTAGAATAAGGGGCTGCCCATTTAAAACTGAGATGAGGAGAAATTTCTTCTCTCAGAGGGTTGTAAATCAGTGGAATTCACTGCCTCAGAGAGCTGTGGAAGCTGAGACATTGAATAAAGTTAAGACAGAGATAGACAGTTTCTTAACCGATAAGGGGTTATGGGAAGCGGGCAGGGAAGTGGAGCTGAGTCCATGATCAGAACAGCCATGATCTTATTAAATGGCGGAGCATAGAAACATAGAAAATAGGTGCAGGAGTAGGCCATTCGGCCCTTCGAGCCTGCACCACCATTCAATAAGATCATGGCTGATCATTCACCTCAGTACCCCTTTCCTGCTTTCTCTCCATACCCCTTGATCCCCTTAGCCATAAGGGCTAAATGGCCGACTCCTGCTACTATTTCTTATGTAAATACAAGTTGTTGTTGTAATTCCGGGAGACTCCCGGGCGATCCTGGAGGAGTTGGCAGTGCGCGCAGTGACGTACAGACAGCCGCGCGCGCGCTCGGCCTGACAGTGGCCCGCAGGGGGGGAGAGGTGGTGCGCACGGCACGACGAAGGCCGCGCGGGGCCGCGCACGCCCCCCCCCCCCCCCCCAGTCAAGATGGCGGCGGGGAAGCTGCCAGCCCGGGTGCTGGAGCTGATCTTCTGCTACCTGGAGCTGCCCGACCTGCGGAGCTGCGGCCTGGTGTGCCGCCACTGGCACCGCTGCCTGGAGGCGGACGAGAGCAGCGAGGTGTGGCGGAGCGTGTGCGGCCGGCTGCTGAACGACGAGGCGCTGGGCTCGGACATCTTGTGCAGCCTGGCCAGCTACAAGGCCAAGGCCCGGGCCCTGCGGCACGCCTGGAGCGCGGCCGACTGCTCCCGCAACGTCTACATCAAGCGCAACGGCTTCACGCTGCACCGCAACCCCATCGCGCAGAGCACGGACGGCGCCCGCGCCCACATAGGCTTCAGCGAGGGCCGCCACGCCTGGGAGATCTGGTGGGAGGGCCCGCTTGGCACCGTGGCCGTCATCGGCGTGGCCACCCGGCACGCCCCGCTCCAGTGCCAGGGTTACGTGGCCCTGCTAGGCGGCGACGACCAGAGCTGGGGCTGGAACCTGGTGGACAACAACCTGCTGCACAGCGGCGAGGCGGCCGGCAGCTTCCCGCAGTGTAACAACGCGCCCAAGTACCAGGTACCGAGTGGGGGAGCGAGCGAGAGAGTGGGGGAATGGGGGGTAGTGAGCGAGAGAGTGGGGGAACGGGGGGAGCGAGTAAGAGAGAGAGAGAACGGGGAGGATGAGGGGGGAGGGTGAGTGAGCGGGGGGAATGAGGGGGGGAGGGGGTAGGGTGAGTGAGCGGGGGGAATGAGGGGGGGAGGGGGTAGGGTGAGTGAGCGGGGGGAATGAGGGGGTAGGGTGAGTGAGCGGGGGGAATGAGGGGGTAGGGTGAGTGAGCGGGGGGAATGAGGGGGTAGGGTGAGTGAGCGGGGGGAATGAGGGGGGAGGGTGAGTGAGCGGGGGGAATGAGGGGGTAGGGTGAGTGAGCGGGGGGAATGAGGGGGTAGGGTGAGTGAGCGGGGGGAATGAGGGGGGAGGGTGAGTGAACGGGGAGGGGGGGTGGAGGGCGAGAACGCGCGCGTGAATGGGGGTGGAGGGGGAGAGCGAGAGCGCGCGCGTTAATGGGGGTGGAGGGGGAGAGCGAGTGCGCATTGGGGAATGGGGTGGAGGTCGAGAGCGCGCGTGTGAATGGGGAATGGGGTGGAGGTCGAGAGCGCGCGTGTGAATGGGGAATGGGGTGGAGGTCGAGAGCGCGCGTGTGAATGGGGAATGGGGTGGAGGTCGAGAGCGCGCGTGGGAATGGGGTGGAGGTCGAGAGCGCGCGTGGGAATGGGATGGAGGTCGAGAGCGCGCGTGGGAATGGGGTGGAGGTCGAGAGCGCGCGTGGGAATGGGGTGGAGGTCGAGAGCGCGCGTGGGAATGGGGAATGGGGTGGAGGTCGAGACCGCGCATGTGACTGGGGGTGGAGGGCGAGAGCCCGCGTGTGAATGGGGATGGAGGGCGAGAGCGCGCGTGTGAATGGGGATGGAGGGCGAGAGCGCGCGTGTGAATGGGGGTGGAGGGCGAGTGCGCGCGTGTGAATGGGAGTGGAGGGCGAGAGCCTGTGTGTGAATGGGGGTGGAGGGCGAGAGAGAGAGAGAACGGGAGGATGGCGGGGAGTGAGAGCGGGGTGGGAGAGAGAACGGGAGGAGGGCGGGGAGTGAGAGCGGGCTGGGAGGGACGGAGAGAGAGAGAGAGAACAGGAAGAGGGCGCGGAGGGGGGGGGGGGAAGGGAAGAGAGCGAGCAGGGGGCGCAGTGGGGTGGAAATCGTGAGAGGAGATGAAGAGGTGGGGTGGGTGAGGGAGGTGGCGGAGTTGCTCCGCTCTGGAACATAATCCTGGTCACGGGGAGATCCCTGGTCCTGAGTTGCTGCCTTGGCTTCAGTCACTGCTTACCTCTCCGTTCTGCTTCACATTTCAACTCTTTGCCTTTTAATTGCCGAATGCAGCAAATCCAAGTTAGAACGATACAGCACAGAAGGAGCCCGTTCAGCCCATCGTCCCTGTGCCGGCTCATTTGAGCTATCCTATTACACCCACTCCCCTGCCCTTTCCCCATAGCTCTGCAAATCTCCCTGTTTCAAGTCTCCGATAACATTTTACAGTTGTTCTTGCAAAAGGAAGTTCCAGCAGGGCTAGGCCATTACATAACAATCCTAAATTTAGAATCTTTTAGGTGCAGGCATATTTGGTAAATAAAGAAAATTTGAATTAGCTCAGTTTTTAAGCGTGGAATCTGTTATGGGTTCTCACTATAAAAACCTGCCTCTAAATAGCTGGGATTGAGTGCCCATTTGGTTACTGTACTCGTTAAAGAGCTGCTACCTGTTATATAAATCTCTGCATGTCTGTAATTATAGCATGTGAAAAGAACAAATTAGATTTGCCTGCAGTGGATTTAAAAAAAAACACCATTTGCCAGGAGCAAGTATAAAACAGGGAGGTCTTACTGCAGTTGGACAGGGCCTTGGTGAGGCCTCGCCTGGAATATTGTGTTCAGTTTTGGTCGTCTAATCTGAGGAAGGACGTTCTTGCTATTGAAGCAGTGCAGCGAAGGTTCACCAGACTGATTCCCGGGATGGCAGCACTGACATATGAGGAGGGACTGGATCGACTGGGCTTGTATTCACTGGAGTTGAGAAGGATGAGAGGGGATCTCACTGAAACATAAAATTCTGACGGGAGTAGACAGGTTAGATGCAGGAAGAATGTTCCCGATGTTGGGCAAGTCCAGAACCAGGGGACACAGTCTAAGGATAAGGGGTAAACCATTTAGGACTGAGATGAGGAGAAACTTCTTCACTCAGAGAGTTGTTAACCTGTGGAATTCTCTACCGCAGAGAGTTGTTGATGCCAGTTCATTGGATATATTCAAGAGGAAGTTAGATATGGCCCTTACGGCTAAAGGGATAAAGGGGTACTGAGGTGAATGATCCGCCATGATCTTATTGAATGATGGTGCAGGCTCGAAGGGTCGAATGGCCTACTCCACCTATTTTCTATGTTTCTATGTAAAACAACAGTGCCTGAGTAGAGACATTCTCCAAATCCTTTGACTGGAGATGTGCAGCACTTGCAATGTCACAGAAGATGGATATATCCTGCCATATGCACTTATGTTCCCACTTTGATCTTTTCTATTTTGATGCAGTGCCTACCCACCATTTGCCTTTCTAATGCCTTTTCAGCACCTAACTCTCAATCTTTGTGTGTCACCTACTGTGCTTTACTTTTTGAAAATAATTATTCGTTGGCTGTTAATCCCAATGACTATTTTTGTACAAGTTCCCCAGCAAAAGCAGACAAAGAATTCTCTTAGACAGGGTTATCTCCATTTTCATAATGCAAATGGAGGTGCCCTATTTAAATAGAGTATGAATGGTTTATTTGAAGGCTGCATATAGTGACCCCATAAGTCCCGGCCAGAATGGAGATGGTTTAGTAATTCCCCCCGTCAATCTCGGCTGGAGACTGCACTGCTGTCAGCAACTGGGATTGATTTAATGCACATAATTTGCACCATCTAACTATCCTCCAATCACTGCAGAAATAATCCTGCTGTACTCGAGAGACTATTTTTGCTGTAGCTTTGGTCATGAGTTCGGAGACAATCTGTAAATAAAAATCGCAAGTCTCGCCAAGCTCCAACACTTCGGCTGACATGGTGTCAATACTCCCTCCATTTAATGATCCTAGAGGAGAGGGAAATCCTTTACAGCATGATCGAAATTAAAAGCTCGCTCTCTGAATCGCAGGCAGCGCCCAGTCCTCCTGGAAGTGGCCCTCAATTAACATAAAGACACTTGATGACAAGTTGGTGACACTGATTCGATTTAGATACGGTCGACCAGATTCTATACACTGATGGAATGGGTGGAAGCTGGCCATCAGAATTAGAGATTTCAGCTCGGGACTGTAAAATGTTACAATTATTACAGATTCCATTAATGTCCTTAACACTACACTAGGAGAGGTGGGTGAGAGGATTAGGGTGTTAGTGAGTGTGAGGAATAGGGTACTGGTGTTTACATGGGGAGAGGTGGGGGAATAGACTGTCGGTGTCTGTACATAGAATGACACAACACAGGAACAGGCCATTCAGCCCAACAGCTCCATGCTCCAGACAAGCCTCCTTCCATCTTACTTGATGTAATCCTATTAACATAACTTGCCATTCCCTTCTCCCTCATGTTTATCCAACTCCCCTTAAATGCAACTATACTATTCACCTTAACTGCTTCCTGTAGGAGCAATTTCCACTTTCTAACCACTCACTAGTGAAGACGTTTCTCCTGAATTCACTCGGATTTATTAGTGACTATCGTATATTTATGGCCCCGAGTTCTGGTTTCGCCCACAAGTGGAAACATCTTCTCTACATCTACTCTGTCAAACCACTTACACCTCTCAGCCTTCTCTTCTACTGAGTTGAGTCTTCCCTAATGGTTATAACCTCTGTTCTGGTATCGGATCCTCATCCTGCCCACAAACCACAGGCAGTACATGTTGGCAGGCACCTATCCAGGCCATTTAAATGGATCCTTGGCTGCAAGAATGGAAAGTTGGAAGCGGTCATTTGTATGTTTTGAGCTTTGAGCCTTCACTGCTTCCAATCCTCTATCTACCTGCTGCTGGAGGTGCTGCAAAACCCTGCCACTATAACCTGCTCCCTTTCCTTTCCTATGCTTCCTTCCCTCCCCTTTAAAGGCTGCTGCAGGCATGAAAGATTCAGAGGGATTTTGGGGGAGAAATGGGCACTGTGCGAATAAGCCACGCCTGTTTAAAACCCTGTTTTTAGCCCTCGATTTTGGGGCTTATTGCTGATTACCAGGATTTAAACATACCTGGAGGCTAAAACCGACACCTGCACATTTAGCACTCGGGTAGGGAGAGGTGGCTGGGGGAACAGGGAGTCATGTGTATATATGGGGAGACGTGGGGAGTCAAGTGTGTACGTGGGGAGTCAAGTGTGTACGTGGGGAGTCAAGTGTGTACGTGGGGAGTCAGTGTGTCTACATGGGGAGAGTGGGGCGTCAGTGTCTGTACGTGGGGAGTCAGTGTCTGTACATGGGGAGAGGTGGGTGGGGGAATAGGGAGTCAGTGTCTACATGGGGAGAGGTGGGTGTGAGGAAAAGGAAAACTTAAAAATTTTTGGATGGTATTGACTGCTTTAATTCTGCCATGGTAAATAAGGGATTAAAAACCTTCTTTCACAGAAATTACATATGAGCTTAACCAAATACAATTGTTAGAGTTGGTTTGTCTGTACCTGAAGTCTCGGGGAAGGGCAAAGCTCTTCGATTCAATTCAGATACAGACATCTTGTGCGTATTGTTCACCCATGTCTGGGGCCATTTTTTCAATTGCAGCTGTTTGTAACTGTTTGGTTTTCACTTCTTTTCAAAGCTACTTGTGTCCTGATCAAACTAATGATTGTGTCTGAAGCTTTGAAGAGCGGTCAGACCTGACAGCTCTGTAAACTGAGCAAAGGCATGACGCATCATTGTACAGTGTAGCAGTCGCTGTATTCTACTAAAAGAGCTGGCGAAGCTTACTTAACAGTTACTCTTTATTAAACAAAAAAGAAATATGTTCACATTTTACTGTACTTGGCAGTCAAAGTGCAAGTGGAAGCTTGTTGTTGTGTAACTCAACCACCTTTCCAGCACACAGGATCACATGATAAAACTGGTAGCTGAAATAAACTGACTTAGCTCAGTAGCCAAGCTACAAGTTTACCTAAAGATCTGGAACATGAAGAGCTGGGACTTACCTACAGTTCTGGTCTCCATATTACAAACAGGATATGGAGGCACTGGAGAATGTGCAAAAAAGATTTACAAGGATGATACCAGAACTGAGAGGTTATAACTATCAGGAAAGGATGAACAGGCTGGGGCTCTGAAGGCTGTGGGGTGACCTAATAGAGGTCTTTAAAATTATGTAAGGGTTTGATAGGGTTGATGTAGAGAAGATGTTTCACTTGTGGGGGAGACCAAAACTAGGGACCATTAATATAAGACGGTCACTAATAAATCCAAGATGGAATTCTGGAGAAATGCCTTTACCCAGAGAGTGATTACAATGTGGAACTCATTACCACATGGAGTGGTTGAGGGGAGTAGCAAAGTTGCCTTTAAGGGGAAGCTAGATAAACACACGAGGGTGAAAGAATTAGGTTATAGTGATGGGGTGAGTTGTAGTCGGGTGGGAGGAGGCTCGAGTGGAGCATAATCATTGACCAGTTGGGCCGAATGACCTGTTCGTGTGCTGTACATTCTATGTCGTACTATGTAAGCCAAAAATGTTATTGTATCTCAAACATACCAGTTCTCCGGGGAGTAAACTGAAAGAAAGACTTGGATTTATATAGTGCCATTCACGATGTCTCAAAGCGCTTTACAGCCAATGAAGTACTTTTGGAGTGTAGTCACTGTTGTAATGTGGGAAATGCAGCAGCCAGTTTGCGCACAGCAAGCTCCCACACATAACAATGTGATATTGGCCAGGACACCAGGGATAACTCCCCTGCTGCTCTTCGAAATAGTGCCATGGGATCTTTTACATCCACTTGAGAGAGCAGACGGGGCCTCGGTTTAATGTCTCATCCGAAAGACGGCACCTCTGACAGTGCAGCACTCCCTCAGTACTGCCCCTCCGACAGTGCAGCACTGCCCCTCCCTCAGCACTGCACTGGGAGTGTCAGCCTAGATTTATGTGCTCAAGTCCATGGAGTGAGATTTGAACCAACAACCTTCTGGCTCAGGCTACCCACTGAGCCACAGCTGGCACTGTACGTGGCAAGACTGTCACAGATGAAATCTCAAGTAGAAAATACTTTAAATTTAAATGTGTTGGTGATTGCTCGCTCTGTTGTTCCTAAACCTTTTGCTTGTTGCCTTTTTACAGATTGGGGAACGGATACGTGTCATTCTTGACATGGAAGACAAGACTTTAGCGTTTGAACGAGGCTATGAATTCCTTGGTGTGGCCTTCCGCGGCTTGCCGAAAGCCTGTCTGTACCCTGCAGTGTCGGCCGTGTATGGCAACACTGAAGTGACAATGGTATATCTCGGCAAACCACTCGATGGTTGATCGCGGGCAAACTGCGCATGAGTTTACGTCTTAGAAACCAAAGCAAGCTGCATAAATGGCCAGGGACAGTCTTGCCAGCTCCAGGCAGTCAAAGGAGCAGTGTGCAGTAGTCCCAAGGGAGTGCAGTGAGGACTGCTAGCCAGGAGAAGCCATGTGGCTGGATCACCATTGTATATATGTCTGAATGATCTGTGTGTTTATAGTGCTGTCAGTCACCTGTGTTTTACTGTAACATGCTCTGTAGACTTTCAATATCACGATGGGTAGGAAACTGGGGAGGGGGGAGGATCTGGCTGTAACTTGATCATTCTGATAGTTGAAGTTTTAACCTGAAACTCTTGTGTTCCCTGGCTATGTTGAAACATACTCGATCGCGGTAGCATGGTGCAAAGCTCAGGATTTTGAAGTTATTTATTATTGCCGCACAGGCTGGGATTGCGCTGAGTCTCTCGGTGGTTTGTGGGGCGGCGGGGGGTGGGGGGGTAGCGGTGCATAGACCACTGTGTGGAACTGCCTGGCAGGTCTGTGTCGGGAGCAGGCGGTGGGCTCTGCCGAGCAGCCAATTGTCAAAGTTTACATAAAAGAAACGAGTGACACTTTAGTTGGTGGTACTCCTGTTCCTCTTGTCCAACATTTAGTTGTGTAGTTTTGAGGCTGTGTTACCTACAGTAAAAGGAACACTCTCTGCCCACCCATTCTCCCCCCCTCTCCCCCCAACCCCACCAGTTCATTTTCTGGTCGCTGCCATTTCAAATTAGTTTTACAAAAGGGAAGCCCAAAATCCTCGATCCTTCTGGTGTGTCGAATGGTACAACTCTAACCCTGCCTGCTTTGAAAATGGCTTTCAAGGGTTTAGATTTAATACCCAGTTTCACATCCGTGTCACTGAACATGTCGAGGGTTGTCATTCCATTGCCGCACAAACTGATTAATTTTTTTGAACTGGAAGGGTTATTTTTTGAGGCCGTGTTAGTGTTGGTGGTCAGTTTTTTTAATGAGCTCTATGACTGCCCCAAATTGGTCATTTTAAATGTATGTTGTAAGCTTAAACACCCATAACTTTCCTGATGAAATGCTCCCTGATGTATGCACAAGGTATATGTTATTTATTCCTGTTTGAACCATACTGAAGTTGGCCTCTAATGAACAGGACTAGAATCTAAATCCACTGTGAAAATTTTGTCCCCAGCCTTTTAAGCAGCATGCCAGCTGGCAGGGCATTCTGGGGAATGGCACCGGGCGCTATGTGGTACAGCTGGGCTTTAGCTGGAAAAGCTTTCCAGCACTTCCCCAGGGGCCGACAATAGGAGCCGACCTGGCTCGATGCAAATGGTGTAAGATTGTTGGGCCGGGTCCCGTGCCAGTGGAGTTGGTGCAGTCTACTGCCCAAACCTTTATTGAAGGGTTGCTCAGGAGATGAGAGCAATCCTGCCGGCTGGGAGGGGAGCCTTTTGATGGCTAGGCCAGCATTTTAATCTGAATTTCCAAATGGAAAATGGGAGGGTATTTATTTAAAAAAAACACTTGTTGAATGTGAATCTGTGGGTTTACTGCACATGTCTGTCTGGTACAGGGCAAGCCATGATAAAATGTATTGCTGCTATAGCATTTTACTTCAGTTACTTTGTCAAGTTTATGTGTGTGTGTGTGTACATATATTAATAAGCACAGAAAAGTTTAACACGGGAGTTGAACATGATGCTTCATTATTTGCAATCTTTTATTTGTACATATGTCATCGATTTAATTTCTGTGAAACATTTTAAATGACCTGAATTGTACTTTTGTATGGGAAAAAAACCTTTACCCAGAGAATGGATTGGGATAAAAAGCATGTGATTTTCAACTTGTGTTAGAATATGCGAATGCAGAGCGTAGCTGAGGCTGCTTGCAAATGCCACGGGCACTGCACCTTCCCCTGTGGGTGTGAAGGCACAGTAATGCGAACTGGCAGTCTACCATACTGAGTGTATGTTTTCCAATTACCCTCGTGGCACAAAACACCATGGAGTCTCCTGGAATCTCCTGTTCAGGTCGTCACCACGTTATCTCCAAAAGTGTTAAAACTGTGAGCACTTTGATTTGTCCACTTAGAAAATAAATGATGTGAAAGAAACTTAGGATAAATAATTCAAACATCCATTCTTTCATGATTTGTGTTACTGTCAAATGGTTAAAACTATTGTTTTATTTTGCTTTGGTTCAGAGCAAATAACCGTGTGTTTCTGCACTAAAGCAAATTACATCCTTGTAAACCAAGGACCCTTGTGGTCTTCAGTTAATTTCGCCTCCCTTTTCTATTGGGGAGAGAATGTGAACTCTTCAGAAATCTCGTCACGTAACATCAGAGATTTGCCGAGAGGCGTTGCCAGAGTATTTGCTCTTAAGCAGCCAATCCAGAGTCTATTTGTGCGTTTGATTTATTTTTGGGCTGAAATTTAACTGTCTCTCTTTGTTTTTGTACATAGTTTTATCTGTAAATAAATCTGGACAAGTAGTTTTCAGTCTGGACTGTGGTCTTGCAGTTGGTATTGGTGGTGGGATTGTGTGTACACTTGTACAGAAACTTAGCTCAGGGTTTACACTAAAGAAACAATCGTCTATTAGAAGGTAAATTGACACCTCCCCATCGACCAACCACACACAATGTGACTTTTCCCTCCTTCAGTTCCACAAGTGCTGTAACCATAGCCTCCGGTAAACTGCTCGAGTGACCATTTTCCATACGAGGCTAGACATCAGCGCAGTGGAAGAGATTAGAGATATGGAGGGATTTGAAAACAAGGATGAGAATTTTGAAATCGAAGCATTGTTTAATCGGAAGCCCATGCAGATCAGCGAGCACAGGGGCGATGGGTGAGCGGGACTTGGTGCGAGTTAGGGCACGGGGCAGTGAGCACAGGGGCAATGGGTGAGCGGGACTTGGTGCGAGTTAGGGCACGGGGCAGTGAGCACAGGGGCGATGGGTGAGCGGGACTTGGTGCGAGTTAGGGCACGGGGCAGTGAGCACAGGTGCGATGGGTGAGCGGGACTTGGTGCGAGTTAGGGCACGGGGCAGTGAGCACAGGGGCAATGGGTGAGCGGGACTTGGTGCGAGTTAGGGCACGGGGCAGTGAGCACAGGGGCAATGGGTGAGCGGGACTTGGTGCGAGTTAGGACACGGGGCAGTGAGCACAGGGGCGATGGGTGAGCAGGACTTGGTGCGAGTTAGGGCACGGGGCAGTGAGCACAGGGGCAATGGGTGAGCGGGACTTGGTGCGAGTTAGGACACGGGGCAGTGAGCACAGGGGCGATGGGTGAGCAGGACTTGGTGCAAGTTAGGGTACGGGGCAGTGAGCACAGGGGCAATGGGTTAGCGGGACTTGGTGCGAGTTAGGACACGGGGCAGTGAGCACAGGGGCAATGGGTGAGCAGGACTTGGTGTAAGTTAGGGCACAGGGCAGTGAGCACAGGGGCAATGGGTGAGCGGGACTTGGTGCGAGTTAGGGCACGGGGCAGTGAGCACGGGCAATGGGTGAGCGGGACTTGGTGCGAGTTAGGGCACAGGGCAGTGAGCACAGGGGCAATGGGTGAGCGGGACTTGGTGCGAGTTAGGGCACGGGGCAATGAGCACAGGGGCAATGGGTGAGCGGGACTTGGTGCGAGTTAGGACATGGGCAGTGAGCACAGGGGCGATGGGTGAGCAGGACTTGGTGCGAGTTAGGGCACGGGGCAGTGAGCACAGGGGCAATGGGTGAGCGGGACTTGGTGCGAGTTAGGGCACGGGGAAGTGAGCACAGAGGCAATGGGTGAGCGGGATTTGGTGCGAATTAGGGCACGGGGCAGTGAGCACAGGGGCAATGGGTGAGCGGGACTTGGTGCGAGTTAGGGCACGGGGCAGTGAGCACAGGGGCGATGGGTGAACGGGACTTGATGCGAGTTAAGACGCGCAAAGGGGAGGAAGCGATGCTTCTGTTTTGCAGAACCATGGTCAGACCTTATCTGAGTTCACTTTTGGGCCCCGCACTTCAGGATGGGTATATTGTCCTTGGAGGAGATGCAGAGCGGATTCACCAGAAAGATACCGACTTCAAATGTTAAATTATGAGGATAGTTTGCATAAACTTGGTTTGTAGTTTCTTGAGTTTAGAAGGTAATCTAATCATGGTTAAAATGTTAAATCATTTGATCGAGTATATCAACAAGGAAGAATCCAACCAGCTGCCCTTAATGTTCAATGTGATCACCATCGCTGAATACTCCACCATCAACATCCTAGGGATCGCCATTGACCAGAAATTCAACTGGCCCAGCCACATAGTGCTGTTGCTACTGGAGCAGGTCAGGGGCTGGGTTAGCAGAGAAGTTGTGTTAAATTTACATGTCGAATAGGGTAGATGTAGTGAAGATATTTGCACTTGTGGGGTGAGTCTGAAACTAGGGGCCAAAATATAAGATAGTCACTAATAAGTCCTAATAAATAGAGAATTCAGGAGAGAAACTTCTTTACCCAGAGAGTGGTTAGAATGTGGAACTCGCTACCACAAGGAGTAGTTGAAGTGAATAGCGTAGATGCACATTAGGGGAAGCTAGATAAACACGTGGGAGAAAGGAGTAGAAGGATATGTTGTTGGGATGAGAGGGGGCTGGTGTGTTGCATAAACACCAGCAAGGGTTGAATGGCCTGTTTCTGTGCTGTAAATACTATGTAATTCTGGTGAGTGACTCACGTACTCCCCAAAGCCTTTCCACCATCTACAAGGCACAAGTCAGGAGTGTGTGGAACACTCCATGTGCCTGGATAGGTGCAGATGCAACAATCAAGAAAGACGAGAGCAGCAGGCGCACGTTCCCCTCCAAGTCGCACATCATCCTCACTGGGAAATATATCGCCGTTCCTTCATCGTCGCCGAGTCAAAATCCTCAAACTCCCTAACAGCACTGTGGGAGCACCTTCACCACGGACTGCAGCAGTTCAAGAAGGCGGCTCACCACCAGGGCGATTAGCAATGGGCAATAAATGCTGCTGTTGCCAGAGACACGCCCCAAGAATTAATTTAATGAAATACAGAGAAACTATTCCCTTTGGTGGAGGAATTCAGAACAAGGCACAGCCTTAAAGGTAGAGCTAGGTTGTTCATGTGTGATGTTGGGAAGCATTTTTTTTCCACACAGGGTAGTGGAAACCTGGAGCTCTTTACCCCCCAAAAGGTTATGGATGTTGGGGAACAATTGAAATCTTAAAGACTGCGATCAACAGATTTTTGTTGGATAAGGGTATCGAGAAATAAGAAGGCGAAGGCAGGTAAATGGAGTTACGGTACAGGTAAGCCATAATCTAATTGGTGGAACAGGCTCTAAGGGCTGAATGGTCTCGTAATGTTCCTGTTTTTATGATCCAAGGTGGGTTCCTTGGATTTGCGAGCGATGACCAAGTCCCCATCTCATGTCGCGGGCGGGTTGGTGCGAACAGGATTTGCCTGCTATATGCAGTGGACGGTGTAACCGTTTGATTGAAGCTGCCCGAAGTCTCCGTTAGCTGTTCGCACTGTCAACTGAGAGGGAGTCAGGAAGCGAATATTTTGGACCGCTTAAATCAGATTAAGTACTGAGCTACCCGAAATAGTTGGCCTGCTTAATGTGGCTTAAATGGCGTCTTTGTAATTGAGGCCTGTGGTGATGGTAAATGGTCAGTACTACTTGTCTAATGTCTGTGAGTGATAACCGGGGACGGTGTCAGTGGTGGGGGGACTGTACAGGCAAAGAGCCCTAATGTTCCGGGCTGTATTTTTGTGCTCCTCAAGATATCAATGCTGGAAAACTGGGCAATTCATTTTTCACTTTTTCCAGCCTTCAAAATGCCTCCCGGGGTCAGGTATCACCCAGGATAGATGTAGAGCGAAGGGCTCTTATGTTTCTCTGAACATCAACATCAATAATCGCGCCCACGCCTGCATCGAATTTCCTTCCCACTCAAGCGATGTTATTTATGGCTGCTCACAATTTCACAATTTTATTCGCTGTGTCATATCGCCATCTGCTGGTAGGACACAGTATGGCGGGTCATTACAAGATTAAATTAAAACATAAAATGCTGGAAAGATTCAGGTCAGGCAGCATCTGTGGAGAGAGAAACAGAGTTAACGTTTCAGATCGACCCTCTCCACAGATGCTGCCTGACCTGCTGAGTATTTCCAGCATTTCTACTTTTATTTCAGATTTCTACCATCCGCAGTATTTTGCTATTTTAAACCAAGTTGTGCTTTAAACATTACAGACTAGGAATTGCTGTGGTAATATTAAGAACGTAGGGCCAGGTGGAGGCCATTCAGCCCACTGAGCCAATTCTGCCATTCTATTAGATGATAGTTGACCTGTATCTTAACTCCATCTATGTACCTTGCTTCCATATCTGTTAATATCCTTGCCTAACAAATCTGTCAATCTCAATTCTGTAATTTTCAATTGACCCCCCCCCCACCCCCCCCAGTCTCAACAGCTTTTTGGAGGAGAGAGTTCCAGATTTCCATACCATTTGTGTGAAGAAGTGCTTCCTGACATCACCCCTGAACAGCCTCACTCTAAATTTAAGGTTATGCCGCCTTGTTCTGGACTCCCCACCAGAGGCAATAGTTTCTCTCTTATCTACCCTTTTCCAGTTTCAGCTGCGGCTCAGTGGGCAGCACTCTCTCGCCTCTGAGTTAAAGGTTGTGGGTTCAAGTCCCACTCCAGGCCTTGAGCACACAAATCTAGGCTGATGCTCCAGTGCATTACTGAGGGAGTGCGACACTGTCAGAGGGCTGTATTTCAGATGAGACGATAAACCAAGACCCCGTCTGCTCCATTAGGTGGACGTAAAAGATCCCATGGCACTATTTCGAAAAAGAGCAGGGGAATTATCCCCGGTGTCTTGGTCAATATTTATCCCTCAATCAATACAACATTTAAAAAAAAAAAGATTATCCGGTCATCACATTGCTGTCTGTGGGAGCTTGCTGTGCGCAAGTTGGCTGCCACGTTTCCCACATAGCGCCAGTGACACTCCAAAAAAGTATTTCATTGGCTGTAAAGCGCTTTGAAACGTCGAGCGGTCATGAAAGGTGCTATATAAATGCAAGTCTTTTATCCTATCAAATCCTTTCATCATCAAAACACCTGACTTCCATCATCCCTTAATCTTCTCCACTCAAGGGACTAGAGAGTCTATAGTATAGACACCTGTCCTCATAATTTTAGCCCCGGTTAACATTACAAGAGGAATATCACATGCAACATGTAATAAATCCACTCAGTCCTCCTTAACTCCACTGATTCATGTCCCTCCTCATCTCTGGAGTTGTTCTCACTACAGGCCCTGTGTCCCTGACACCTTCCCTTGCTGTCACTGCTCCTGATAAACTGAGCACCTTTCCTTGCACATTCAGTTGTGGCAGGGCCAGTGTGCCCTGACGCCTTGAGCTCCTGCCCTTGCATCTGTGCACCTGCGCTGTGAGAGGGAGGGGAGGGAGAAGGATGGGAGGAGTGAGGGAGGGGAGGGGAGAAAGAAGGAGGGGAGGAAGTGGAGTTAGAGGAAGGGGGGAGTGGGAGGGAAGGGAGGAGAATGGGATGGAGTGAGGGAGCGGGAGCGGAGGGAAAGGTAAGCAGGATGGAAATGAGAGGGGAGGAGAGGAGTGAGGGAGGGGAGGGAATGAGATAGAGGGGAGTGAACAAATATTTTGTATCGGTCTTCATAGAGACACTAAAAGCATCCCGATAATTGATAATCAAGGGGCTATTGAGGGGGGAAGGGACTTAAAACAATCACTATCACTAGAGAAAACGTACTAGGCAAACTAATGGGATGAAAGGTGGACCTGGACCTGATGGCCTGCATCCGAGGGTCTTAAAAGAAGTGGCTGCAGAGATAGATTACAACTAATGCATCCACTATCAAAATTCCCTGAATCCTGGGGCGGTCCCAGCGGATTGGAAAATCGCAACTATAACGCACCTATTTAAGGAAGGAGGGAGACAGAAAGCAGGAAACTATAGACCAGTTAGTCTAACATCTGTCATTAGGAAAATGCTAGAGTCCATCATTAAGGAAGTAGTAGCAGGACATTTAGAAAATCATAATGCAGTCAAGCAGAGTCAGCATGGTTTTATGAGAGGGAAATCATGTTTGACACATTTGCTGGAGCGCTTTGAGGATGTAACGAGCAGGGTGGATAAGGGGGACCAGTAGATGTCGTGTATTTGGATTTCCAGAAGGCATTCGATAAGATGCCACATAAAAGAGCACAAGATAAGGGCTCACGGGGTTGGGGTAATATATTAGCATGGATAGAGGATTGGCTAACTAACAGAAAACTAGAGAGTCGGGATAAATGGGTCATTTTCCAGTTGGCAAACAGTAACTAGTGGGGTGCTGCAGGGATCGGTGCTGGGGCCTCAACTATTTACAATCTATATTAATGATTTGGCTGAAGGGACTGAGTGTACTGTAGCCAAGTTTGCTGATGATACAATGATGGGTGGGAAAGCAAATTGTGAGGAGGACACAAAAAATCTGCAAAGGGATATAGACAGGCTAAGTGAGTGGGCAAAAATTTGGCAGATGGAGTATAATGTCAGAAAGTGTGAGGTTATCCACTATAGTAGGAAAAATAAAAAAGCAAATTATTATTTAAATGGGGAGAGATTACAAAATGCTGCAGTACAGAGGGATCTGGGGTTTCTTGTACATGAAACACAAAAAGTTATGCAGGCACAGCAAGTAATCAGGAAGGCAAATGGAATGTTGGCCTTTGTTGCAAGGGGGATAGAGTATAAAAGCAGGGAAGTCCTGCTACAACTGTACAGGGTATTGGTGAGATCACACCTGGAGTACTACATACAGTTTTGTTCTCCTTTTTTAAGAGGGATATACTTGCATTGGAGATAGTTCAGAGAAGGTTCATGAGGTTGATTCCTGAGATGAGGGGGTTGTCATAGGAAGAAAGGTTGGGCCTACACTCATTGGAGTTTAGAAGAATGAGAGGTGATCTTATTAAAACATTTAAGATTCTGAGGGGGCTCGACAGGGTAGATGCAGAGAGGATGTTTCTCCTCATGGGGGAATCTAGAACTAGGGGATATGGTTTCAGAATAAGGGGCTGTCCATTTAAAACGGAAATGAGGAGAAATTTCTTCTCTCGGAGGGTCGTGAATCTTTGGAATTCTATGGCCCACTCCTGCTCCTATTTCTTATGAAAGGGAGTGCTGTGGGAGGGAGAGGAGGGGAGTGAGTAGGATGGGAGTGAGTGGGAGGGAGAGTGAGATGGGAGGAGAAGATGTTGCAGTGAGTTCTGGTGTGGAATGTACTGTTTGAAAGAATGATGGAAACAGAATCAGTGGAATTCGATAAATACTTGAATGGAAAAATCTTGCGGAGCTGGAGGTAAAGAGCAAGGGAGTGAGACTCTGCTCATCCATGTGCGACAGTGCAGTGCTCCCTCAGAACTACACTGAAGTGTCGGCCTGGATTTGGTGCTCGAGTCTCTGAGTGGGCCCTTCAGCAACACACCATTGGGGGAGCTGTGTCCCTCTGCATCAAACAGTACGTGTCTCTGGCTGAAGCTGACTTTACTAAAGGCCTGTTGTCGATTTCTCTGAGCTGGTAGAGCGATGACGAAGATGCACTAATTGTGGGAGTGGTTTACCAGCTCTTTCCCACATGCCACCGAACCTGAAAAGCCATGAGTTACAGCATCACAAAGCAGATTTGAGTTTGATGGTCAGACTGTAAACCTCACAACAGCGGCCCGCAGCGAGGAGGTGCCTGACACAACATGGGAACAGCAGTGAAAGAGAAACAGTTTGCACAAACAGCCCAGTGTGTAACACGGGACACAGTAACAATGGGACACACAGTAACATGGGACATAGTAAAATGGGGGAGGGTAACGGGGGACAGGGTACGGGGGAAGATAAGGTGGGGGAGGGCAATGGGGGACAGGCTCGTTGACCCAGTTTGAAGAAAACACTTCGAAAGTACTCCATTGGTTGAGCAATGTTTTGGGACTTCCTATCTGTGTGATCAGGTGCCTTATGTTTTGTCTTTCTGGTGTCTGGTGACCAGAGGTTCACTGCGTCCTGCGCTGTGGGTCTGACACTATCAGCAAGGCCGCCTCTGCTCTCTCCTGCTGTCAATGGGCTGCCTGCAACCACTGTGTTTGCTGTGCTGTGAGAGGTATGTGAGCAGTGAGTCATTAACATCACTGTCAAACCTCAGCTATTTTAGCACCACTCCTGTAATACACGTATGCTCAGGTCTCTCCAGTGAAGCAATTCTTGGGTGTGGGCACTTGGTGAAGACAGATTGAAGCTTGGCTATAAAATGTTGCCCTAGCGACATAACCCTGGTGTCTAGGCTCAGATGTGAAGCATGGTCGAGTGAGCAGGGACGGTGATCTCGCCTGTGATACTGCAGCCCAGCCTCTTCAGACCCTTTACATTGAGTGAGCTGATCACCGCAGAGGGAGATCATCCAACCTCTGCCAATCAGCACGTCTTTCTGTCCTCATCGACACCCTCCACAGCCCAGCACAATATAACACAACCTTCGCAAACACGTGGAGCTCCTTTTAAGCTGCTGATATCCCACTCTTCCTGTCCAGGGAAACTGAGCCCTCCTGCAGCCAGACAGTCACCCCCCCCCCCCCCCCCCCCAATTCCAACACCACCCCATCACCGACTCCAATCCCTACCCCATCCTCCACCCCAAACCCCTATACCATATCCAGGCATCCACCACCCCCACCCAACCCATCCCCAATCTCCCACCCCAGCCCATTCCTCAACTTGTACCCCTCCCCCCCCCCACCCCCAATCCCACCCGATCTGTACTGCTCTTCTCTTATTAACTTTCAGTCGTTGGTTGCCAATGCTGACTGCATTGTGTTGCCCAGTTGTTTGATGGACTCCCCGAATATACTTCACTGAAACGGACCTTCTCAGTCCACTGACACATTGTGTATCCCCATACTCTGTGTGTGTATAATGCAGTCAGTTCCCTAAATAACTGAGTGTTTGTATCCCAGGAGCAGTGGACTCAGGATATCCGCACACTTTCTGTCAGCTGCTGTCTGTAATGTACAAGCACCCAAGGAAAAAGTGACCCTACACACTGTGCGATCAGCAGGAGAGCTCATCGGCCCCTCTCACAAAGCTGAGCCATTGCACCAAATCAGCAAATTACAGCACCAGCCTGCTGCTGTTACCGTTATTTGAACCGATGCCTGTTACTGTGCCAGTTAATAATCAGAAAGTATTCAGTACAGCTCCCCACAAAACAGGAAACACGACAACAACCGAGCTTTCAGCTGCTTATATCCAAATGACATGTTCAACATAACTACCCAAAGAGTGTTCTCTTCACTAGCTGGGAAGGCTACACGGTGGTCCCAAGCTTATCCACAGGTCAGTGTGCACAATCGGTCCCATACAGTGCCAGCCAGTGGCTCAGTGGGCAGCACCCTTGCCTCTGAGTCACAAAGTTGTGGGTTCAACTCCCACTCCAGGGGCTTAAACACAAAAGAAAATCTAGGCTGACACTCCAGTGCCATGCTGAGGGAGTGCTGCACTGTCGAAGGTGCCATCCTTCGGATGAGACGTTAAACTGAGGCCCCGTCTGCTCTCATGTAAAAGATCCCATGGCACTATTTTGACGAAAAGCAGAGGAGTTATCCCCGGTGTCCTGGGGCCAATATTTATTCCTCAATCAACATAACAAAAAAACAGATTATCTGGTCATTATCACATTGCTGTGTGTGGGAGCTTGCTGTGCGCAAATTTGTTGCTGTTTCCCATATTACAACAGTGACCACACTCCAAAAATACTTCATTGGCTGTAAAGCGCTTTGAGACGTCTGGTGGTCATGAAAGGCGCTGTATAAATCCAAGTCTTTTTTTAACAACAGGCCAGTGTACACAGTCACTCCCAGTAACAGACCAGTGTACACAGTCACTTCCAGTAACAACAGACCAGTGTACACAGTCACTCCCAGTAACAGACCAGTGTACACAGTCACTCCCAGTAACAACAGACCAGTGTACACAGTCACTCCCAGTAACAGACCCATGTACACAGTCACTCCCAGTAACAGACCTATGTACACGGTCACTCCCAGTAACAACAGACCAGTGTACACAGTCACTCCCAGTAACAGACCAGTGTACACAGTCACTTCCAGTAACAACAGACCAGTGTACACAGTCACTCCCAGTAACAGACCAGTGTACACAGTCACTCCCAGTAACAACAGACCAGTGTACACAGTCACTCCCAGTAACAGACCCATGTACACAGTCACTCCCAGTAACAGACCTATGTACACGGTCACTCCCAGTAACAACAGACCAGTGTACACAGTCACTCCCAGTAACAGACCAGTGTACACAGTCACTCCCAGTAACAGCAGACCAGTGCACACAGTCACTCCCAGTAACAACAGACCAGTATACAGTCACTCCCAGTAACAACAGACCAGTGTACACAGTCATTCCAGTAACAACAGACCAGTGTACACAGTCACTCCCAGTAACAGACCAGTGTACACAGTCACTCCCAGTAACAACAGACCAGTGTACACAGTCACTTCCAGTAACAACAGACCAGTGTACACAGTCACTCCCAGTAACAACAGACCCATGTACACAGTCACTCCCAGTAACAGACCCATGTACACAGTCACTCCCAGTAACAACAGACCAGTGTACGCAGTCACTCCCAGTAACAGACCAGTGTACGCAGTCATTCCCAGTAACAACAGACCAGTGTACACAGTCACTCCCAGTAACAGACCAGTGTACACAGTCACTCCCAGTAACAATAGACCAGTGTACACAGTCACTCCCAGTAACAGACCAATGTACGGAGTCACTCCCAGTAACAGATCAGTGTACATAGTCACTCCCAGTAACAATAGACCAGTGTACACAGTCACTCCCAGTAACAGACCAGTGTACACAGTCACTCCCAGTAACAACAATCAGTGTACACAGTCACTCCCAGTAACAGACCAGTGTACACAGTCACTCCCAGTAACAGACCAGTGTACACAGTCACTCCCAGTAACAGATCAGTGTACATAGTCACTCCCAGTAACAACAGACCAGTGTACACAGTCACTCCCAGTAACAGACCAGTGTACACAGTCACTCCCAGTAACAACAATCAGTGTACACAATCACTCCCAGTAACAGACCAGTGTACACAGTCACTCCCAGTAACAGACCAGTGTACACAGTCACTCCCAGTAACAACAATCAGTGTACACAGTCACTCCCAGTAACAACAATCAGTGTACACAGTCACTCCCAGTAACAGACCAGTGTACACAGTCACTCCTAATAACAACAGACCAGTGTACACAGTCACTCCCAGTAACAACCTACAATTACATTGCTTTGGGGATTGAAGTGCATTTGGAGGCAGGGGCAGGGAGAGGTCCAGCAGCCAGGGAGTTGGCTCTGCATCACGTCCAGAACCATCGCTGCAGGCCCTGCCACGCCTACATCCAACGACCGAGGAGAGTTTTCTCTGTTTGGAGTGTGGGTCAGCACGGAGCCAGTCGTACCCCAGGGGCATGTGAATCCACCCACCAGCACAGGGCTGTCACTGCCAGCGACAGGCAAGGTCCCTGGCTCACACTGGTAGCTAACTGGGCAGCAGGTAGTTGATCCTCCTCTGCCACCATCACTTGCTGCCCCTCTGCCTAATCTGTTGCTACCTCTTCAGCATCCTACAGGCCCCGGGTTGTTGTCTGCTGCTTGCAGAAGTTGTTGAGGAGGCCGCAGGGCACAGGGAGATGTTGTATTGGCCTCAGCCATTGGCTGGTCGCTGATCCAGCCGCCTAGGACCGGCTCCAAGATTTCCTTCGCTCCACCATTAGCGGCCGAGCCTTCGGCCACTTAGACCCTAAACTCTGGAATTCCCTCCCTAAACCTTTCTGTCTCTCTAGTCCTTTTCCTTCTTTTAAGAAACTCCTTAAAACCTACCTCTTTGGCTAAGCTTTTTGGTCACCTGCCCTAATATCTGTTTATGTGTCTCAGTGTCAGATTTTGTCTGATAACGCTCCTATGAAACTTCTTTCACCGTCAAAGGTGCTATATAAATGCAAGTTGTTGGTGCTGACCTTCAAACAGAGCTTGCATTGTGGGACTTTAAAACACATTCATTTTCTGGATGTGGGCGTCATTGGCAGGGAGTGGTGGGCCTTCTTGACCCGCTGGTGGCGGTTTGATACAACTGAAGGGGTTAAGGGTCAACACTGCTGGTGTGAGGCTGGAGTCACATATAAGCCCGACCGGCTAAAAGATGTTAGTGGACCAGAACTTATTTAATGACAAACCAACAACTTCACGGTCACCTTTACTGATTTACCGCGGGTGTGAAATTTCACTTTTTTATAGCCCCATTAGCGCCTCCAGGGAGCACTAATGGGGCGCGACGAAGTTATCGCCCGTGGAAGGGGTCGATAACGTCCCCCTGGGGAAATTGTCCCGGAGATTTGGGGGCACGACAAGGTTATCGCCCGGGGGAAGGGGTCGATAACGTCCCCCTGGGGAAATTGTCCCGGAGATTTGGGGGCACGACAAGGTTATCGCCCGTGGAAGGGGTCGATAACGTCCCCCTGGGGAAATTACCCCGGAGGTTTAGGGGGGGTGCGTCCTGGGCTGGCGCACGCACTTCATTGTTGTGCGCGTCGACGCTTTTGCACCCGCAGGGAAAATTACCCCGCCATGGTGAGGATGGCAAACATTCACCGCCAGAGCGCCCCTTAAAGGGAAGGCCGTTTGCGCCGTGGGCCGCCATGTTTTTCTATCAGCCCGACAATGGCGGCCCTCGCTTCGACCAGGCAGCCGTCCTGAAGCCCATTATTAGTGCCGTGCTGCCCGGTCGAGGGCGTCTCTGATGGCCCACTGACGGCCGCCAAAGGCACTGCAAAGTACGCAGCGGCCTTGCCCTTTAATTGAAGGGGAGGGGTGTTCTGTCGCTTTAGCACTACGTGGAGTCCACGTAGCGCTGACGTTGCCGGCAGGGTGCTGGGCTCGGAATGCGCTGCTGGACTCAGCCTCCGATAGCGCTCCTCCTCCGTTACGGGGCGGAAGGGCCGAATTTGTCACCGGGAGTGGAACTTCCGGGCCGGGCGACAAATGTCCTGGCCCCCGGAAGGTTACCGCCTCCAAACTGGGCGCGGGGCAATTTCACCCCCTGGGTGGGATATTGAAGGGGATGGGGAGAGTGGAATTATACTGTGTGTGATACTGAAGGGGATTGAGAGTGTCATGTATGTAGACCATGTATACTAACTGTATAGTCACATAAGGTGTGCCACCAGAGGGTACTGCAGTGGGAGACCTGAGGGTCACCTGCATAGGTGTGCAGGGCCCAGTATAAAAGGCTGCCCACCATGCTTGTGCCTCACTCTGGAGTTACAATAAATGGGACTAAGGTCACAACAGCTCAAGTACAATACTAGACCTTGTGGAGTCATTCACAAGAGTATTAAAGACATAATAGGGAGAGTGGGATTAGACTGGGTGTGATATTGAAGGGGATGGGGAGAGTGGGATTCGACTGGGTGTGATATTGAAAGGGATGGGGAGAGTGAGATTAGACTGGGTGTGATATTGAAGGGGATGGGGAGAGTGGGATTAGACTGGGTGTGATATTGAAGGGGATGGGGAGAGTGGGATTAGACTGAGTGTGATATTGAAGGGGATGGGGAGAGTGGGATTAGACTGGGTGGGATATTGAAGGGGATGGGGAGAGTGGGATTAGACTGAGTGTGATATTGAAGGGGATGGGGAGAGTGAGATTAGACTGGGTGGGATATTGAAGGGATGAGTTATCTGTGAGCCCAGCCGGATGGACTGTTTTATAAATAACTTGTCTCACTTTCAGTATGAGTGCCAGCAGTGCCAGATGGCCCCTGTGTACTGCTGGATTGGCAGGGATCTTTGTGTACACAAAGTGTGAATGATAGTGATAGTGTTAAGAGACATCGGGGCTGAAATTGCCCACTGCTGGAAATGACGTGCACCTACCCTGTTTCTGTGTTGTTATCAGCGCGGTGGGTGTGGTGGCTTCTTGAGCAAAATTCTGCTCTTTGGCTTTTTTCTTTTGGCCGCCCGGAAGTCAGTCATAATGGGGGCGATTATCCGGCGGTAACCAGAAGTTCGCACACAAGAGGGGCAGAGGTTGGGGGCGGGTGTAGTCATCGTCATCATCATAAGCAGTCCCTCGAAACGAGATGACTTGCTTCCACGCCGAAAAAGGGATGAGTTCACAGGTGTTTCAATGAAGGATCTAATATTCCAGATCCCGAACTACATATTGAAGGGTGGAAGATGCCTGGGCGTGGATTTTTTTAACGTGTGGTGACCGTTGCACACCAGCCACCACACGGGCTTGACAGAGCTAGGCCTTGGTCCAGTGGCAAGGATTAACCAAGACGACTGGAGGGGATCTCATAGAAACGTTTAAAATTCTGACGGGTTTAGACAGGTTAGATGCAGGAAGAATGTTCCCAATGTTGGGGAAGTCCAGAACCAGGGATCACAGTCTAAGGATAAGGGGTAAGCCATTTAGGACCGAGATGAGGAGAAACTTCTTCACCCAGAGAGTGGTGAACCTGTGGAATTCTCTACCACAGAAAGTTGTTGAGGCCAATTCACTAAATATATTCAAAAAGGAGTTAGATGTAGTCCTTACTACTAGGAGGATCAAAGGGTATGGTGAGAAAGCAGGAATGGGGTACTGAAGTTGCATGTTCAGCCATGAAGTCATTGAATGGCGGTGCAGGCTCGAAGGGCCGAATGGCCTACTCCTGCACCTATTTTCTATGTTTCTATGTTTCTATGAGACCTGCTCTGCTGCAAGGACCTAGTGTGCACACATATTGCAGTGTGGGCTGGCCCGTGCTGCCCCTGGGCCATCACCTTTTCTGGGCCCCGAACTCACGCCTCTCCCAGGTTCCAATCAAGTCGCTGTGCAATCTCTCACTGCTCCTTCACCCCGACCTCGCCGTACCTGCCCACACTCCAATCACTGACCTGGATTTGGGTGACGTCAAATCCAGTCGTCCTCTTCGCAACCGTCACCCTCCTGCAGCAGCACGCGCTGCTCCCTGCAGTGGTATGCTGCTGCATGTTGCTCCCTCTAATGGCCCCGGCCTGCTGATGGTCTTGCAGGTGTAGTGGCAGAGCGTTGATGACATCACTTAAAGGGGAGAGCCTCTGGGGTTGTTTGTATTCAGTCTGCTGGGCCACCAGGGAGGGTTTCGACTGGACCAGCGGCCTGGCACCCAGGAAGGGGTGTGCCAGGCTGCCTGTTGGCGGCCCGGGCGAATCAGGGGGCGTAATTGTCGGCCCGACATAGCAGTCCTCCCCTTTAATGGCAGCCGCACCGCTGTTCTACTACAGCCTCACTGTACCGGCAGAAAGAAGCAGCTTTTAGCACCGCGCGGCGGGGGCAAGACTTTTTCGGTGGAATTTCGCCGTCAGGGTGGGGGGGAGGAACATCGGCAGTGCGCGCTCTTATGATGCACTTAGGACGGATCGGCAGCAGCGGAGCGGTAGTGAGAGGAGGGAGCAGGTTACCGCCGGGATACCGCAGGAGAGGAATTTAAAAAATGGCGGCCATTACATGAAAAATTAGCAGCCACTCCACTCCGCAGCGTGGCTGCTGATTTCCGGCGGTAACAAGCCTTAAGGGAAGGGGCAATTTTGCCCCCTTCATTCTCAAACTTGATTTTTATTTCCCCATTTGTTTGTTATTTATTCCCCATGTTGAAGCCTCTTGAACCATTCTGTCTAGGGAGGGCAAATCTGCAACTGGGCCACAGGAGCTCTGTGAGGGCAGCCCAGTGTCTCCCAGCGATTCTCCAACATTTTCCCACTCCTGTGTGGGGTGTCGTTTGGTGCTGTGGACCGTCTGTCCCAGGACCCCTGAGATAGAGAGAGGGGAAATCAGCCAGGGTTCTTGTTCCTGATCCCTGCCCAGGGACCCCTGGGATAGAGAGACGCGAAATCAGCCAGGGTTCCTGCTCCTGATCCCTGCCCAGGGACCCCTGGGATAGAGAGAGAGGCAAAATCAGCCAGGGTTCCTGCTCCTGATCCCTGCCCAGGGACCACTGGGATAGAGAGAGGCGAAATCAGCCTAGGTTCCTGCTCCTGATCCCTGCCCAGGGACCCCTGGGATAGAGAGAGAGGCAAAATCAGCCAGGGTTCCTGCTCCTGATCCCTGCCCAGGGACCCCTGGGATAGAGAGAGGCAAAATCAGCCAGGGTTCCTGCTCCTGATCCCTGCCCAGGGAACCCTGGGATAGAGAGAGGCAAAATCAGCCAGGGTTCCTGCTCCTGATCCCTGCCCAGGGACCCCTGGGATAGAGAGAGGCAAAATCAGTCAGGGTTCCTGCTCCTGATCCTTGGCAATTTACCCTGGGTCAGAGAAGGGGAAAATCAGCCAGGGATCCTGCTCCTGATCGCTGTCCAGTGAGCCCTGGGTTGGTGAGATGAGAAATTAGCAAGGGTTCCTGATCACTGTGCTATGACTCCTGGGTTAGAGCAAGGGGAAAATTAGCCAGGGTTCCTGCTCCTGATCCATGGGCTAGATTTTACACTTTTTTTGTGTGCATAATGCCCACTAAACGTCCATTTTACCACTGAAATAGCCCAAAACACCGCTCAGAAAAAGTTCTGAATGAATCACAGCGGTGTGGGTACCATTTTTAAAATCGCAGGTCGCTTCATTCAAAAGGCTGCTTCAACTTCGGGGGAGTTTGGATTGACTCTGGAGTTCTTCTGAGGTGAAGTGACCATTTGAACAGACATATTTTCAGACTTTGGATGATTGGGGTTTACTGTAGGTGTATTTTAGTGAGGAAATTCTTGCTTCTGATCAATCGCTATTATACTTTCATTGCAATGGGGCCAGCCATTTCTCAGCCTGCATCAATTAATACGCAGATGCTGCAGAGTGCAAATGGCTTCAACATCATGATGTGCCCAATTTAAGACGTGCCAGAATGAGGAGGAGGTCCAGACTATACACATCCCGCACTTACAGGGAAAAGAGGTCTTACCTCGTATCCGAGCACATCTGCCTTCTGAGACTGAGCTTCCACAAGGTGGTGATCAATGAAATATGTGAGCTCATCAGGCCACATATGCAGCCTGCCATCAGGACATCAGTGTTGGCCGAGGTCAAGGTCACCGCGGCACTGTGGGCCCAAGTTTTGGCTTTCCTGCAGAACGGCGCACCTCCGAGAGGCACGCCTATTTTCTGGAACATAAAGAGCGCCTATTACTAACCTCCGTATTCTCCGATATTTTTCGGGCCCTTTCCAGGTCAGTGCGGCGCAGCAGGAGCTGCTGGGGGCGTGGCCAAGGCGTTGCGCCGAAGAACTGCTGGCAGGGGGCGGGGCTAGGGCCCAGTATCATTTTTAGTGCTGGCAGCCTTGCGCATGCGCACTCAAGCATGCGCGCATGCGCAGTGGCACAGAAACATTGGCAATCGGCCATTTTTAAAGGTACATGAAGAAGAGTGATTTTGCTTTTGTGGAGCTGTGCAAAGGCTTCTGAGTGATTTTTTGTGCCTGAAGGAGTGCTTTTAGCAGTACTGTGGAAGAAATCACTTGCTGGAATCAGTGAGTGCTATTTGTTGCTGCTAAACTTCCAGAACAAGTGCTACATAGGTGCATGCAAAATAAGGACTGTATGTTTTGAAAAATCAGAGTGTCAATTCAATACAGCAATGGGACAACGTCCACCAAGAATGAAGAATTTCTTACATGAGGAAGTGGAGACACAGAATGTGATTGAGCAGAGATGGCAGGAGCTGGATACCAGCAATAGAGGTCGCACAAAAGTGCCACCCAAAGAAATGAAGAAACGCTGGAACCAAGTTGCAGAAGATTACTGCGCAGTGGTGTATACCAGGAGATCTGGAAGCCAGTGTAAAATGAAATGGCACGACCTTGGTCAAGTAGTTAGTGAAAGTAATATTTTCATTTTTAAATGGAATCTCAATTGTAAATGTGACCATCTGTATATGTCCCACCCTGCAGAAAGACGCACTCTGTAAAATCTTTAATCTTTGCAGAAGAAATTGGCCCACGACAAAAGGGAAAGAACTCGAACAGGAGGAGGCACGCCAAATCTGCATCCACTGACACCCTTGGAACAGAGGGTAGCCGCTTTGATGAGTCGTACCTGGAGAAAAGCAATCAGTACAGCACAAGCTGGGCCCACACGCGAGGGAGAGGGTAAGTCCTGAAAATGCATCGTGGCCCTTCAAATCAACCTGCTGCCTGGCCTGCTATGTGTGAGAGTGCTCATGCCACCCATCCTGCCCCCTCCTGTGCTGCTGAACATTTGACTGTTCTGATATATTTTGCAGAAGATGATGCCAATCCTGAAGATTCTGAACATACAGAAGAAGAACCAGAAGAACCAGATGTGGACGATCCAGACGATCCAGACCAAGAGTGGCTGCAGGCGTTGACTGAAATATCTTCAGGGGAGACCTTAGAAGTTAATATTTATGAGCCCACATCAGCGGACATCAGTGTTTCAAACTCTTGCATAGGTTTTGGTTCCATATTCTATGGTTTCACAGATTCCGACGTTGCGGGTCCCAGTGGTGCTGCTGGTGTAATGCAACAGTTTACACCCACTGCCCCAGCATCCCAGCCCGCGCCTCCCACTCGAGTGGTGCTGCATGCAAGACCCAGGGCCCCACCATCCCAGCCCATGGCTCCCACTGGAGTGGTGCCGCGAGGCAGACCCAGGCAGAGGAGAAGGAGATTGGAAACACACTCTCCTGAGATGCAGGGTACAACAGATGCGGCTCAGGCTGTGGCATTGGGTGTGGAGAGCAATGAGCTTACCCGATCACTTGTGGGCAGCGTCAGTGCAGTAGGTGAAGAGGTAACGGTACTGACGGGAGAAATAGCAGTAATGAGGGAGAGAATGTCCGAGGGAGTGCAAGTGACGGCACAGGCCGTCAGGGAGGGCCTGGGTGAGGCAGCTGCTGTAATACGAGCACGCAGCCTGGCCAATCAAATGACACCCCCATGAAGAAGTGAACATTCACTGAGATGTGGATGAGAGATGGTTGCAGCCTTTCTTTGCTGCTTTTGTTCTTGTTCTTGATGTAACTGTAGTAACTTTTTTCAAATTGAAATTGTTTTGTAAGTTTTGTAACTTTACAACTTATAAGTGATCTTAGGGTTTTTAAGTGATCTTAGAGTGTAAATGTTCTCACATTTTGTAACTTATTTAATTTTGCACCTAAAAAGTGATCTTGAAGTTTCAGTGATCTTAAGAGTGTAAGGTTTTTCACATTGAAATTGTTTTGTAACTTTTGTAACTTTACAAGTTTATAAGTGATCTTAAAGTTTTTAAGTAATCTTAAAGAGTCATATTAAAGTAAAGTTTGATACAACAAATATTTTATTACACTAACGTAAACTTTTCAATAAAATATTTTTTCATTAAAACTGAATCATGTTCCATTAACACAACACAACATAGGAACAGCAAAAAATAAACATGTCCATGCGCAACAGTTGTTGCAGAGCCCTCAGTAATTGAAGCGTTCACGGCTGGCGCAGAGCTCAAACAATCGTTAAAGGAGCACGATGGACCGCCCTCCTCCGACCTCGTGCTCCGGCATTAGGCATTTGCATGCTTTCCTGATTGTCATCATCATCCTCATCCTGCTCTTCCAAATTACTATCATCAGGCACTAGCCCCTCATGTGGGTCTTCTGGTTCCACTACCAGCTCCTGCTGTCTCATGATGGCTAAGTTATGCAGCATGATGGCTAAGT
The DNA here is from genome assembly GCF_044704955.1 of Pristiophorus japonicus. NCBI lineage: Eukaryota > Metazoa > Chordata > Chondrichthyes > Pristiophoridae > Pristiophorus > Pristiophorus japonicus. Next base: position 143,241,187 of record NC_091982.1, on the reverse strand, counting down.
TATGCAGCATGTGAACTGACCGACAATCTTAGGAATGGTCCAGGCATCGGAAACGCTGTTTCAAGATGCCAATGGTCCTCTCTATGATGCTGCGCGTGGCAATGTGCGACATGTTGTACTGATGGTCAGCTTCTGTCCATGTTACGCGTAGGGGCGTCATGAGCCAGATGGCGAGGCCATACCCTTTGTCTCCCAGTAGCCAGCTCTGCCCTTCTGGCTACTGCTGAAACATGTCAGATATAACGCTGTCGCGTAGGATGAACGCATCATGGGTACTGCCAGGGTATCTTGCATCGACTGACATGATGCCCTGCTTGTCGTCACACATGAGCTGCACATTGATGGAGTGGAGACCTTTTCTATTCCTGTACTGCTCGGAAGCTTCCACATGTGCTTGCAAGGCGATGTGGGTACAATCAATGCAGCCCTGTACCTTTGAGAAGCCAGCAATTCTGGAGAAGCCCACAGCCCTGTCATGCATTGCTTGGCCGGACATTGGGAACTTGATGAAGTCATTCCTCCGTGCATACAATGCAGCCGTGACCTGGTAAACGCAGGCATGTATTGCACGTTGAGAGAGGGTGCACACATCTCCAGTTGTAGCTGAAACGATCCCGAGGCATAGAAGGAAAGTGCAGCTGTAACCTTCACTTCAACTGACAAGGCTGGGTTGCAAATCTGCTCTCAGCATATCACAAATCTCAACGACAACTTCTCTGCGGAAACTCAGTCTTTTGACACAATCAGCCTCGCTCATGTCCAGGTACGAACGCCTGGCTCGATATTGCCAATGTGGGTAAGGTCTCCTGCCCATCAGCCTATGGGCTATGATGTTCCTGGTGCGGTGAGCTCTAATCAATTCTCTCCTATGCAGCGAATTGATGAAGAACCATTGCATAATCCGTGGTGTTGATAATGCAGCACCCATACTTGAAGTACAAATTAAACTTTCAAACTTTCAAACTTGCTGGCTGGCTGGCTGGCTGGCTGGCTCTCCCTCCCTTCCAGTGCTTTGCATGCCTCCCCTATCCCCTGGCCGAACAGCCGACATCTCACAGCTCGGTGCCTGCTGTCGCGGCTTCAGAGAGGTAGGAAAATGTAATTTATTTTTTATTTGATTTATTTATCATTTATTATTGATGATGGCTCTTTATTTGTAGAAGTGAAGTGTTTAATGCTTTGTAAAATCCCCTAACTTCCCTCTAACTTCCCTTAACTCCCATCTCTCGCTCCCTGTGCCTAATTTATAAAGTATAGGCAAGGTTTATCTGAGCATACAAAAATCTACACTTACTCCATTCTAAGTTAGTTTGGAGTACGTTTTCGCTGCCTAAACTTGCAAAACAGGCGTAAGTGGCTGGTAACAGCCCCTTTTGAAAAAAAAAACTGTTCTAAAACGGAACTTTTCTAACTCACTAGAATTGGAGCAAGCTAAATGCCGAGAATTGCAATTTCTAAGATATTCCATTCTAAACTAGTTGCTCCAAAAAAATGGGAGCAACTCGAGCCGAAACTTGAGCCCTGCCTTTCTACGCCTCCAGTTCCTTTCGGTCCTCCGCGGTTGAAATTTCCCCTCTGTCTCACCATGCCACACATTGCTGCATTAGACAGGTCACGGAGGCCCAGTATGCGCGTAGGATGGATTTTATCAGCTTCCCCATGACCACGGAGTCGCAGATTGACAGGGCTAGAGCATTCTACTGCATTGCTAAGTTCCCCAGGCTGCAGGGAGCTATACAGTGCATCACCATAAAGACACCTTCTCAGGACTCAGAACTTTTTCGTAACAGAAAAGGATTTCACTCCCTGAAGGTCTAACTAGTTGTTGACCACAACCAAATCATAATGGCAGTGAATGCCAAATGTCCGGGCAGCTTCGATGAGGCTCACATCCTGCGTGAGAGCGCTGTCTCTGATATGTTTAAGAGTCAGCCACAAGAACAATGCTGGATGCTTGGTGACAACCAATATAGCCTAGTCACCTGGCTGATGACACCCCTGCGTGACACCCACATCGAGGCCGAGATGCGATACGAGAGCCACAGAGCCACATGTGGTCCAGTAAACAATAACTGTGCTGAAGCAGTGCTTCCGATGTCTGGACCACTCAGGAGGAGAGCTACAATACAACCCTGAGCAAGTCGGTAAATTCGTGGTGGTGTGCTCCATGCTGCACAACCTGGCTATCAGGAGGGGACAAGAATTGCCAGAAGGGACTGATGACCCACCTCAGGAGAGAGAGGAAGAGGAGGATGAGGAGGATGAGGGGCTGGACGCTGACCTAGGGCCAGACAATCAGGCTGGCTATGCAACCATGCCCACGCCCCCCTCCAGACCGCAGGAAAGGGCCCATGGTGGCGACATAGCTGCAAGACTCTTACGTCAGGAGCTCATAACTGAATGATTTGCCTGAAAGAACGTTGCTGTGAGTGACAACGCTGACACACTGCTGTGTGTGTGCGGTTCATATATCAATGGTGGGCATCACCTTGGTGCCAGTTAAAGTTTAAGTTGATTGACGTTAAGTTTTATTTAACCCTTTCATGTTAAGGAATCACCAGTGTGTAACGGTCCAGCTATCTGAGACAATGCGCAACAAGGTTATGTTGAATAAAACATTTTTATTACGACCATTGGTCTGAAATCATAAGTATCAATGGCAAAAACACCCCACCCCTGCCCATGTAATGTATGTAGCACCACACTGTGGACGTACTGTGTTACTGCAGCTAGTGCTGTTTAATAAATAGTCAGGTCACCTGACAGGAAGGAGGCTTCCACAGGAAGTTCCGGACCTGCAGCCATCTTACAGGCTGTGTGTTAAGTGTACTGTTGAAGATATCACATTGGCGACGAGAATGTAGATGTAATTGTATAATACAAAGCTGAAATTTTTGTTGGTGAAGGATTCAGCCAGACAACAGAGAGACTTTGAGTGCTTCTCTGTTTTTGAAAACAGTTACAAATTCAAAGTAAATTATGAGCACGAGTCAAAATGGCTGCCCCATGAGAGTCATAGGACATGTGGGGACATTTTAACGGGACCATGAAAGTTTCAGAGCATATGTAGATCGGCTAGAAATGTTTTTCTTTGCAAATAATATAATCAAAGTTCCCGATGATGAAAACCATAACCGGGCTGTGTTGAAACGAAAAAGAGCTATATTCTTAACTGAGGCTGGGCCCGAGTTGTATGAAATGTTGATGAATTTGCCTGACAAGCCAAAGGATACAATGCTGAAACAGGTTCTAACGAAGTTAAAACAACTTTACAGCCCCGTTCCGTTGGAAATTGCTGAAAGTTATCGTTTCGGAATACAAAATCAGAAGGCCGAAGAAAATATCAGTGAGTACATTGTAGCATTAAAAAAGCTATCTATTCACTGTAATTTCGGAGACTTTCAGAACCGAGCATTGCGAGACCGCTTTGTATGTGGGATGTAAAATGATGTGATCAGAAGAAAGTTATTGACGACGCCTAGCTTGACTTTTGATGTAGCTTGTCAGACAGCTAGGTCGATGAGCATGGCCGAACAATATTCCCAAGAATTTCATACTAATTTCAGTCATCAGACAACCGAGGTAAATCGCCTGCAGGTTCAAAGTAAAAGATGGTGGGGCCCCAAAGTCTCAGAAACTGGAAATGGGAACAGAGCATTGACGTCCTGCTATCGGTGCCTGGGACAACACATTGCTCAAAGTTGTCCATATGTGAAGGCAGAGTGTTTCTTCTGCAGGAAAACTGGACATCTCGTGAAGGCATGCCGACTGAAGGGTAAACCAGCTTTCAAAGCTATGAGTAGAAATCCCCAGAGACTACATAGCATGGAAGAACAACAACAGGATGAGGAGATGTTAGAGTTAAATGTCATCAGGAATGAATTATCAGCCGATAAAGATTGTATCATGTGGGGTGCAAGAGTGGTTTTACCAAATAAATTCAGGCCCAAATTATTAGGAGATCTTCATGACCAGCACCTGGGAAAGTGCTTGACCAAGAATTTTGCACTCAGTTATTTATGGTTGCCAGGTCTTGATAAAGATTTGGAGTACATTGTAAGTCAGTGTACGACATGTCAATCGGTAAGCAAGCAACCACCATCTGTACCATTACAGCCATGGAAATTGTAATGTATGGAGAAAGAGTCAGACTGAACACTGTCAGCCCAAAGTATAGTGTGACCTTAGTCTTTTATAGCAGGTCTCCAGAGTGCCTCTCCAACCTGTGAAGCACTCTTAAATACCTGTGCTTCCAAGGGATTATGAGATCCCTTGGGACTCCTGGGAATGAGCCCTCTGGTGGCTGTACAGAGTATATACAAGTCCAGATGCATAACAACATTCCCCTCCAAAGTCAATAGTATAACTATTTATAATACGAATCGATCTGGGGCCCTTCTTGCCCTGGTTGATTGTCTCGGTGTGAAAGCTGGTGTTGAATCATTTGTTGGACCCTCGCTGGGCTGCTGTGCAGCTGGCCTTGCTGGGCTGCCTGGTGTGTTGGGCCCTGCAGGGCTGCTGTGGATGATGGGTTCTGCTTCGTGGTCAACCGTGGTGCTGGTTGCCACTGGTGTGTGTGTTGGGGGATCAAAAAAGATGGGGTCCAAGATGGGTTGCTCAGGATAGTCCGTGAATCTGAGTTTGATTTGGTCCAAGTGTTTCCGGTGAATGAGTCCATTTGAAAGTTTGACCCGAAACACCCTGCTCCCCTCTTTGGCCATGACAGTGTCGGGAAGCCACTTGGGACCTTGTCCATAATTTAACACAAATACAGGATCATTGACTTCAATCTCGCGTGACACATTTGCGCTATCATGGTATGCACTTTGTTGAAGCCACCTGCTCTCTACCTGTTCATGTAGATCGAAGTGAACTAACGAGAGCCTTGTCTTAAGTGCTCTTTTCATGAGCAGTTCAGCAGGTGGGATCCCAGTGAGTGAGTGTGGTCTCGTGCGGTAGCTAAGCAGGACTCAGGATAGGCGAGTCTGCAGTGAGCCTTCAGATACCCTCTTCAAGCCTTGCTTGATGGTTTGCAGTGCTCTCTCTACCTGACCATTGGACGCTGGTTTAAACGGGGCAGATGTGACATGTTTGATCCCGTTATGGGTCATAAGTTCTTTGAACTCAGCACTGGTAAAACATGGCCTGTTGTCGCTCACCAGGACATCGGGTAAGCCGTGTGTGGCAAACATGGCCCGCAGGCTTTCAGTGGTGGCAGTGGACGTGCTAGCCGACATTATCTCACATTCAATCCACTTGGAGTACGCGTTTACAACCACAAGGAACATTTTACCCAAGAACGGGCCTGCATAGTCGACGTGTACCCTAGACTACGGTTTGGAGGGCCAAGACCATAAACTTAGCGGCGCCTCCCTGGGTACATTGCTTAACTGTGAGCATGTATTACATCTGTGAACACAGGACTCTAAGTCCGCATCGATGCCGGGCCACTACACATGGGATCTGGCTATCGCTTTCATCATTACGATGCCTGGGTGGGTACTGTGGAGGTCATTGATGAAGGTGTCTCTGCCCTTCTTGGGGACGACTACTCAATTACTCGACTACACAGAAGGCAGTCTGCCTGTATAGACATTTCATCTTTGCGCCACTGGAATGGCTTTATCTCTTCCTGCATTTCCACTGGGACACTGGACCAGCTCCCGTGAAGCACACAGCTTTTGACTAGAGATAATAAGGAGTCCTGGCTTGTCCAGGTTTTGATCTGCTGGGCAGTGACTAGTTATTGCTCACTCTCAAATGCTTCCATAACCATGGCTAGATCTGCGGGCAATGGCAGCCTACTGAGAGCATCGGCGCAGTTTTCTGTGCCTGGCCTGTGGTGGATGGCATAGCTGTATGTGGACAACGTGAGCGCCCATCTCTGGATGCGGGCCGATGCGTTGGTATTTATCCCTTTGCTCGCAGAATACAGGGATATAAGTGGCTAATGGTCAGTTTCCAATTCGAATTTTAGCCCAAACAGGTATTGATGCATTTTCTTTGCCCCATACACACATGCTAACTCTTTTTCAATCATGCTGTAGGCTCTCTCAGCCTTAGAGAGACTCCTGGATACATAAGCAATCGGTTGCAGTTTCCCGAAATCATCAGCTTGTTGCAATACACACCCGACGCCATATGACAACGCCTCACATGCTAGTACCAAACGCTTACGTGGATCATACAACACAAGCAATTTGTTTGAGCATAACAATTTTCTCGCTTTTACAAATGCATTTTCTTGGCTTTTGCCCCAAACCCATTCACCCCCTTTTCGTAGTAAGACATGTAGTGGTTCTAGCAGGGTGCTGAGACCCGGTAAGAAGTTACCAAAGTAGTTCAAGAGTCCCAGGAGCGACCGCAGTTCCGTCACATTCTGTGGCCTCGGAGCGTTCTCGATTGCCTCCATCTTCTCATTGGTGGGCCTGAGGCCGTCCGCCGTAATCCTCCTTCCCAAGAACTTCACTTCAGGCGCCAGGAAAATGCACTTCGAGCTTTAACCTGAGCCTCACGCGGTTGAGCCGACTAAGGACTTCCTCCAGGTTCTGCAGGTGCTCGACTGTGTTCCAACCTGTGACCAAGATGTCGCCCTGGAAGACCACGGTGTGCGGGACCGACTTCAGTAAACTTTCCATGTTTCTCTGGAATATCGCCGCTGCTGATCGGATTCCAAACGGGCATCTGTTATAAACAAAAAGACCTTTGTGTGTGTTGATGCAGGTGAGGGCCTTCGATGATTCCTACAGTTCCTGCGTCATGTAGGCTGAGGTCAGATCCAGCTTCGTGAACGTCTTTCCTCCTGCCAGTGTTGCAAAGAGGCCGTCTGCTTTTGGAAGTGGGTATTGGTTCTGTAGGGAGAAACGATTGATAGTTACTTTGTAATCGCCACAGATTCTGATGATGCCGTCTCCCTTGAGGACTGGGACAATAGGACTGGCCCACTCGCTGAACTCGATTGGTGAGATGATGCCCTCTCTTTGTAGCTGGTCGAGCTCGATTTCTACCCTTTCTCTCATCATGTACGTTACTGCTCTCGCCTTGTGATGGATGGGTCGCGCCCCCGGAATTAGGTGGATCTGCACTTTTGCTCTTTGGAATTTCCCGACGCCTGGTTCGAACAGCGAAGGAAATTTGTTTAAGACCTGGGCACACGAAGTGTCGTTAGCGGGCGATAGCGCTCGGATGTCGTCCCAGTTCCAGCATATCTTTCCCAGCCAGCTCCTGCTGAGCAGCATGGGACCATCGCCCGGTACCACCCAGAGTAGTAGCTTGTGCACCGCTCCATGGTAGGAGACCTTTACGGTAGCACTGCTGATTACAGGAATCAGTTCTTTCGTGTAAGTTCTTAGTTTCGTGTGAATTGGAGTTAAGACTGACATTGAGGCCTTGTTGCACCACAACCTTTCGAAAGTCTTTTTGCCTACGATGAACTGGCTCGCGTCCATGTCCAGATCCATTGACACCGGGAGTCCACTTAGTTCAACATTCAGCATTATCAGGGGACAATTCGTGGTGAATGTGTGCACCCCATGTACCTCTGCCTCCTCGATCTGAGGCTCTGGTTCATCGTGATCCTCCGTGGATCTGTCCTCCTCTGCACCGTGGTGGTTTGCAGGTTTAGCAGGCCTAGCAGCTCGCCTGCATACTCATTGGAGGTGTCCCATTGTTCCACAGCCCTTGGAAATGTATCCTTTGAATCGACATGAATAGCAGCGCCAACAAGGCATTGCATTCATCACTCTTGATGGTGGACTCTGAGACATCTGCAGACGTGTAGCTGCAGGTATGTGTGGCCTGCCCTGTACATTACGATTCGAAAACAACATCACTTTGTTCACAGTACTTGTAGCAGCACTTGTGTGCTGAGAGATTTGCTTAGTATTGTCACTGGTGGCAATGAACGCCTGGGCTATCGCTATGGCCTGACTCAAAGTTGGGGTCTCTACAGTCAAAAGTTTGCGAAGTATGGTTTCGTGGCCAATGCCAAGTACGAAAAAGTCTCTGAGCATGTGCTCCAAATGTCCTTCAACTTCGCAATGTCCTGCAAGGCGTGTTAGCTTGGCAACATAACTCGCCACTTCCTGGCCTTCAGATCTTTTGTAGGTGTAGAACCGGTACCTCGCTATCAGAATGCTTTTCTTCGGGTTCAAATGCTCTCGGACCAGTGTGCACAAATCATCGTACGATTTCGCCGTGGGTTTCGCTGGAGTGAGCAGATTCTTCATGAGGCCATACGTTGGTGCCCCACAGATGGTGAGGAGGATCGCTTTACGTTTGGCAGCGCTCTCTTCCACATCTAGCTCGTTGGGCACAAAGTATTGATCGAGTCGCTCCACAAAAGTTTCCCAATCATCTCCCTCTGAGAATTTCTCCAGGATGCCCACTGTTTTCTGCATCTTTGGGTTCGCTATCTGTATCTTGTCATCAGTTGTTATGGAGAAAGAGTCAGACTGAACACTGTGAGCTCAAAGTAAAGCGTGACCTTAGTCTTTTATTGCAGGTCTCCAGAGTGCCTCTCCAACCTGTGAAGCACTCGTAAATACCTGTGCTCCCAAGGGATTATGAGATCCCTTGGGACTCTGAGGAATGAGCCCTCTGGTGGCTGTACAGAGTATATACAAGTCCAGATACATAACAGAAATGGCCTCCCAGGGTGTGGCAAAGGCTACATATTGATTTTGCTGAGCTAGAAGGAAAACAATTGTTCATTGTGATTGATAACCATTTGAAGTGGGTTGAGGTGTTTCCAATGTGGAAAATAACAACAAGTAAAACATTAGACATTTTAAGAAGATTATTTTCTTCATTTGGCCTCCCAGAAGAAATTGTTTCAGATACTGGACCACAATTTCATTCAGAAGAATTTGCACAGTTCATGAGCAAAAATGGAGTGAAACATACCAAGGTTCCACCATACCATCCTGCTTCGAATGGTGCAGCAGAGCGCACTGTGCAAATTATAAAACGTGCCCTCATCAAACAAATGTTGGATCCAAATCCAAAGAAACGATAATTGTCATTGGACCACGAATTGGCTAATTTTCTAATAACGTATCTTCCAACTACTATGTCGTACAACGCCTCACACAACTACTGGTAGAACACCTGTAGAGTTGTTTCTCAAACGACAGCTACGAACCAGACTCTCGTTGTTAAAACCAAACTTGGCACAGTCCATAGAAGAGACATAATTAAGGCAGAAAGAGGTAGGGTAAAAGAGAGAAGTTTGAAATTAAATCAGAAGGTGAGAGTGAAGAACCATCTCCATAAATGGGTAAAGTGCTTACCAGGAAGAGTGGTGAAGATATGTGGTCCTCGCACATATTTGGTAAAGATGTTTGATAATGGACAGGTTAGATTTGTTTGCATTGATCATATTTTACCCACAGCTATGGAAGTAGTTGAAGGTGGGAGTAATTCAATTATTTCTGACTCATCAGATAGTTTTGATACACCAGTAGCATATCCTACATCCAATGTACTGGAAACAAATCCAAGAGAAAGTCAGAATGTAAGTCTGAGTCCGAGTCAGGAAAACAAACAGTCTGAAGTGAGAGAGAGTTCAAATGGAAATCAAGGGCATCCCTTGGGAGAAAACTTTCCTCGGGATCAGCCTCAAATGAGTTTAAATTCAGCACCATGTTTGGAAGGTTCTGTTCGAGAGCGAAGGCATCCTCTTCGAAACAGAAAACCAGTGGTTAAAGCTTGATTTGTAAATATGGTAAAATAACTCCACATCCTTTGTTATGTATAACCATGCAAGTTATGTATGATGATTGTTTGTTATAATGACTTCTTCATTAAGGAGGGAGAAGTGTAATGTCTGTAGCCCCACACTGTGGACGTACTGTGTTACTGCAGCTAGTGCTGTTTAATAAACAGTCAGGTCACCTGACAAGAAGGCTTCCACAGGAAGTTCCGGACCTGCAGCCATCTTCCAGGCCGTGTTAAGTGTGCTCTTGAAGATATCACAGCCCACACCCCACTTTTTCAACCATTGGCATCAATCAAATGGTCAACATGTCCAGCAACACAGAATACAAATATATGGGGGGAGGGTGGCCACCCATACATTACAACAAATTGCATACACCCAGATTGGAGATATAACTCAGCCATCACCTGCAGACATGCACCTCACTTTCCTTCCCCCCTCCCCTTCTTCTCCCCACCTCTACCCTTTCCCCTCCTCGCTCCACGTCGCCTGACTGAAGAGCTCCTCAGGCAGTGCCTCATGGGGGGGGGGGGTAAAGGCAGATGCGGGTACGGGAGTGGGGGGTGCTGAGGGGGCAACATTCTCTGATGCAGAAGCAGGATCTTGGCCCTGCTTCTCATCTGTCGTTCACACTGGTAGTGCGGAACCTAGGAGTGGAGTGCCACACTCCGGACCCACTGGGTGGCCTGTACCAGCAGTCTTCCTGGTTATCATATCCAGGGACTCCGCCATCCGCGGAATGTATTCGGTCATGTTGGCCGGCTGTCGGGATATGCTCCCCAATGCATCGATGATCTGGTCATCAATGTCTACAGTCCTCCTGGACAACTTTACCATCTCTCCGCTGTCATCTGGCACTCGTGGAACAGACCTGCCGCGTCCACGAGACCTCCGCGGGGTCGGCGCTGTCCTGGGGGAAAATGGGGTGCTCTGTGGTGAGGTGCTTGGGTCCGTTACCTCCAGAGTGGAGGCAGGAATGACCGGAGGACCACTACATGGCCTTGGCGTGGAATGGCTTCTGGAGCATAGCGATGCAGGTTCCTCGAAGTCCCCGCTCTCATCTGTAGAGAACAGACCCAGCGGATTGACGGGCGAGAATTGGAGCTCCTCAGCACCCCGCGCCCCCACCTTCTGGCCTCTGTGGTCTTGCTTGGGGCCACGCTGCTGGCTAAGCTGCAAAACACAAATGAGGTTATTAGAGGAGAAGGGGGTGCTAGGGTCACAAGGTGATTCCAGCGCTACACACGGCATATGCATGACAAAAGCACCACCGCCATCAAAACCATCACAGACATCACATTTCATGACCATCAACACATTCTGCAATGATATTCATTAGGCCAGCATTATTATAGGATAATTTTAGAAATCATCTATCATATATGATTGTTCGGATATCAGTGGGTGTGGCATCTGTTGACTTTTCATCACGCAATGGTGTATATTTTACTCAAGTTGCTTCACTTCAGGGTCTGCAGATGCTTCTGTGGCTGTCCGGGGGTGTTTCCCCACGAATGTGAGCACCCGCTCCTCCATGTCAGTGATGTCGCTGGGGACTGGTGGCCCTCCCACCCGTTCGCCTTTGCACGGATCTCATCGTCGAGAGCTTCTTCTGTAAAAGGTAACAGGACGACATGGCATGAGATCATTGCGTGATATTATTGCTAGGTACTGTCACAGAGGCTGATACAACATGTAACCGACAGATGTAATCATGATTATTATGATAATTATCATTCTTTACCTAAAGACGTACACCGTGACCACAGGGTTGACGACAACATTCCCGGTAAAAGTGAAAGACCTCACATCTGATGATAGTCACTCATAAATCTTACAAATCAAATTATATAAATGTATAAGTACATGTAAATAAATGTAATATTTACTCTTGCAGATCAGTCAAGGTCATTCCATTGTTTGCGGAATTGGTTGCCCTCCCGCACCTCGTTGGTCGCCGACGAGGCCACCTCTGCTAACTTGGCCCATATCTTCTGGTAGGTCTTTGGGGTGGGCTTCCCTTCAAATCACCCCAGCGTAACTCAATCTCCTGCAGGAGGGAGGCATTTGCCTCGTCCGAGAACCTCCTCACTCTTTTGCGCCCTCCAATGTGCTCCTCTCCCACCTTACTGCTCTCACCAGCGTCAGTCTCCACAGTGTGCTTTGTCACCTCCTCCACTCCCTCCATTCTAGGCACCAAATTCAGGATAATATCTGGCTGGTAATGTCATGTATCTCACACTACTGTACATAACTGTATCTTACAATGCTATATATGACTGTAACTAGAGATGACCTGTAACCACAAGCTTACCTTACCACCAGGGGTGCACTTGCAGGAGACACTGGATACCTGTCCCAGACAGGTATATAAGGACAGGTCTCAGGCAAGTGAGGCATTCGAGAGCTGTGTAATAAAGGTGCAGGTCCTGAGTGACCTTGACTTCAGTATGTGCCTCGTGTGAATCTGTATTTCAGGGACAGGACTTTACAGTGGCGACAGTTATGGGATTACAGAATCCACAGAATGGCGACCAACGGCTCAGATGAAAAATACAATGCTGGAGATAATTGGGAGGACTTTATAGAAAGGCTCCAGCAAAGTTTTGTAACCAAAGACTGGTTAGGCGATGATAAGGCAGACAAAAGAAGAGCCCATCTCTTGACCAGCTGTGGCTCGAAAACATACTCCTTAATGAAGGACCTGCTGGCACCCGAGAAACCAGCAAGCAAGTTGTTTGAAGAGTTGAGCACATTGGTAAGAGACCGCTGAAGCCAGCGAGCAGCCTACACATGACCAGACACAGGTTCTACAACTACAGATGCTGTGTGGGCCAGAGCATGCCCGACTTCGTGGCGGAACTTCGGAGGTTGGCTAGCTTATGTGAGATCTCCGATGAACTAAGGAGAGAAGTACTGAGAGACTTTTTTATTGAAGGAATAGGCCATGCAGGCATATTCCAAAAGCTCATAGAGACCAGGAACCTGACCCTAGAGGCAGCAGCACTGGTTGCACAGACATTCCTGGCAGGAGAAGAAGAGACGAGGTTGATCTACACTGCGGGTACGACAACTAACGAAACATCGGAACAAGGGGTTCACAGCGTGACACAAGCCGCTACCCCCACACACAGACAAAGGCAGGAGAGCAGGCAGTGGTGCCAGAAGCCATCAAGGGCCACATGAACGGCCGTTCACACCTCATCAACCCACAATGCGAGCAATCAACTACAAACTGAGAGAAGTTCAAGAGCGATCAGCCAGACGCAACTCATGCTTTGGAAACAATGGAAGCGGTCTGTGCTGGAGATGTGGGGGAAGGCACTCATCAAGGGGGTGTCGATTTCAGCATGCTGTTTGCAGAAACTGCAACTATACAGGGCATCTGGCCCGCATGTGCAGAAAAATGGCAGCTCGGCTGGTATACGAATCGGAAGGGTCGGAAAGCGGACCAGAAGACGGTGGGGACAGTACCCGGGATACCGATGTACAGACTAAAACTCACAAGGGTCGACACCAAACTAAGGACCTATACCAAAGAAATCGTCCCAGTCCTCGGCAACGCCATGCTCTCAGTCACACACAAAGGGACAGTGAACCGACTTCCCCTGTGGATTGTCCCCAGAGATCTCCCAGCACTGCTGGGGAGAAGCTGGCTGGCAAAACTAAACTAGAAATGGGATGATGTTCACGCCATGTCGCCAGAGGAACGGACCTCCTGCTCAACAGTTCTAAGTAGATTTGAACATCTCTTTCAGCCAGGTGTGGGCACCTTCAAAGGGACTAAAGTCAAAATCTACATCACACAGGATGCTAGACCAGTCCATCACAAGGCTAGAGCTGTGCCCTATGTGATGAAGGAAAAGATTGACCATGAACTGGACAGGCTTCTGCGGGAAGGCATTATCTCACCCGCGGAATTTAGCGACTGGGCAAGTCCCATCGTCCCCGTCATGAAGCCTGATGGATCTATACGAATCTGTGGGGACTACAAATCTACCATAAACAGAGTCTCCCTACAGGACCAATACCCGCTGCCCAGAGCGGAGGACATTTTTGCCACGTTGGCTGGAGGAAAACTTTTCTCAAAACTAGATCTCACATCTGCGTATATGATGCAAGAATTGACCGACGAGTCCAAGCTACTCACCACCATCAACACACATTGAGGCCTTTTCATGTACAATCGATGCCCATTCGGCATCAGGTCGGCAGCTGCTATATTCCAGCGCAACATGGAGAGTCTGCTCAAGTCCATCCCGGGGACAGTTGTATTTCAAGACGACATACTTATCACGGGCAGGGACACCGACTCCCATCTCCGCAATTTGGAGGAAGTACTAAAACGGTTGGATCGGGTAGGCCTAAGAGTTAAGAAATCCAAGTGCCTGTTTCTCGTGCCCGAGGTTGAATTATTGGGCAGAAGGATTGCCGCTGATGGAATCCGCCCAACAGAGTCCAAAACCGAAGCAATTTGCCAGGTCCCGGAATGTCTCAGAATTGCGCGCCTTTCTCGGGCTACTCAATTACTTTGGGAACTTTATGCAGAACTTAAGCACGCTGCTGGAGCCTCTCCACGTGCTACTCAGAAAGGGGTGTGATTGGTTTTGGGGGGACGCCCAGGAACGAGCCTTCAATAAGGCACGCAACCTTCTATGTTCCAACAGTGTTTTAGCCTTTTTTGACCCAGGTAAAAAGCTAGTTCTTACATGTGATGCGTCAGCGTATGGGGTCGGGTGCGTTTTACAGCATGTCAATGATGCGGGTAAATTACAACTCATAGCTTATGCCTCCAGGTCACTTTTGTGGGCGGAGCGCGGGTACGGAATGGTGGAGAAGGAGGCGCTCGCGTGCGTGAACGGTGTCAAAAAGATGCACCAATACCTTTTCAGGGCCAAGTTCGCATTAGAAACTGACCATAAGCCCCTCACGTCCCTACTATCCGAGAGCAAGGCAATAAACGCCAACGCCTCGACGCGCATTCAACGGTGGGCACTCATGCTGGCGTCTTACGATTGCACCATAAGGCACAGACCAGGCACAGACAACTGTGCCGACGCGCTTAGCAGGCTACCCCTGGTGACCACGGAAGAGTCTGACGAACAGGACTGTGAGATAGTCATGGCAATCAATGCCTTTGAGTCCACAGGTTCGCCCATGATGGCTCGCCAAATCAGAGCCTGGACAACCAGTGACCCCACGTTATCCCTAGTAAAAAGATGTGTCCTAACCGGTGACTGGGCAGAGGCTTGCGATGCCTGCCCCGAGGAGATCAAACCTTTCCATAGGCGCATGCATGAGCTGTCACTACAGACAGACTGCCTGATGTGGGGCAGCCGAGTAGTTATGCCTCTGCGAGGCAGAGAGACATTTCTCCGGGAGCTCCACCGCGAGCACTCGGGGATCGTTCTCATGAAGGCCATTGCCAGATCCCACGTCTGGTGGCCTGGCATTGACATGGACCTGGAGCTCTGCATCCGACGGTGCACCATTTGTGCCCAACTCAGTAATGCCCCCCAGGGCCCCTGGCCCTGGCCCACCAAACCGTGGTCGCGGGTGCACGTAGACTATGCGGATCCATTCATGGGCAAAATGTTTCTCGTAGTTGTAGATGCATTTTCTAAGTGGATCGAATGCACCATTTTAAACTCGAGCACCACCTCCACCATTGTGGAGAGCCTTGTTCGCAACGCATGGCATTCCTAACATATTGGTCAGTGATAATGGTCTGTGCTTCACCACTGAAGAATTCCAAGATTTTATAAGTGACCACGGCATAAATCACATTAAGACGGCACCGTTCAAGCCGGCCTCCAACGGCCAGGCGGAGCGAGCAGTGCAGATCATTAAACAAGGCATGCTCAAAATCCAAGGTCCCACGCTGCAGGGCCGCCTGTCACGACTGCTGCTGGCATACAGATCTCGTCCACATTCATTGACTGGGGTTCCCCCCGCGCAACTATTAATGCAACGGACCTTAAAGACAAGGCTCTCATTAATCCTCCCAGACATGCATGAAATCGTTGCGGCAAAGCGCCGTAAGCTAACCGAGTACCATGACCGAAATTCGAGGGGGAGGTGGGATGAGATAGGGGACAAAGTGTTTGTGCTAAACTATGGCAGGGGTCCCAAATGGCTTGCAGGGACAGTAACAGGCAAGGAAGGAAACAGGCTACTAGTGATACAAATGGACAATGGCCAAACCTGCTGGAGGCATGTCGACCAAGTCAAAAGTAGATTTACCAACAACACTGCTGAACCAGAGGCAGACTGCAATGTGTTACTCACACCACACCTGGTGGACAGACAGAGGGAACAACCTGAGAAAAGGGCAATCCCAACAGACAGCCCAGGCGAGACACCAACAATCATACTGAAAGAAACAGACAGCCCAGGCGAGATACCAGCAATCACACCGAAAGAAAAACAGGCACCAAGGCAAACAACTGAACCACAACTAAGACGTTCCATGCGAGAGCGTAGACCACCTGAGAGACTGAACCTATAAAGACAATAAGACCTTGGGGGAGGGTGATGTCATGTATCTCACACTACTGTTCAGAACTGTATCTTACCATGCTAAACATGACTGTAACTAGAGATGACCTGTAACCACAAGCTTACTTGCAGGAGACACTGGATACCTGTCCCAGACAGGTATATAAGGTCAGGTCTCAGGCAAGTGAGGCATTCGAGAGCTGTGTAATAAAGGTGCAGGTCCTGAGTGACCTTGACTTCAGTATTTGCCTCGTGTGAATCTGTACTGCAGGGACAGGACTTTACAGGTAACAGCTAATTTTTTTTTCCCAATTTGCTTAAACCTCGAAACTCTCCCTCTTTCCTTCCAAAGCAGCCACACCACACATGCCTTCACTCCCTCTCAGCTCCCTCTCTATTTGTTTCCGCTTCTGCGCATGTCATGATGACACTTGACCTCCCGAATCGTGGGAATCAAGCGTTGCCATGCTGTTGCTAAGGACGGCGACACTTTACAGCAGAAGGTCAGAGAGATTTAACGCTACCGCCCATTTCATATCGCTCGCAGTAACGCCCAATTTCAAAAATGGAGACTAGGGAGTTTGAGAATGGGCGACAAGCCGGCGATCTGAAAACCCATTTTTACCGCCCATTTTTGGGCGATCTGCACAAAAGTGTAAAATCTAGCCCTATAACCCCCACATTTGAGAAAGGTGAAATCAGCCAGGGTTTCTGCTCCTGATCACTGTCAAATGCCTGAAGGGTTAAAGCATGACAAATTAGTTACTCCTGTATTAGATAAGAGGGTAAATCAGCCAGGGTTCCACAATCTGATCGCTGTCGAGTGATCCGTTGGTTAGAAAGATATAAAATCAGGCAGGGTTCGTGCTCCTGAACACTGTGCTGTGACCCTTGGGTTAGAGAGAGGGGAAATCAGCCAGGATTCCTGCCCCTAATCCCTGACCAGTCAACCCTGTAAAAGTCGGATAGCCAGGTGGTGAAGGATAGAATACTAGAGCATAATCTTCAGTCGCTTACACCTTTTAGAACATAAGAAATAGGAGCAGGATTAGATCATTTGGCCCCTCTAGCCTGCTCCACCATTTAATAAGATCATGGCTGATCTGATCATGGACTCAGCTCCACTTTCCTGCTTGTTCCCCATAACCCTTTACTCCCTTATCGCTCAAAAATCTGTCTATCTCCGCCTTAAATATATTCAATGACCCAGCCTCCACAGCTCTCTGGGGCAGAGAATTCCACAGATTTACAACCCTCTGAGAGAAGAAATTCCTCCTCATCTCAGTTTTAAATGGGCGGCCCCTTATTCTGAGACTATGTCCCTTAGTTTTAGTTTCCCCTATGAGTGGAAATATCCTCTCTGCATCCACCTTGTCGAGCCCTCTCATTATCTTATATATTTCAATAAGATCACCTCCCATTCTTCTGAATTCCAATGTGTATAAGCCCAACCTACTCAACCTATCTTCATAAGTCAACCCCCTCATCTCCGGAATCAACCGAGTGAACTTTCTCTGAACAGCCTCAAATGCAAGTCATTATCATCATAGGCAGTCCCTCGAAGCGAGGATGACTTGCTTCCACACCAAAAAGGGATGAGTTCACAGGTGTTTCAATAAAGGACCTAATATTCCAGATCCAGAACTACATCCTGAAGGGTGGAAGATGCCTGTGCGTGGATTTTTTAAATGTGTGGTGGCTGTCCTAGACTGGGTAATATGTAATGAGAAGGGACTAATTAGCAATCTTGTGTGCAAAGCCCCTTGGGGAAAAGTGACCATAATATGGTAGAATTTCTTATTAAGATGGAGAGTGACCCTTGCAGTTAGGACAACTGAATTCATCTGTGATTTGAGGAGCTGAGGTTAAGTCAGAGCTTACTCTTGGTACAGTGCTGTACGTCCTGAGCATGAGATCAGTGTCAATCCCTAAAGTAAAAATGGACATTTTCAGCATACTCATTAAAAACCCGAACACTAATATGTTACCTAAACTTAAGATTTTGTGATTAATTCTGAAACTAGGGTCCTGAACTTAAGGAAAGGTAACTTCGATGGTATGAGGCGTGAATTGGCTAGAATAGACTGGCAAACGATACTCAAAGGATTGACGGTGAATAAGCAATGGCAAACATTTAAAGATCACATGGATGAACTTCAGCAAATGTACATCCCTGTCTGGAGTAAAAAATAAAACTGAGAAAGTGGCTCAACCATGGCTAACAAAGGAAATTAAGGATAGTGTTAAAGCCAAGGAAGAGGCATATAAATTGGCTAGAAAAAGCAACAAACCTGAGGACTGGGAGAAATTTAGAATTCAACAGAGGAGAACTAAGGGTTGAATTAAGAGGGGGAAAATAGAGTACGAGAGGAAGCTTGCAGGGAATATAAAAACTGACTGCAAAAGCTTCTATAAATATGTGAAGAGAAAAAGATTAGTAAAGACAAACATATGTCCCTTGCAGTTGGATTCAGGTGAATTTATAATGGCGAACAAAGAAAGGCAGACCAATTGAACAAATACTTCGGTTCTGTCTTCACGAAGGAAGATACAAATAACCTTCCGAAGGTACTAAGGGACAGTGGGTCTAGTGAGAAGGAGGAATTGAAGGATATCCTTATTAGGCGGGAAATTGTGTTAGGGAAATTGATGGGATTGAAGGCTGATAAATCCCCGGGGCCTGATGGTCTGCATCCCAGAGTGCTCAAGGAAGTGACCCTAGAAATAGTGGATGCATTGGTGATCATTTTCCAACAGTCTATCGACTCTGGATCAGTTCCCATGGACTGGAGGGTAGCTAATGGAACACCACTTTTTAAAAAAGGAGGGAGAGAAAAAACGGATAATTATAGACCGGTTAGCTTGACATCAGTAGTGGGGAAAATGTTGGAATCGATCATGAAGGATGAAATAGCAGCGCATTTGGAAAGCGGTGACAGGATCGGACCAAGTCAGCATGGATTTATGAAAGGGAAATCATGCTTGACGAATCTTCTGGAATTTTTTGAGGATGTAACTAGCAGAGTGGACAAGGGAGAACCAGTAGATGTGGTGTATTTGGACTTTCAGAAGGCTTTTGACAAGGTCCCGCACAAGAGATTGTAGTGCAAAATCAAAGCACATGGTATTGGGAGTAATATACTGATGTGGATAGGGAACTGGTTGGCAGACAGGAAGCAGAGAGTCAGGATAAATGGGTCCTTTTCAGAATGGCAGGCAGTGACTAGTGGAGTGCCGCAGGGCTTAGTGCTGGGACCCCAGCTCTTTACAATATACATTAATGATTTGGATGAAGGAATTGAGTGTAATATCTGCAAGTGTGCAGATGACACTAAACTGGGTGGCGGTGTGAGCTGTGAGGAGGACGCTAAGAGGCTGCAGGGTGACTTGGACAGTTTAGGTGAGTGGGCAAATGCATGGCAGATGCAGTATAATGTGGATAAATGTGAGGTTATCCATTTTGGGGGCAAAAACACGAAGGCAGAATATTATCTGAATGGCGGCAGACTAGGAAAAGGGGAGGTGCAATGAGACCTGGGTGTCATGGTTCATCAGTCACTGAAAGTGAGCACGCAGGTACAGCAGGCAGTAAAGAAGGCAAATGGTATGTTGGCCTTCATAGCTAGGGGATTTGAATATGGAAGCAGGGAGGTCTTACTGCAGTCGTACAGGGCCTCAGTGAGGTCTCACCTGGAATATTGTGTTCAGTTTTGGTCTCCTAGTCTGAGGAAGGACGTTCTTGCTATTGAGGGAGTGCAGCGAAGGTTCACCAGACTGGTTCCAGGGATGGCTGGGCTGTCATATGAGGAGAGACTGGATCAACTGGGCCTTTATTCACTGGAGTTTAGAAGGATGAGAGGGGATCTCATAGAAACATATAAGATTCTGACCGGACTGGACAGGTTAGATGCGGGAAGAATGTTCCCGATGTTGGGGAAGTCCAGAACCAGGGGACACAGTCTTAGGATAAGGGGTAGGCCATTTAGGACTGAGATGAGGAGAAACTTCTTCACTCAGAGAGTTGTTAACCTGTGGAATTCCCTGCCGCAGAGAGTTGTTGATGCCAGTTCATTAGATATATTCAAGAGGGAGTTAGATATGGCCGTTACGGCTAAAGGGATGAAGGGGTATGGAGAGAAAGCAGGAAAGGGGTACTGAAGGAATGATCAGCCATGATCTTATTGAATAGCGGTGCAGGCTCGAAGGGCCGAATGGCCTACTCCTGCACCTATTTTCTATGTTGCATACCAGCCACCACACGGGCTTGACATAGCTAGGTCTTGGTCCAGTGGCAAGGATTACCCAAGACTAACTGGAGACCAGCTCTGCTGCACAAACCAAGCGCGCACACATATCGCTGTGTGGGCTGGTCCGTGCTGCCTCTGGGCCCTCGCCTCTTCTGGGCCCCAGATTCACACCTCTCCTGGGCCCGGTCACTTCCCTCTGCAAACTCTTGCCACTCCTTCGCCCCTCCTGCTGTGCCTGCCCGCACTGCAATCAGCGACCTGGCTTCGTAGCCGTCGCCCTCCTGCAGCAGCACGTGCTGCTCCCTGCAGTGGTATGTCACCTATATACTCTATATGATGGCGCCGGCCTGCTGATGGTCTTCCTTAAATACAGAGACCAAAACTGTACGCAGTACTCCAGGTGTGGCTTTACCAATATCCTGTACAGTTGTAGCAGGACTTCTCTGCTTTTATACTCTATCCCCCTTGCAATAAAGGCCAACATTCCATTTGCCTTGCTGATTACTTGCTGTACCTGCATACTAACGTTTTGTGTTTCGTGCACAAGGACCCCCAGGTCTCTCTGTACTGCAACACTTTGCAATTTTTCTCTATTTAAATTATAAGTTGCTTTTTTATTTTTTCTGTTAAAGTGGATAACCTCATATTTTCCCACATTATACTCCATCTGCCAAATTTTTGGCCCCTCAATTAGCCTGACTATATCCCTTTGTAGATTTTTTGTGTCCTCCTCACAATTTGCTTTCTCACCCATCTTTGTATCATTAGCTACATTATACTCGGTCCCTTCATCTAAGTCATTAGTATAGATTGTAAATATTTGAGGCCCCAGCACTGATCCCTGCTTCACCTCACTAGTTACTGTTTGCCAACCGGAAAATTACCCATTTATCCCGACTTTCTGTTTTCTGTTAGTTAGCCAATCCTCTATCCATGCTAATATATTACCCCCCAACCCCATGAACTTTTATCTTGTGCAGTAACCTTTTATGTGGCACCTTATCGAATGCCTTATGGAAATCCAAATACACCACATCCACTGGTTCCCCCTTATCCACCCTGCTCGTTACATCCTCAAAGAACCCCAGCAAATTTGTCAAACATGATTTCCCTTTCATATGCTGACTTTGCTTGATTGAATTATGCTTTTCCAAATGTCTTGCTACTGCTTCCTTAATAATGATCTCCAGCATTTTCCCAATGACAGATGTTAGGCTAACTGGTCTATAGTTTCCTGCTTTCTGTCTGCCTCCTTTTTTAAATAGGGGTGTTATATTTATGATGTTCCAATCCGCTAGGACCTCCCCAGAATCCAGGGAATTTTGGTAGATCACAACCATGCATCCACTATCTCTGCAGCCATTTCTTTTAAGACCCTAGGATGTAAGCCATCAGGTCCAGGGGACTTGTCCCATTATTTTACCGAGTACTACTTCTTTAGTGATAGTGATTGCCTTAAGTTCCTCCCTCCCTATAGCCCCTTGATTATCCACTATTCGCATGTTTTTCGTGTCTTCTACCATGAAGACTGATACAAAATATTTGTTCAAAGTCTCTGCCATTTCCCTGTTCCCCATTATTAATTCACCAGTCTCATCCTCTAAGGGACCAACATTTACTTTAGCCACTCTGTTTCTTTTTATGTACCTGTAGAAACTCTTACTATCTGCTTTTATATTTCGTGCTAGTTTACTTTCATAATCTTATCTTCCCTCTATCATTTTTTTAGTCGTTCTTTGCTGGCTTTTAAACGTTTCCCAATCCTCTGGCCTCTCACTAGTCTTGGCCACATTGTATGCCCTTGTTTTTAATTTGAGACCATCCCTTATTTCCTTAGCTAGCCGCGGATGGTTATCCCTTCTCTTACAGTCTTTCCTTCTCATTGGGATATAGTTTTGTTAAGAGTTATGAAATATCTCCTTAAATATCTACCACTTCTCATCAACTGTCCCACACTTTAATCTATTTTCCCAATCCACTTTAGCCAACTCTGCCTTCATACCTTTGTAGTCTTCTTAATTTAAGCTTAGGACACTGGTTTGAGAACCAACTTTCTCACCCTCCAACTGAATTTGAAATTCAACCATGCTATGATCACTCATTCCTAGAGGATCTTCTACTTGGAGATTGTTTATTAATCCTGCCTCATTACACAGGACCAGATCTAAGATAGCCTGCTCCCTGGTTGGTTCTGCAATGTACTGTTCAAGGAAACTATCCCGGATACACTCTATGAACTCTTCCTCAAGGCTACCATGGCCAATTTGCTTCGTCCAATCAATATGAAGGTTAAAATCACCCACGATTATTGCTGTTCCTTTATTACAAGCCTCCATTATTTCTTGATTTATACTCCGTCCAACTGTGTAGCTACTGTTAGGGGGCCTATATACTACGCCCACCAGCGACTTTTCCCCTCATTATTCCTTATCTTTACCCAAACTGATTCAACATCTTGAACCTCTGAGCCAATATCGTTTCTCACTAAAGCACTGATCCCATCCTTTATTAACAGAGCTACCCCACCTCCTTTTCCCTTCTGTCTGTCCTTCTGAATTGTAAATACCCCTGAATATTTAGTTCCCAGCCTTGGTCATCTTGCAACCATGTCTCTGTAATGGCTATCAAATCATACCCTTTTGTATCTATTTGTGATGTCAACTCATCTATTTTGTTACGAATGCTCTGTGCATTCAGATAAAGAGCTGTTAAATTTGTTTTTACCATTTTTTCCTGCTTTGACCCCACTTTCTGATTCACCTTCATGTTTACACATTCTGTCCCTTCCTGACACGCTCTGGTTTTCATTCCCCCCAGTGCTACCCTGATATATTGCCTTCTCCTTATTCTTTGACTTTTTACATTTTCTCTTAGCTGAATCCTCCCCCACACTAATGGGTTGAAAGCCCTTTCTACATCCCTAGTTATTTGATTCGCCAGGACCCTGGTCCCAGCCTGGTCTAAGTGGAACCTGTCTGAACAGAACAGCTCCCTCTTACCCCAGTACTGATGTCCCATGAACCAAAACCCATTTCTTCCACACCAGACTTTGAGTCACATGTTTAACTCTCTGATCATATTTACCCTATGCAAATTTGCTCGTGGCTCAGGTAGTAATCCAGAGATTATTACCTTTGGGGTTCTGTTTTTTAATTTGGCCCCTAGCTGCAGAACCCCTTTGTTTGTCCTACCTATGTCGATGGTACCCACGTGGACCATGACAACGTTTATGTTGAATTCAGTGATTAATGGCTGGTGCCATCACCAATAAGAAAGGAAGCAAGTGCCCCCTTTTTAAAGGGACGCAAACAATAAACCGTAAATTAAACACAATTTAAATGAATCTTAACAAATCAAATCAGAATTGTATTTCTGGGGGTGATGATACACTCCAGTCCCTCCGGCGTCCACCTCTTGCAGAAGGCTGTGAGCGTGGTGGTGGACACCGCCGCTCCATCTCCAGGGACACCTTGGCGCGAACGTAGCCCTGAAAGAGAGGCAGGCAGTCGGGCTGAACGCCCCCCTCGACCGCCCGCTGCCTGAACCGGTTAATGGCCACCGTGGCCATGCCCAGGAGCAGTCCAGGAGGCCCTTCGACCTGCCCACTCCCCTCCGCACAGGGTGCCCAAAGATCAGGAGCGTGGGACTGAAGTGCAGCC
This sequence comes from Pristiophorus japonicus, assembly GCF_044704955.1. Classification (NCBI taxonomy): domain Eukaryota; kingdom Metazoa; phylum Chordata; class Chondrichthyes; family Pristiophoridae; genus Pristiophorus; species Pristiophorus japonicus. Next base: position 143,217,065 of record NC_091982.1, on the reverse strand, counting down.
AAAAGTTGAGGTGTTCCAGACAAAAGACCTGAACTCCTCCGGCAGGGTGTCCACCCACCACTGACCCGGAACATTTCTCCCAGTTGATCCTGGTGGAGGATGCGGCCGAGTAAACCTCCTGGCACTCACGCTTCCTCCGCAGGTCAGCGGGATCCTCAACCATGAGGAACACGTCATCGGCGTAAGCCAAGAGTACGACCTTCATGTCCGCCCCTTGCAGAGCCAGTCCCGTCAACCTCTTCCGCAGGAGGCGCAGGAAAGGCTCCACGCATATGGCATATAACTGGCTGGACATGGGGCATCCCTGGTGCTCCCCTCTCTCAAGGGGCACCATCAAAGACCCGTTAACCTTAATCAGACACTCAGCGGCGGTGTACAAAAGTCGGGTCCGGGCGACGAAATGCGTCCCGAGCCCGAAAGCGCGCAGAATTCCGAAGAAGTACTCGTGATCCATTCTGTCGAACACCTTCTCCTGATCTAGGGAAAGGAAGGTGACCGACAGACCAGCCCTCTGGGAATGGTGGACCAGGTCCCGGACCAGATGGATGTTATCGTGGATTGTCCAGCCCGGGACCAGTTAGGGCTGGTCGGGGTGGATCATGTGGGCCAGAATGGTGCCCTGGCAAAAATGTTGTAATCCGTGCTGAGGAGGGAGACCGGGCGCCAGTTCTTTAGTAGGCGGAGATCACCCTTCTTAGGCAGCAGGATGATGACTGCCCTGCGTCAAGAGAGGGGTATCTCCCGATCGCCACTTTCCCCCAGGACCCGCGCATAGTCGCCCCCCTGGACGTCCCAGAATGGTCAGCCTGTTCAGCCCAAGGGACTTTCCCCTCGAGAGCTGGTTAAGGGCACCGGTCAGCTCCGCCAGGCTTAGCGGAGCATCCAGATTTTCGGTGCCCTTTGGGCCGACCTTCGGCAGATCCTCCCACAAAACCCAACGTACTTCCTCGCTGGACAGATCCGCAGAGTAATAGTTTCGGGCTCTGTTACTGATTTCTTCCAGATCCGAGACCAGAGATCCGTCGTCGGCCAGCAGCATCAAGAGCTGCTTACAGATCCCAGTCTTTTTTCCAGCGAGTAGAAGAAGGGGGAGCCGCGGTCCAGGTCCCGGAGGAACCAGATCTGCGACCTCACGAACGCGCCTCGGGACCCGACGAACTGCAGGTCCTTCAGCGCGGCCTTCTTCGCTTTGTACACCGTCCGCAGGGCCGGGTCCTCGACGACTTGACCGAGACGCGATTCCAGGTCGAGCACCTCCTTCTCCAGGCGCCCGACCCTGGCCGCCCGCCTTTTGGTCGACCCCTTCTTGTACTCCTGATGTAAGAGACGGATGATAGCCTTGCCCATGTCCCACCACGCCTCTTCCCCAAACCGTGCTCGGGACTCTGCCCCAAACTGTGCTCGGAACTGTTCCCAAAAAGTGCCTGGGACTCTTTCCCAAACCGTGCACGGGACTGTTCCCCAAACCGTGCTCGGGATAGTTCCCAAACAGTGCTCGGGATCCTTCCCCAAACCGTGCTCGGGACTGTTCCCCAAACCGTGTTCGGGACACTTCCCCAAACTGTGCTCAGGACTGTTCTCCAAACCGTGCTCGGGACAGTTCCTCAAACCGTGCTCGGGACTGTTCCCCAAACCGTGCTCGGGACTGTTCCCCAAACAGTGCTCTGGACAGTTCCTCCAACCGTGCTCGGGAGCATTCCTCAAACCATGCTCGGGACAGTTCCTCAAACCGTGCTCGGGACTTTTCCCCAAACTGTGCTCAGGTCTGTTCCCCAAACCGTGCTCGGGTCAGTTCCTCAAACCGTGCTCGAGACAGTTCCTCAAACCGTGCTCGGGACTCTTCCCCAAACCGTGTTCGGGACCCTTCCCCAAACTGTGCGCAGGACTGTTCTCCAAACCGTGCTCGGGACAGTTCCTCAAACCGTGCTCGGGACTGTTCCCCAAACCGTGCTCGGGACTGTTCCCCAAACAGTGCTCTGGACAGTTCCTCCAACCGTGCTCGGGAGCGTTCCTCAAACCATGCTCGGGACAGTTCCTCAAACCGTGCTCGGGACTTTTCCCCAAACTGTGCTCAGGTCTGTTCCCCAAACCGTGCTCGGGTCAGTTCCTCAAACCGTGCTCGGGACAGTTCCTCAAACCGTGCTCGGGACAGTTTCCCAAACCGTGCTCGGGACAATTCCCCAAACCGTGCTCGGGACTGTTCCCCAAATCGTGCTCGGGAAAGATCCCCAAACCGTGCTCGGGACTGTTCCCCAAACCGTGCTCAGGACAGTTCCTCAAACCGTGCTCGGGACAGTTCCTCAAACCGTGCTCGGGACTTTTCCCCAAACCGTGCTCGTGACTCTTCCCCAAACCCTGCTCGGGACTGTTCCCCAAACCGTGCTCGGGACAGTTCCTCAATCCGTACTTGGGACAGTTCCCCAAACCGTGCTCGGGACTGTTCCTCCCACTGTGCTCGGTACAGTTTCCCAAACCGAGCTCTGGACTGTTCCCCAAACCGTGCTCGGGACAGTTCTCCAAACCGTGCTCGGGACAGTTTCTCAAACCATGCTCGGGACATTACCCCAAACCGTGCTCTGGACAGTTCCCCAAACCGTACTCGGGACTGTTCCCCAAACCGTGCTCGGGACTGTTCCCAAACCGTGCCCGGGTCAGTTCACCAAACCGAGCTCAGGACTGTTCCCCAACCGTGCTCGGGACAGTTTCCCAAACCGTGCTTGGGACAGTTCCTCAAACCGTGCTCGGGACAGTTCCTCAAACTGTGCTCGGGACTCTTCCCCAAACCGTACTCAGGACAGTTCCTCAAACCGTGCTCGGGACTCTTCCCCAAACTGTGCTCGAGACAGTTACTCAACCCGTACTCGGGACAGTTCCCCAAACTGTGCTCTGGACTGTTCCCCAAACCGTGCTCGGTACATTTCCCCAAACCGAACTCTGGACTGTACCCCAAACCGTGCTCGGGACAGTTCCCCAAACCGTGCTCGGGACGGTTCCCCAAATCGTGCTCGGGAAAGTTCCCCAAACCATGCTAGGGACTGTTCCCGAAACCGCGCTCGGGACAGTTCCCCAAACCGTGCTCGGGACTGTTCCTCCCACTGTGCTCGGTACAGTTTCCCAATCCGAGCTCTGGACTGTTCCCCAAACCGTGCTCGGGACAGTTCTCCAAACCGTGCTCGGGACAGTTTCTCAAACCGTGCTCGGGACATTTCCCCAAACCGTGCTCTGGACAGTTCCCCAAACCGTTCTCGGGACTGTTCCCCAAACCGTGCTCGGGACTGTTCCCAAACCGTGCCCGGGTCATTTCACCAAACCGAGCTCAGGACTGTTCCCCAACCGTGCTCGGGACAGTTTCCCAAACCGTGCTTGGGACCGTTCCTCAAACCGTGCTCGGGACAGTTCCTCAAATTGTGCTCGGGACTCTTCCCCAAACCGTACTCAGGACAGTTCCTCAAACCGTGCTCGGGACTCTTCCCCAAACTGTGCTCGAGACAGTTACTCAACCCGTACTCGGGACAGTTCCCCAAACTGTGCTCTGGACTGTTCCCCAAACCGTGCTCGGTACAGTTTCCCAAACCGAGCTCTGGACTGTTCCCCAAACCGTGCTCGGGACAGTTCTCCAAACCGTGCTCAGGACAGTTTCTCAAACCGTGCTCGGGACTTTTCCCCAAACCGTGCTCTGGACAGTTCCCCAAACCGTGCTCGGGATTGTTCCCAAACCGTGCCCGGGTCAGTTCACCAAACCGAGCTCAGGACTGTTCCCCAACCGTGCTCGGGACAGTTTCCCAAACCTTGCTTGGGACAGTTCCTCAAACCGTGCTCGGGACAGTTCCTCAAACTGTGCTCGGGACTCTTCCCCAAACCGTACTCAGGACAGTTCCTCAAACCGTGCTCGGGACTCTTCCCCAAACTGTGCTCGAGACAGTTACTCAACCCGTACTCGGGACAGTTCCCCAAACTGTGCTCTGGACTGTTCCCCAAACCGTGCTCGGTACATTTCCCCAAACCGAACTCTGGACTGTACCCCAAACCGTGCTCGGGACAGTTCCCCAAACCGTGCTCGGGACTGTTCCCCAAATCGTGCTCGGGAAAGTTCCCCAAACCATGCTAGGGACTGTTCCCGAAACCGCGCTCGGGACTGTTCCCCAAATCATGCTCGGGAAAGTTCCCCAAGCCATGCTCGTGACTGTTCCCCAAATTGTGCTCGGGACAGTTCCCCAAACCGTGCTCAGGACAATTCCTCAAACCATGCTCGGGACATTTCCTCAAAGCGTGCTCGGGTCTTTTCCCCAAACCGTGCTCATGACTCTTCCCCAAACCGTTCTCGGGACAGTTTCCCAAACTGTGCTCAGGACTCTTCCCAAATCCGTGCTCGGGACAGTTCCTCAAACCGTGCTCGGGACAGTTCCTCAAACAGTGCTCGGGACTCTTCCCCAAACATTGCTCAGGACAGTTACTCAACCCGTACCCGCAGCAGTTCCCCAAACCGTGCTCGGGACTGTTCCCCAAACCATGCTCGGTACAGTTCCTCAAACCGAGCTCTGGACTGTTCCCCAAAACATGCTCGGGACAGTTCCCCAAACCGTGCTCGGGACTGTTCCCTAAACCGTGCTCGGGACTGTTCCCCAAACCGTGCTCGGGACAGTTTCTGAAACCGTGCTCGGGACAGTTTCTCAAACCGTGCTCGGGACTTTAACCCAAACCGTGCTCGGGACAGTTCCCCAAACCGTGCTCAAGACAGTTCCCCAAACCGTGCTCGGGACTGTTCCCCAAACCTTGCTTGGGACAGTTCCTCAAACCGTGCTCGGGACAGTTCCTCAAACTGTGCTCGGGACTCTTCCCCAAACCGTACTCAGGACAGTTCCTCAAACCGTGCTCGGGACTCTTCCCCAAACTGTGCTCGAGACAGTTACTCAACCCGTACTCGGGACAGTTCCCCAAACTGTGCTCTGGACTGTTCCCCAAACCGTGCTCGGTACATTTCCCCAAACCGAACTCTGGACTGTACCCCAAACCGTGCTCGGGACAGTTCCCCAAACCGTGCTCGGGACTGTTCCCCAAATCGTGCTCGGGAAAGTTCCCCAAACCATGCTAGGGACTGTTCCCGAAACCGCGCTCGGGACTGTTCCCCAAATCATGCTCGGGAAAGTTCCCCAAGCCATGCTCGTGACTGTTCCCCAAATTGTGCTCGGGACAGTTCCCCAAACCGTGCTCAGGACAATTCCTCAAACCATGCTCGGGACATTTCCTCAAAGCGTGCTCGGGTCTTTTCCCCAAACCGTGCTCATGACTATTCCCCAAACCGTTCTCGGGATAGTTTCCCAAACTGTGCTCAGGACTCTTCCCAAATCCGTGCTCGGGACAGTTCCTCAAACCGTGCTCGGGACAGTTCCTCAAACAGTGCTCGGGACTCTTCCCCAAACATTGCTCAGGACAGTTACTCAACCCGTACCCGCAGCAGTTCCCCAAACCGTGCTCGGGACTGTTCCCCAAACCATGCTCGGTACAGTTCCTCAAACCGAGCTCTGGACTGTTCCCCAAAACATGCTCGGGACAGTTCCCCAAACCGTGCTCGGGACTGTTCCCTAAACCGTGCTCGGGACTGTTCCCCAAACCGTGCTCGGGACAGTTTCTGAAACCGTGCTCGGGACAGTTTCTCAAACCGTGCTCGGGACTTTAACCCAAACCGTGCTCGGGACAGTTCCCCAAACCGTGCTCAAGACAGTTCCCCAAACCGTGCTCGGGACTGTTCCCCAAATCGTGCTCGAGAAAGTTCCCCAAACCCTGCTCGGGACTGTTCCCCAAACCGTGCTTGGGACTCTTCCCCAAACCGTGCTCGGGACAGTTCCTCAAACCCTGCTTGGGACAGTTCCTCAAATCGTGCGCGGGATTTTTCCCCAAACCGTGCTCGTGACTCTTCCCCAAACCGTGCTCGGGACAGTTCCCCAAACTGTGCTCAGGACTGTTCCCCAAACCGTGCTCGGGACTTTTCCCCTAACCATGCTCGTGACTCTTCCCCATACCGTGCTTGGGACAGTTCCCCAAACTGTGCTCAGGACTGTTCTCCAATCCGTGCTCGGGACAGATCCTCAAACCATGCTCATGACTCTTCCCCAAACCGTGCTCGGGACAGTTCCCCAAACTGTGCTCAGGACATTTCCCCTAACCGTGCTCGGGACAGTTCCTCAAACCGTGCTCGGGACAGTTCCTCAAACTGTGCTCAGGACTGTTCTCCAAACCGTGCTCGGGACAGATCCTCAAACCGTGCTCATGACTCTATCCCAAACCGTGCTCGGGACAGTTCCTCAAACCGTGCTTGGGACTTTTCCCCAAACTGTGCTCAGGTATGTTCCCCAAACCGTGCTCGGGTCAGTTCCTCAAACCGTGCTCGGGACAGTTCCTCAAACCGTGCTCGGGACTCTTCCCCAAACCGTGCTCGGGACAGTTACTCAACCCGTACTCGGGACAGTTTCCCAATCCGTGCTCGGGACAATTCCCCAAACCGTGCTCGGGACTGTTCCCCAAATCGTGCTCGGGAAAGATCCCCAAACCGTGCTCGGGACTGTTCCCCAAACCGTGCTCAGGACAGTTCCTCAAACCGTGCTCGGGACAGTTCCTCAAACCGTGCTCGGGACTTTTCCCCAAACCGTGCTCGTGACTCTTCCCCAAACCCTGCTCGGGACTGTTCCCCAAACCGTGCTCGGGACA